>NC_082666.1:83569904-83872779 GCF_025265405.1 Mesoplodon densirostris | reverse complement strand
TGGGCTGGTCTTCCAGTGGTAACTGTATTACCAAACTGAACTTGAGTCCACTTGCCTGATGCGCATCAAAGCCAATCTACTGACACTGGGTTGTGGTGAAGGAAAATACAGCGCTTATTGCAAGGTGCCAAGCAAGGAGAAAGGCAACCAGTGCTCAAAAGACTAGAACATCTCCATGGCTTTCAGGGAAGGATTTTTAAAGACAGTATGAGGGAACGCTTCACAGGGTGCGTGATCAGCTCATGCAAAATTCTCTGATTGGTTGATGGTGAGGTAACAAAGTGAAGTTTCAGGAAACAACATCATCAATCTTCTGGTTCCATCTGGTCTGAGGTCTATGTGCTTGTGGTCAGCAGTTTCCATCTAGTGGGGATCTGATTTCTGTAAAAACAACTTAAGAGTGTGTGTCAGACATTGTTATCTATGTCCTTCAGGGGGGAACTAAAAGTCCTGTGACTCTGCTATATGGCTGATTTATTGTTTAAATTGTTACCAGTTCTGCCTGACTGCTGTTCCTTGTTTCTGTATGTTCCCATTCCTCTGTTCTCATTCCTCTAATCATTAACTTTTTTTTAAGATTAAAAAAAATAATAATAAATTTATTTTTTTATTTATTTTTGGCCATGTTGGGTCTTCGTTGCTGTGCGTGGGCTTTCTCTAGTTGCAGCGAGCGGGGGCTACTCTTCGTTGCGGTGCATGGGCTTCTCATTGCGGTGGCTTCTCTGTTGCGGAGCACAGGCTCTAGGTGCAGAGACTTCAGTAGTTGTGGGTCGTGGGCTCTAGAGCGGAGGCTCAGTAGTTGTGGCACATGGGCTTAGTTGCTCCATGGCATGTGGGATCTTCCCGGACCAGGGCTTGAACACATGTCCCCTGCACTGGCAGGCTGATTCTTAACCACTGCACCACCAGGGAAGTCCTTTAAGATTTTTTTGATGTGGACCATTTTTAAAGTCTTTATTGAATTTGTTACCATACTGCTTCTATTTTATGTTTTGGTTTTTTGGCCGTGAAGCATGTGGGATCTTAGCTCCCCAACCAGGGATCGAACCCACACCCCCTGCACCGGAAGGTAAAGTCTTAACCACTGGACCACCAGGGAAGCTCCCAATCATTAACTTTTGAGCCAGATTATTTTTTGAAATTTTTGAGCCAGAGTTTTTGAAACTCAGGGAAGCTTCAGGAGACCATAGTTTTTTCTCTAAACGAGAGATGGGGAACATGAAGGAGTCTGCTACCAAGGAAGCCTGTGCAGGGATTGCTCAGTTTCAATTCTAGAGACCCTTCAGGACTTTCCCAATTAGTAGTTTTCATCCAGTGCTGGGCCTGGTCTTCTCTGACAAGCATAACTAGCTTATGTAAGTCAGAGAAACCAGGTTGAAATTTTCAAGTGACTATCTTAAATGCCTCAGGAAATCTGTGAGGATCTTTGGTCACTTTGAAAATCTCTGACTATGGCTCACAGTTCAGCTTTAGCCCAGGGAGTATAAGAAATTAAACGTTTAGCCCCTGGGTCCTCAGAGGGCTTAAATTTTTAAAGAACAGGTTCTGACAAGTCCAGAGGAAAAGGGAGTGGGAGTGTTTCAGGGAAAAGGAGAAGTTTGGCAAGAGAATCAGTATGGGGGATTTTAGGGTATAGAGGGATAGTTGGTATAGAAGTGAAGGCGGAAGATGGTGACAGAGTTGGAATCTGAGACAAAGAAGACAAGGAAGAAGAGCCCAAGTCTTTGGGAGCCATTTTATCTTTCTTTAATCATTTGTTTGCCTCAGTTAATCTTAAAATCTTATTTTGCAGACTAAAATTACTGAGTCTACTGATAATGTTGGGATGCTTTGAAATAAATGTTCCACTCAGCTCTGGAAATTTTTGAGTTATTGAAGTCCAATTCAATTTTAAGAAAATTGAGTTTGGAGATTTCAAAAGTTCCCCACAGTGGCCATTGATACTCTAAATTGCCTTTGGTCAGGTAGATCCATTTAGTTAGAAATATGCATGAAGAAGGACCATAGATGTTAAACATAAAATTGGCCTGAGTCCTTGTGTGTGGGTGCCCTCAAAATACTTAGATAACTGGGATCCCCTCCCCCCAGAGGTTTTTCCTCTAGAGCAAAGGACAATTCTCAAACAGCTTAAACAACTTACAGTATATATGGCTCAGTTCAAACAGCTGGCAAGCCAATTCCAGCCAGTCCTAAGAAGACAGGTTGGTCCCACACGAGCCAGGCCAAAGACTTTTTTTAGGCAGTCTCCAGAAGACAGCCTTTCCAAGGGAATAGGCCAAGAGCTGAAAAATCCTGGCCATTCTTCAGGAACAGTTTCAGAGAAACAGTCCCTGATCCTGAAGAATGGCCAGGACTAGACAGTTTCAGTGAATCAGTCTGATCTCAAAATCAGAGCAAAGTGCCAAATGAATACTCTAGTATAGAATAATGCCTTAACCAGAAAGAAGAAACCTTTGAATAGATGCCAAGTAAAGCCTGGAGAGCTTCAAATGCAAAGAGGGCCCAAGCTCAGATCCATGAGAAAAACTTCAAACTCCAGGGTCTGTGAAAAAGCTGTGAGTGACAGTGGCTCAACTGTGGGTACCACAACTGTATGCTCACCAGCCCCGGAGCCATCAGGAGCATTTTATGGTCTCCTACTGGTCACAAAAATGTTGACTTGAAACAAATAGACTACCAGATATTTTTCCAGCAAAGATGGGTTTATTTGGGCTCAGAAGAGAATTGCAATTGGAGTTTGCAACCATGGTAAGTCATGTACAAGTGCTTGGCATAGAAAGGGAAGGAGAATGTTTTTATAGAGAGGAAAAGGAAGTTTGGAGGGCTATAGTAAATAAAGAGTCTATGTCTTTTTTGGCTGAGTCTTTGCCAGGGAAGAAGTCTTTCTTCTTCCTGTTTGGCTCTGCTACTGGCCCTGTGTATGAGAGCTCCCTGTTCTGGTCTCCCAACTCTACAGTAAGCCCCCTACATACGAACAAGTTCCATTCTGAGTGTGTGTTTGTAAGTCCGATTTATTCTTTAAGTCCAACAAAGTTAGCCTAGGTACCCAACTAATACAATTGGCTATATAGTACTATACTTTAATAGGTTTTTTAATACTTTTCACACAAATAATACATTAGAAAACACAAAAAATAAAGAAAACATTTTTAATCTTACACAGTACAGTACCTTGAAAAGTACAGTAGTACCAGCTACATCACCGCTGATTTTACACCTGCTTCCAGACATCCTGGGCTTGAAATAGAGATACTGTACTACTGCACTCTATACAGTACTGTACAGTAAAGTACACAAAAGCAAAACCACTTGTAGAGGATGCACACACATGACAATGTATGCCAGACACGTGGACTAACCTGCGTGATTGGACATGTGAATGCACGTTCACATCTTTGAAAGTTTGCAACTTGAAGGTTCGTACGTAGGGGACTTACTGTATTTGAGGTTTCTGTTTAATTGTTTATGCTTCTGAGTTTTGGCTATGCTGAATGAAGCTACTATAAACATATAAACATATATGAGCAGGGTTTGTGTGGAAATGTTTTCAAATTATTTGGCTAAATACCAAAATTGCTGCATCATATAGTAAGAGTATGTCCACCTCTGTAAGAAACTGCCAAACTGTCTTCCAAAGTGGCTGTACCATTTTGCGTTCCCAAGAGCAATGAATGAGAGTTCCTGGAGCTCCACATCCCTGTCAGCATTTAGTATTGTCTGTGTTTTGGATTTTAGCCATTCTAATAGGTATGTAGCTGTAACAGGGAAGAGTTAAATTGTACTCCATGTTCCATCTGTTTCTTTGACTTTAACCTTTGCTTTTTGTTGCTTTTGTTATTATAATCATACATAATGGCCTGCCTCAGGGAACCCTGCCCCTCTGCCTGAATGTTAAAGTGCCTCTGTTCAGCTCACAGGGAGACAATCTGACCCTGCCCACCTGTGGATGACTGCAGAAAAGAAGAAATTAACACATCCCCTCCCCAGGGCTGGCCATTCCAGGGGATATTTGCAAAACTTATGGTGCTTTTACTTTACTTCCTCATCTCCTCCCCCTCTCTGTGCTATAAAAGAAACTGGCATCCAAACCCCGATAAGATGGTTTATCGGAGATACTAGTCTGCCATCTTCTCGGTCAGCCAGCTTTCCGAATAAAGTCATACACCTTGCTTCAGCACCTCGTCTCCAATTCATTGGCCTGTTTTGCGGCAGACAGAGAGAGCTTGGACTCGGTAACAAATTTGGCTTAGCCAGCCAGGATCCTTGCTGCTTGTGGCTAGTCGGCCCCTGTCAGGGAATATTGGGGCAAGGCCCTAGCAGCTGCCAGGACCATTTGTCCTGAGGATCTTCCCTTCCAAGTTCCCTGAAGCGGCACGGGCTACCCCAGCGCTTGGCAGTTGAAGCAAGGAACCGACAAACTTCCATTTGGAGCTACTAGTCGACAGACTCGATTTGATTCTGGAACTCCGGTTCCAATTTGGGGAACTTCGGTTCCATTTGGGGAACTTCAGTTCCCTTTGGGGCTGTGAGTCAATGGACTGGATTCAATTCTGGAGGGTAAGTCACTGGCCTGCATGCCGGGAACATATTCCCCCCTCAATCTGGGCTTTTCCTTTATGGGACAAGTCAATCTGGTTGGGGTACCCTGTTGGAGGGGGGTATTGTTGTTGGACTCTCCCTGATTCTGGGAACTGGTTCACTGGGAACTAGTTCATTGGTTTTGTAGGGTAAGTCTACCCGATCTGGGAACTAGTTCATTGGTTTTGGTCTTGGTTTTGTGCATATTGATGCTAGAATTAGTGCCTTTTGTGTTGGAATTTGTGTCTTTTGTGTCTTGGTGTTATCAAACTTTTAAAAGTGGAAAATACTACATCTATCCCAAAGGAGAGCCCTTTGGGGAATATATTAGATAATTGGGCAAAACATAGCTGTGAGCCTATGAATAAGAAAGACATGATATACTATTGTAATAGGGTGTGGACCCAATATTTTTTTAGGATCAGAAGAATGATGGCCCCTGAATGGCTTACTCAATTATTATACAATCTTGCAGTTAGAAATGTTCTGCAAAAGAGCAGGGAAAAGAGATGAGATTCCATACGTAGGAGCATCTATGCTATTGCATCAGGAGGAAAAGGAGTCAGAGGCCTGCCACCTTATGGTGCAGCGGTCTGAAAGGAAACCCAAGAGGAAACCTGCTGTACAAGGGAAGAGAAAAAACAATGAGAGTGGGGACATGTTATTTCAAAACTTAACCCCCCTCCAGCCTATCCAGCTCCCCCAGTGGCCGAGCAGGCTGCACCGGCAGTTATTCCAACTGGCCCCCCGTCCATGCCCCCACCATATTCAACGCCTCCTGTTTCTCCTACCCATGGGGATCAAATAAAAGTTTCTGTGGTAACCCCCGGGGCACAGGGACCTGGTTTAGTATCACCATCTAAGACCCGACAGGGCATCCAATTTGGACCGGGAGCCACTTCTGCAGCAGGGCAATTCCTCTTGCCCCAATATCCTGTGAGAGGCCAGGGGAACTCCCTTGGACTTCAGGCGTCTAATTCTGATTTCCCCACAGGAGCCCCGGTTACATTGACAGTGGGGAACAAGTTGATTGATTTTCTAATAAATACGGGTGATCTTAAGAGGCTTGTAAATAGTAAACAAAGGAGAAACAGTCATCCTAGGAGAAACTTGCCTGTATCTTTTTTTTTTTTTTTGCGGTACGCGGGCTCTCACTGTTGTGGCACCTTCCCGCCGCGGAGCACAGGCTCCGGACGCGCAGGCTCAGCGGCCATGGCTCACGGGCCCAGCCGTTCCGCGGCATGTGGGATCTTCCCGGACCGGGGCACGAACCCGCGTCCCCTGCATCAGCAGGCGGACTCTGAACCACTGTGCCACCAGGGAAGGGAAGCCCTTGCCTGTATCTCTGAGATACAAGTGTCCTATCTGGTCTTCTCAAAAACCCTTATCTCTGCCATCTTTTTAAAATGCAAATTTTGAAAAAGAGGGTACGGTAATTTAGAACTTGACTTGTTTTCCATAAATATTAGTAGAAAGGGTTTAGCCATCTAGACAAGTGAGCTTGATTTGTTCCATCTGCCAGAAACTCAACTTTAATCCAAACTCTTTAGTAAACTGATGGGTTTTACATTGCTGTACTTGACTCAGGGCTGAAATTTTGAAATGAGAACTATGATGTCTCTCTGTTTGTGTGTTTGTATGTGTTTTTGTCTTTGGATAACATTGCTGAGGTTAATCTGTAAATGAGCTGTATTTAATTGGCTAAAGAAAAGGAAGCGCTTACAAACCAAACAATTCTAAATACAAGAGAAATTAAGTTACATGAGTTTCAGGTTCACGTGAACTGGGAAATATTCAGTATTAAATTAATACCTGGTATTAATGTTTAAGTTTGTTGATCTAATTAATATAGACACGTCTTTAGAGCCATCAACATTAAGTATAGTACTTTCACTGCACCTAGGTTTAATAAAACTTAAATGAAATCTTGTTATATCTGTTGTAAATTTGTCAGCAAGAAAAATAACTTGATATGATGAAACTTTAAATATAAATGAAATAAGAGCTTTTAGGTAAACTCTATAGGAATAATTATGTTCAGAAAATTATCTAAAATAGTCTCTCCAGATTTTGGTAACTATTACTCGCCTCTTGGTTGTCACTAGAAATTAAGGTTTTTAAGAGTCAGGGATTCTAATTTAAATATATAATTAAAGCTACTGAAAATAATGAAACATTTCAGTATGGTAGAATGTGTGTTTTCAGTTAAGGTGGTATGAGGAATGGAACTACATTTTACTGAGAAAGTTTTATACATGGTCAGGATTAACTAAATTTAGATTGAAGTTAACTAAGTAAACGGATTTTGTTAAGCAAGCTTAACAAAAAATACAAGACTGGAATTTGATCTCTCTGTTACAAGTGCTCCTTTTGATAACAGATTATATAAGTTTCCGTGCCCTTAGGTGATCCGTATGTGTTTTCTTTTAACTGTTTTGTGACTTTGGTTAAATGAATAAATATTGTTTCACAGCGGACTACGATACTGTTGTGTTTTAAAATCTTTTTGATATTTTTAACAAACTTCCCAACTATCAAAATCTGACTAAAGCTTTTTAGCCTCCAGCTGACCTGGGATACTTTGAAAGAACATCTCTGAGACATCTCAGAGAGAAATGTTAAATTACTTCAAAAACATAGTCAAGTGATTGGAGATGAACCTTAGGTTATAGTGTATGGATAAATGTCGTTTATATAGATATTCCAAAATTTATACGGAATCCCTAACATCTGATATGTCCTGATGTGTTACCAATCATAATACTAGTTATTCTAAAATGGTATATCCAAGTTTCCTGCTAATTGCATTGTACTCAAATCTTTAACAATGCTATTTTAAGTTTTGTCCTGATGCTTTTACAAAATGAAGATTTCCAAGAAGACTGATAAAAAGGAACTTTTTAACAAATATAAGTTTCTGATAGCCTTTAGATAATATCTCTGGACTGGGTAACAAATGACAAAACTAATGGGAAACCTGATTATTTCATCCAGATCAATGGGAATTAATTACATGGGACTGAATGAACTGGTAAATATGATTTATAACTTTATGACTTTGGGAAATATACTGGCTTTAATCTTTGTTTTTCAGAAAAACATTTTCTCTTATGCTATGACCTACAACAAGTTGATAAAGTATGCCTTTGTAAACGAAGATGAAACATTTATCTTTTTCTCTCTACCTGATCTTGCCAGAATTTGTTGTCTCCAGCTGGCTGTCTTGTGGACTTGATATTATGCTAATCATTGTTTTAATTTGCTCTTTGTTTCTAGGTTGTTTGTGCTTTGTGTCTCCCTGCTGCACTATGTCTTTGTCAATGTTACTAGCCACATTACTTATATCCTGTCTATTTTATAAGATTGTTGTCTCTTGCAGTACCCAGTGTGTAATCAAGCCTCCAACAAAACTTCTATGGCTAAACATCTTAAGGTAATAGATCACATTTATAACACAAAATAATTGTAATAATGTGATTCTAGTTATGGGAAGAAGCAACAAGGGAAAATGTCTCCTGGATGATAATTAGACAGAGGATCCAGAGAATCTTTAATTATCAGTAGGGCCTAATCTGAAAATTAGCACCTGGAGTGGCATATCAAGAATTTTTGCCTGACCTGGCATGAGCATCCCAGCACCATGGGGCAATATTTGATCATAAAATGTCTCCCAAATATTGGTCAGATTCCTGACCAAGAGGAGAGGATCAGTCATCGGCTATTGCAGCCCTCCAAATTGAGCCAGTGAACCCTGAGGAAACTCAGGAAGGAGAAGAATACCTGCCATCTACCAGCCATCAGGCTGCAGCCACTCCCTATGGTGAGCCCTGAGGAAACTCGGGATGTGAAAATACAGGATACAGGGACTTCCCTGGTAGCTCAGTGGTTAAGAATCCACCTGCCAATGCAGGGGACACTGGTTCGAGCCCTGGTCCAGGAAGATCCCACGTGCCGCGGAGCAACTAAGCCCGTGCGCCACAACTACTGAAGCCTGTGAGCCACAACTACTGAAGCCCGCACACCTAGAGCCCGTGCTCTGCAACAAGAGAAGCCACTGCAGTGAGAAGCCCGCACACAGCAACAAAGAGTAGCCCCCACTCGCCGCAACCAGAGAAAGCCCGTGCGCAGCAACGAAGACCCAACACGGCCAAAACCAAACAAACAAATAAATAAATAAAAAGAAAATACAGGATACAGGCCCCAGATAGCTGAGGTGCATATCAAAGAAATGATTTCAGTGAGCCCAGACTCTTGCATCTTCCCATACAAAGAAAAATGCTAAATTCCTTAACTTGAGATGTGGCCTCCTGGGCTTGAAGCCTTCAAAATTCCTGATAACTCTCAGCTTTTAGGTTGTAAATATTTTTAAGTCTACAGGTGTCAAGTAGACACTTCCAAAGTGGAATAAAAGACAGATCTCAGCACTTGGAACACTGACACCGATGGCGGACACCCCCGGAAAGATCCATCTGACGGAGCAGTTAAAACGCTGTCACCCCTTTTCCCACAAGACTGTGGAATGGACACTGACAGTGGGGAACTGTAACAGGGAAGAGCTAAATTGGACTGTTTCTTTGACTTTAACCTTTGCTTTTGTTGTTATAATCATACATAATGGACTGCCTCAGGGAACCCTGCCCCTCTGCCCGAATGGTAAACTAAAGTGCCTTTGTTCAGCTCACAGGGAGACAATCTGACCCTGGCTACCCGTGGATGACTGCAGAAAAGAAGAAATGAACACATCCCCTCCCCAAGGCTGGCCATTCCAGGGCATATTTGCAAAACTTATGATGCTTGCTTTTACTTTACTTCCTCATCTCCTCCCCCTCTCTGTGCTACAAAAAAAAAACCTGGCATCCAAACCCCCATAAGATGGTTTATCTTATGGAGACACTAGTCTGCCATCTTTCCGGTCTGCCTACTTTCCGAATAAAGTCATACTTCTTGCGGTACGCGGACCTCTCATTGTTGTGGCTTCTCCCGTTGCGAAGCACAGGCTCCAGACGCGCAGGCTCAGCGGCCATGGCTCACGGGCCCAGCCGCTCCGCGGCATGTGGGATCTTCCCAGACCGGGGCACGAACCCGTGTCCCCTGCATCGGCAGGCGGACTCTCAACCACTGCGCCACCAGGGAAGCCCAAAGGCATACTTCTTGCCTCAGCACCTCGTCTCCGATTCATTGGCCTGTCACGGGGCGAGCAGAGCAAGCTTGGACTCTATAACAAAGTGGATCCCCTTGGTGTTTCGTTTTTATTTTATTTATTTATTTATTTATTTATTTTTAATTTTTGGCTGTGTTGGGTCTTCGTTGCTGCACGCGGGCTTTCTCTAGTTGCGGCTGTAAGGTCGGATCTTAACAAACGGCACCGCGAAAGAGAGGAAAGCTTCAAGTGAGCTTTATTAGGGGGCACTCCCGGGCGAGGTTCACTGGTCCGAGAGAAAGGGGCCAGAGAAGTCGCACCCGGGCGAGGGTTGGGCAAGATTTTATAGGGGAAGAAGGGAAAGGGGTGTGCTGAATCTGGGGGGCGCAGGGTATTCCTTATTTGGTGGTCTCTTCGAGTATCGTGGAAATATCTGGTGCCGGTTGCATCAGTCTTGGGACCGTTAGTCCCGCCCCTCGAAAGGCGGGAAGGCTGGGCCGGGTGGAAAGTCCCCAGGTCAGTTCCTGGAACTGGGTGGTCCGGAGAGTTTCGGTCTGATGCAACCTGTGAATCTGATTGCGTTCCCCTGCCTCGGGCCAGTTGGCCTTACAGCGGTGAGCGGGGGCTACCCTTCGTTGCGGCTTCTCATTGCAGTGGCTTCTCTCATTTGTGGAGCACGGGCTCTAGGCGTGCAGGCTTCAGTAGTTGCGGCACGTGGGCTCAGTAGTTGTGGTTCACGGGCTCTAGAGCACAGGCTTATGGCACACGAGCTTAGTTGCTCCACGGCATGTGGGATCTTCCCGGATCAGGGATCGAACCTGTGCCCCCTGCATTGGCAGGCGGATTCTCAACCACTGCACCACTGGGGAAGCCCCTCCTTGGTGTTTTAATTTGTAATTCCCTGATGATGTTGAATGTCTTTTCATTCATGTACTTGCCATCTTTATATATTCTTTGGTGAGGTGTCTATCCAGACCATTTACCCATTTTTAAATTGGGTTGTTTATTTTCTTATTGTTGAGTGTTAAGAGTTCTCTAGATTCATTTTTTTTATTACTGTTTACTTATGGTGGTGAGGCAGGAGATAGACGGGCTCCAGGCTAGACATTTACAACAGCCTCCTGTTCACGCTTCCTGAGGTGAGAAGAAGGTGGGCTCCAGGCCGGACATTCATTACCAGCCCCGTTTACATTGCCTGAGGCAAGAGACAATCGGGCTCTGGACTACATGTTTATGACCAGACTCCTGTCTATATTTCAAGATCTGCACTTCAATGTAAGAAACAACAACAGGAATAGTGTAGATAACTGGACATTTGGACACTTTTATGGCAGGGACAGAGAGGGGCTAAACTCTGTTAAAAGATCGAGAGGTCATACATTTCCTATCCTTGGGGCAAGGGAAACATTGCACATGCGCAGAAAGGCTCCTTGGGGGTCAAAAGGGAGGGGGCACCAGCCCATAATATGTGATGCTAAGGCCATCCCATAGACCTCTGGGCTGGAATCCATCATGGAAAAAAGTTGTGCACGCATGTTTGGGAGGGTCCTAGGGCAGGTCAGGTGTGGAAACAGAAACCAGATAATTGGCCAAAGGCAAACAAAGACCGGGAAGAACTGCCCAATATAAATGATTTAACCGCCTCTTTACTGCTCTCCTTCTCATTAGGGGGACGCCCACACCCTTTCTACCTGATGTGCATCTCTGCCTTGCTTCTGTCTTAACTAAACAAACTGTTTCTCTGTGTGCTCTCCCACTTGTTGTTGTGCTATGTCTCTGATAATAAACTTGTACCGGTTTTTACAGTTTTTGCCTCTGTGAGAAATGCATTTTTTCACTGGGGGCAAGAGCCAAGGGGTGTGGTGGCCAGGATTCCTGGTTTTCATCCAGGCTACCCAGGTTCAGTTCCTGGGCAGGGAATTAAGATCTCACTTCATGCCACCACCCACTGCTGCCTCTCCGAGATCAGGGTAGGGTGGTGGGGGTCTGATTAGATTAGTATATAAAGTACTTGAGGGGAGTCCTTAGAGATAAAACCCAGAATGGCAAATTGAAGGGGACCCTTGGAGGGCTATTTTATTCTGTAGTACCAAGGGAGCCATTGAGGGCTATTGAGCAGCAATGGAAAAGAGTCAGGCTTCTGCCTTTCATATCCTGCACTGATGACACAGTGTTTATGCATAGTAATTGACATGTCAATGCAGTTAAAAAAAACTGGAGCCCAAATGCTCCATCTTAGAAATTCTCCAAGTCTCCCTTTCCCTCTTTATAAATTGGGTTTAATGCTTTCCTCCAAAGCTGATAATGAGGATTACATGAAAGAGTGTGTGAAGTACTTACTATCGTCTCATTTAATTCTTAAAACCACTCCTCATTTGTCCCCCATGACCCATTTAATTATTTTACCTCATTTAATTGTCACACCTCCTTGTAATGTTGGAGGAGTAGACCCATCACTTATGCTTTCCCAGGCTCTCATCTCCAGGGCTTTATTTGGTGTATCATGGATAAGGATGCTCCTGCTGTTGCTGCTATTGAATTTTTTACAACAGGCCAGGAAATTTGTTAAGTGCAGTAGATACAATATCTCACACAAACCCCACAAAATTATTGATATGCCCATTTAGTTCACAGGGTACTTTGCCCAAGATCACCCAGCAATTAAATGAGGCAAGGCCTGAAATCAAACCCTGGCTTACCTAGCTCTAGCACCTGTGCACTTAACCATTAACTATACAAAATACCTTTTATTGAGCACTGCTCCCTCTAGCAGCTTTCCAAGCACTTTGTCAGGACTTCATTGGCCTATTTATAGCATAGAATGCTATGTTATCAGGCTTCCCAATAGGTCTCCCCCACTAAGCTGAGTCTCCTGAAGGCCAAGACCTTGTCTCAGACCCCTTTGTTCCCCCAGCACCTTGCATTGTGCTTGGCACATGCTGGGCTTGTTAATTCATTCTTTCTGCAGATACTTTCAGAGAGTTTGCTATAAGCCAGGCGCTATACTAGTATTAGGGAAATAACACAGTCTTACCAACAAAGACCCTGCCAACTAAAAAATTACCCACAACCTAAAAGTTGAGAGTTATGTTTTATTCAGCAGGAATTTTTAGGACTTCAAGCCCAGGAGGCAGCATCTCAAGTAACCCTGAGCGAACAGCTCCAAGGAGGCAATGGGGGAAGCCAGGTTATATAGAAGTTTTACAACAAAGGGCAGGTAGTCCAAATGTCAAAAGATTATTGTTAATTAAAGAAAACCAGGTATCCCAAGTTAAGGAATTTAGTATCTTTCTATGTATGGGAAGATGCAAGCGTCTGGGCTCACTGAAATCATTCCTTTGATGTGCACCTCACTTATCTGGGGCCAGTATCCTGTGTTTTCACATCCTGAGTTTCCTCAGGGCTCACCAGGTCATACTGGAGGGCTACATCGCTAATGACTGTGACATCCTTAGCTTACCGGTATGACTGGAAATACTCCATTTCTCAACCCCTTTGGTACCGATAGAGAGAGAACATAATTTGAACACTGGGTAAGCACTATCAGAGTTAAAGTAAAAGGATAATGACTGCAAAGGCTGGACAGAATTTCACACACATTTGTAGAGAAAGGCAAAAGAGAAGAATTAAAACTTCTTTCTCAAGAACAAGACAAGAGGATATACCTTGTGAGTGACCCTGGAACTATTTCCCGAGGTAATGTTCACAGTTCCAACGGTCAGAAGGCCCACAAATTTGCATTGCAGTAGAGATCAAGTCTTACATCAAGTTTATTAAGTTCTCAGGCAGACCGGAAGATAGAGGGAGGGTAGGCAGCCGCTTCCCTGCTCAAAAAAATTGCATCACTGTAACCTTCCACTAGTCACTGGGATTGCAGCGTTACACACCAGGACCCGCTCCCCTTACATACATACCCGCTTACATACTGATACAACTTCAGACCATGGTCAACTGGTCTGGGGGAGAGGAGGTCCACTTCCCGTAGCTAGTCGTGAAAAGCTTCTATGAAGAGGTGGAATTTTGGAGGTTTAATAAATCTTTAAAAAGCGAATGAGTGATGAATGACGAGCAACCTAGCAGTTGTCAAGGAGCTAAAGAACGTCTCTTCTCGGCATCAGGATCATAATGAAAAGGAAAAGGGGGAAAGAAACACTTCGGAGTGTCTGAGAATGAGGACAGTGCTTTCACAGGCACCAGGCTGAAACACGTCTCCCCGCTTCGGTTCCCACCGCCCGGGAAAAGAGAGATACCAAGTAAAAAACCGACACCTCCCAGGCTACGTTGGAGGCGGGGCTACGGCTGGGGCGGGGCCACGTTGGGGGTGGGGCTACGGAAGCCGTACGAGCGCCAGGGCTCTCGGCCTGGGCAGAGTGCGTAGGCCCGTGGCGCTCGGTGGGCTAGGGGGCCGTCCCAAGCCGGCCCGCCCCCGCTCCGCTCCCCGCCCACAGCCGCACTTCCGGGGTCGCCGGCGTTCAGGAGCCCAGACCTAGCGTCTGAGTTGCCCGGCGCCGTCTGTTCGGTCAGTGGCGTGAGCGTCTCGCTGTGGTGTGTCGTCCGCGCCGCTCGGCCAGTTATACGCCCGTGCGCTCGCCCGGCCGGCCGGCCTGCGGAGCTCCCGCCCGCGTCCCCCGGCTGGTCCGGGGCGTCCGGGCACCGCCTCGACGGCGGCTCCTCCGGACGCGCATACTGGACCGCAGCCCGCACCCCGAGCGGACGGCGTCATGAGGCACCTGCCGTACTTCTGCCGCGGCCTGGTGGTGCGGGGCTTCGGTCGCGGCTCCAAGCAGCTGGGCATCCCTACAGGTGAGCGCGGGAGGGCGCGGAGTCCCCCACCCACGCTGGGCCGGGTCACCTGAGGGCGGGGACGTCAGCCGGGGGGCTCCGGGCCGGGTGGTGGGGCAACGGGCAGAGGTGACGTTCCCGTCCTCCCCGCTCCCGCTTTGTTGAGGCTGAGGACCTTTGGTCGGACTGATGGAGCGCGTCCTTGCCCGTGGCTCCGATCTCACCGGCTTGGGGGGTGGTGAGGGCAGGAAGCCGGAGCTGAGTTTCGGGAGCCCTCTTTCCCGCCTCGCTATCCAGCCGTGATAAATCCGCCAAGGGTGGCGCGCGTCTTTCTCTTTAGAAAATGTAATGTGGGCCCGATAGGCTAAATTCTTAAGCCAGCTGTAAGGTTTTCGTTCTTTAAATACGTTAGTAGGTTGTGTTCAAGTGATGACACAGGCAGATGAATGAGAACCAGGTATTTTTTTTGGTCTGCATTAGTTTTAGTTGTCAGGTCCTGAAGGTATGCTTAATTTTTCCTTAAAAATACATTCCAGGGCTGCACCTAGACCTATTAAAGCAGTCTTTGAGCTTGGGACCTAGGCATGTATATTTCGAAAATAGAGATCTTTTCAAGAGATGCTGAACCTCCTTAAGAAGGACCAGGGCTAAAAAAAAAAAAAACCCAGCTGTTCATGTACCTGTTTTCTTCTACTGTGAGAGTTTACGATTTTTGGTGCACTTACTATAACCTGGTAACTTATACATATATAATCTGGTACCTTTTTTCCTAACCAATACATATGAAGAGGAGAAAGAAATCCTAGCCAGAGTATGAAATGATGGGATTAATAATTGTAGTTAGAGTCCTAGGAATCTTGTGAGGGTAATGATTTAGACTAGCCTTACATGTGAATTTTCTAAATATTGACTATGAAACTCTAAATATTAGCATATTTTCTTCTGTTCTTTAGCTAACTTTCCTGAACAAGTAGTAGATAATCTTCCAGCTGATGTATCCACTGGTATATATTATGGTTGGGCCAGTGTTGGAAGTGGAGACGTCCATAAGATGGTGGTGAGCATAGGATGGAACCCATACTACAAGAATACAAAAAAGTCCATGGTAAGAATTAGGAATTGTATTTCACTGTAAACAGAGAATGGGATGATGATTTAGAGTAATACACAGATAGAACTCATCAGTGGTGATCCCAACATAATCCAAATACGAGAATTTACTTGACAGATTTAAAAGTGAAGAGTTTAGTTACTATTTGAATGGAATAACTTTTCCATCCTTTTCACTTTCAAGATTATTTGTGTCTTTGGATCTAAAGTGAGTCTCTTATGAAGGGGGTATAGTTGGATCTTGTGTTTTTGAACCATTCTGCTAATCTCTGACTTTTGATTGGAGAGTAATCCATTTACATTTAAAGTAATTACTGATAAGGAGAGATGTCTGATGTTTTGCTATTTGTTTTTTGTATGCTTTATAGCTTTTTTGTCAGTTCCTCCATTACTGCCTTTTTTGTTTAGTTGACTTTTTTTTTGTAGTGACACATTTTGATCCCTTTCTTATTTCCTTTTGTGTATTTTCTATAAATATTTTCTTTGTGGTTACCATGGGGACTGCATTTAACATCCTAAAGTTATAAAAATCTATTTTGAATTTATATGAACTTAATAGTATACCAGAACTCACAAATTACATCATTGTGTACCCAATAACATAGATTAATAAATTTTTATGCATTTATCTTTTAAATCATGGAGAAAATAGAAAGTGGAATCACAAACCAAAACTACAATAATTAATTTTTATAACTGCCCATGTGTTTACCTTTATTAGAAATAAAAGTGAAATAAAGTTGAGTTCACCAGTTAATATAGGTCCTTTACTCTTTAATTATTTGGTCACCCTGTTAAGGTAGAACTGCTTACGCCGTGGATGGTGCTTTCTGATAAAATTGCAAGGTGATGCTTTTTTTCCTCTTTTTAAACACCTTTGAGGGTATACATAATTCTTCTGTTCTTATGAACAGAAAACCTACACAGCTTAAGTGCTTAATCTGATAGATGTGGCTGAATCTTTGGGTCAGCTCAAGTATGTGGCACAAACAGTTACAGTTGATCTAAGTTTCATTCTCTTTGAAGAGTTTATAGAAAAGTGCTGGTATAAGCAATAGAAGTGGCCCAGAACTACTTAACATTGTGCTCAGTGTTCCTCTTATTTTTCAGGATTAAGGGTGTGTTGGAATAGATAAAGAAAATGAAAGAAGGCAAAATATTTTTCTCTGGAATGAGAGAGGAAATGAAGGGGAGGGGAGGCTATCCCATGACTAATTTTTCCTTATCAGCTACTCAGATAACAGAACTCTTACTGTAGAGCCAGTTAAGGAGTGCCTTGGAGGTCCTTCCATAGTTAGGAGAAACTCAGTTTTCCATTGGTAGGAGGTTCATACTTTTTACAGTTTTTCTTTTTCCTTTTCTTTGCTGATAACAGACATACATGATGTGCCTGATCAAGTCTTTATCCCTTTTTAAAAAATTGGATTGTCTGTCTTACTGACTTAAAGAAGTTCTTAATATATTCTGGATCCAATTCTTTTGTTGGAACTATGTATGACAAATGCCTTCTTCCACTGTGTTGCCTTTTTTTTTTTTTTAATTCACTTAATGGAATGGTATCTTTCGAAGAAGAGTTTCTTTGCTCGTTCCCTCTGCTGTATTTGCTCAGTTTTTTCACCTTGATAAGACCCTTAATTACTTTGGTGCATGTTAGCTTTTTCTAAAAACAGCAAATCGGGCTTCCCTGGTGGCGCAGTGGTTGAGAGTCCGCCTGCCGATGCAGGGGACACGGGTTCGTGCCCCGGTCTGGGAAGATCCCACATGCCGCAGAGCGGCTGGGCCCGTGAGCCATGGCCGCTGGGCCTGCGCGTCCGGAGCCTGTGCTCCGCAATGGGAGAGGCCACAACAGTGAGAGGCCCGAGGCCCGCGTACCGCAAAAAAAATAAAATACTAAATAAATAAATAAATAAATAAATAAATAAATAAAAACAGCAAATCACACCAGATTTGTGGGATAGCATCTACCTTACTCAGTTATAATGGTACAAGGTCAAGAACAGGAGCAATGGAAGAATTCAGGAAATACTGCTCTTAGATTTTAACCTGTCTTTAAAATTTTAAGGAGGGTTGATTGTTTCATTTAAATTACCTCACCATAAAGCTAAATTCAATTTTAACATCTCTTGACTGTAGGAAACTCATATCATGCATACTTTCAAAGAGGACTTCTATGGGGAAATTCTCAACGTGGCCATTGTCGGCTACCTCAGACCAGAAAAGAACTTTGATTCTTTAGGTAAGTTCTTATTTAGATCTTCTTAAATATTACTGCAGCTACTTCTGCTGCTTCTCCTAATAGTAATCATGGCTAGACAGATAATATTTGAGCATTTAATATGCTAGGCACTGCTTTAAGAGCCTTACATGAATCAACTCACTTTATCCGCACAACACCCACATGAGGAATTATTTTGCCGATTTTGCAGATGAGGAAATTGGCCCAGAGAGGTTAAGTAATTTGCCCGGGGTAGCATAGTAAGTGATGGAGCCTAGGTTCAAACCCAGCAGGCTGGCTCTCTCTCCAACAGTATGAAGTTAATGAAACCTTTATTTCCTTTTCATATTTTAAGGAACAAGTAAGAGTTAATACTGTGATGAATAATGATGCTTAGCGGTAGTTGAAGTGTAAGAAGCAGTAAATCGGAACATTTAAGACAAATGTCAAGTACCTTAGTGTAGTGTGATAGTTTTAATTCTAATGTAGTTTCTTTTACAAATGTAAATACTGAAGAGATTTGATAGTATTTGTTTCTTCCATTTAGTGTATGCCATGTACCTTTCTGCTAATGCCTTTCTCTAAGTAATTGCAAGAAGATTAGGGACATTTTTGTGTACTATTGACTTTTACTTAAGTCTAGAAGAAAGGATGAAACAAACATTATTGGGCATCTACCCTGTGCCAGGAACACTGCCAGCCTATGAGATTTTAGGCGAAGCTGAGCAAAGGAGTAGTAAAAAAGCACAGCAGCAGTTTTTCGTTCTCTTTACCTGGTGTATTCTCTCCACAGAGTCACTTATTTCAGCCATTCAAGGTGATATTGAGGAAGCTAAGAAACGACTAGATTTACCAGAACATTTGAAACTCAAAGAAGACAATTTCTTCCAGGTTCCTAAAAGCAAAATAATGAATGGCCACTGAAGGAAAAGCATCTTATTTATTCATTCACTGTTTTCTAATATTTTACTGCTCATAACTACAGTCTCATCTTGGTTGTACTTTAAAAATCAAACATTTTCCTACAGCTGTGAATTAAACAGTACAATGTAGTTACCATATTATGTTCCAACTGTTCAATTAAACCCATCATGTTACAGTACTAAAAAGGTTCATTTTAAAAATCAAGATTCTTTTTTATGTAATATGTTGATTAAAATGTACCATAGAAAGGTCTTAAGTGTTTTATAATGGAAATGAAATATATATAAATATGGGTAACAGGCAAGTCACTGGTTTGAGATGAGAGCTATTAATTCTCATGGTAAAATTCTAGCATGCATGTACCTGTATAGCATGCTCTGCTAATCAGAAGGCTCATAAAAATAACTATATTAAGCAGAGGTTTGACAGTTTATTACAAACCTAAGGGGAAAAATCCAGACTTCATAATTTTGATATTTTGTGCATTTATATATTATTACAGACATGAAGACTTGTGAAATTTCATTTTAGTTAGTCATTTCCTTTAAGGGCTCAAATCACTGTACTGGGTTCCATTTCTGTAACGGCTGCCTCAGTTCTAATTGGTCTAGACTCTCTCCCTGTTATGTTTTTGTTTTTCTTTTAAAACAGTAAAATGAGTGTCTTTCGAATCTCTAGGTCTCATTTTTGTGTTGTATAACACTCCTCTCTTTTTAAGAGTAGATATTCTTCAACATTTTTCTTAACCTTTGTTTCCTGTAAACAATTGTCAGTGTCAGTTCTTGCATTTAGAATATCCAACTTTACATTTACAAAATGTAGAGTTTCCTCTGTGTCTGTATCTGCCATCCCATCGCTTCACTATATGAACAGTGATTAAGTGCATCTCTCTAGCATTTTAGAAAAAACACCCAAATGTTCACCTGTAGGTTTCCTCAAAGTTTAAATGAACACCTAGCATTTCATTTATATATACCAGTTTCTTAAACAACAGAAAATACTTGTTCTCCCCCCTAGGGAAACTATTTAAGAGCCAACTAAACTATGAAATACAGAGTTATTGTTTTTAATGTGACTGTATGTTCCTGAGCAAATGCAGACTGTTGTAGTTGTGTGTGAACAATGTAATTTAAGGCTAAAGAGTGCTATCTAGAAGATAATTTTAAAGATAACTCATTATAAAACCATTTTCCCCTAATCTGCATAAATGAGAACTGATTTTAACAAAACTGTTTATATAACATTTAGAAGAACATCTAAAACTAATGTTGGAGAAGGGGGAAGCGTTTTGACTTTGGTGTATGAATTTATGGCAAACAGTGTAGTATGTGTATTTTTATTTCTTCTTTAAAGAAATACTTAGAAAATGTAATTTAATGTTAGAAATCCTATACTTGAAAGAAGCCTCAATTGTCAGTGGTTCTATGAAACAAAGTTAAAAACAAACATGGAAAGTGTAAAAAAGATTTGTGTTTGAGTAGCTTGCGACTGATTGTGTCCTCATTAAGTGTGAAAATTCTTTGATATTGTCACCTTACATTTTGTTAAATAACTATTGCTTTTGAAAAGCGTATAGTGTGTGGTTTAGGAGTTAGTTAATAGTGTCTACATTTTTTTAAGTTTTATATATAAAATATTTATGTATTATAAGAAATTGCAGTAGGGCCATTTTCAATTAGTCAGTGTTTTCAGGCCTTGAAATAAATCTTGACCAAAGGATGTTTCTTCTTTTTTTGTGTCAGTTTGAATCTTTTGCTTTGTCTATATAAATTCCTGATTTGTTGGTTGATGGTTACTGGTTACTGTAAGGTGTGTTAGAGGCCCTGAATAGTGAGTTACAGGCAGCAGCTACAGGGAGAACCTGGCCAGCAGCAGTGGTTCTACAAACAAAAGCCTTGCCTTTAACGGCCCTTGTAGATTAGGTCTGAGTACCCTTCCATAACCCCTGCTCCAATACAGCGTTTTGTAACCCTCATGGCTTGTGCCACCAACCCCCTCGCAGTGACTTGGGACTCTTGCCTGTCTCTACTACATGGAGAAACTCACAGTGGCTCTTTCGACACTTCATCACCAGTGCGCTCAGTTACGGAGGCTTAAAGCCTTGCAGTTAAGGGCTGTAACACGGTTCTGATCAGGGAGATGTAAGCAGAAGTCTACTTGGAGTTTATGAGGACAGTTCTGCTTCCCTGGTGAAAGTGCTAGCCTTTTCCTGTTCTCTTACCCGGAAAATGGATGGAGGCTGATAGAGGAGAGCCAATCTGACCTTCTGGGACTGAGGTAGGAAATAAATATACCCCATAGAAAGAAATGCCATCATAAGCAAGAGTTGGCAGAAACAAATTACAGAATAAGCCCTACAAAGGTGACAGATACGGGGATTATCAGATACAGAACTTGAAATCACTGTATAATATGTGTAAAGAAATAAGAGTGTCAAAAGTGGGGAAATAAGGTTCTATAAAAAATAGGGCAGATTTAGGAATTGTCAAAATAGAATTTATATTGATGAAAAAAATAATTCAAATTTAAAGCTCAGTGGAGAGGATAAGTACAGGTTAGACAGTTGCTGAGCTGTGAGATCTGACAGTCTGTGACTGCTCTCATACACCTATTGTCTAGTCACTCCAAATTCGCTTCCCATGCTTTTTGTAATGTGGCTGTGACTTAACATTTCTTTGACAGTTGGCTTCCTTTTGGGTCAGGTCACGCATGGATGTTGAGCCCTAGCTTGTGTCACAGGCAGCTCAGTTCTTGGACTTACCCCTGTGCTTACTTTCCCTGTTCCTGAGTGTGTATTTGGGATAGACATAACCTGACAACTGACAGAATCCCCACTTTGGTTCCATGACTGAAACAAGGGCCAAGTAGAAGCCAGAATAGTAAAGCAAGTCAGTGCTACATCTCTGGGGAAATTGCCAAGTGCCATCATTAAAAATACAGAAAGTGGGCCTCCCTGGTGGCGCAAGTGGTTGAGAGTCCGCCTGCCGATGCAGGGGATACGGGTTCGTGCCCCGGTCTGGGAGGATCCCATATGCCGCGGAGCGGCTAGGCCCGTGAGCCATGGCCGCTGAGCCTGCGCGTCCGGAGCCTGCGCGTCCGGAGCCTGTGCTCCGCAACGGGGGAGGCCACAACAGTGAGAGGCCCGCATACCGCAAAAAAAAAAAAAAAAAAAAAATACAGAAAGAAAACAAGCAAAAAAATAAATAAATACAGAAAGATTCAGGGTAAAGGCTCCTAACATCTGTTCAGACTGTACAGAAACTTAATGGATCTTGGGAAATGACTGTATTATCAACTAATCAGGTGATGACCTCAAGTGTAGCTGTTGTCCAGGATATATAAAATGTCTCCTCAGATTTCTAAAGATTGATGTAAGGAACATATCACAACATGATGGAGAAAAATCAGTATTTTTAAAATACAAAAATACCACAATGGAAAGCTATGTTGAAATGAATGATAATATGCAACATGTAAAAATTTATAGGATATAACTAATGCTATCAGAATTATAGCTTTAAATACGTAGAAAAGAAAGATCAATAATCTAAGCTTTGATCTCAAGCTAGAAAAAGAATAGCAAAAGAAGCCAGACAAAAATGAGTACACACTGGGCTTCCCTGGTAGCACGGTGGTTAAGAATCTGCCTGCCAATGCAGGGGACACAGGTTTGAACCCTGGTCTGGGAAGATCCCACATGCCACGGAGCAGCTAAGCCCAGGCATCATAACTACTGAGCCTGTGAGCCACAACTACTGAAGCCTGCGCTCCTAGAACCCATGCTCCGCAGCAAGAGAAGCCACCACAATGAGAAACCCGTGCACCACAACGAAGAGTAGCCCCCACTCACTGGAACCAGAGAAAAGCCCATGCACAGCAATGAAGACCCAGTGCAGCCAAAAATAAATAAAATAAAATTTTTAAAAATGAGTACACACTGTGGTTCTATATAAATTGTAAGAACAGACAAAACTATAGCAAAAATGGTCAGAGTGGTTCTAGAGGACGGGTGACAGGAGGATTATGAAGGCTGTTGGGTGCTTCCGTCTCACTGTCCTGTTTCTAGATCTGGGTGATGGTTGCATAATGTGCTCGCTTGTGAAAATTCATCAAGCTTTATACCTACTTGTACACATTCAAATAAGGCAAATGATGTTCTGTATAGCTTGGCTGTGAATATCATTTACACAGTCAAGAATTACAGCACTGAATTTTTATGAAGCAAAATACGTTTATTGGAAGGATGAGGAGGAGGGAAGTGTGCAGGGGCCGTGATGGGAAGTTTGGGAAAGAAATGCTCATCTTCCGTTAGTGGGAAATGAGTAGGTAGATACCTAACCTGAAAACATAGGAAGCCGCAGTATAAGCATCTCCCTTAGAGATAGGGAGAAAACATTAAATAACTGAAAGGGTTGAAATTGCTTGCTTCTAAGGAGTGGGAAATGGGATGTGATGGGAGCAACCAAGTTAATATTTCTTTTTCTTACTATGTCTTGTTAAATAATTTGATTCCTTAAACTATGTGCAGGTATATCCTGATAAAAATAAAAATTAGCCTTTAGGAAGTTAATTATGTATTTGGAGGGTGTAAAAAGTTGTGAAACTTTAAAAAAAATAAATTTATTTATTTATGGCTGCGTTGGGTCTTCATTGCTGTGCACGGGCTTTTCTCTAGTTGCGGTGAGCAGGGGCTACTCTTTGTGGTGGTGCGAGGGCTTCTTATTGCAGTGGCTTCTCATGTTACGTAGCATGGGCTGTAGACACGCAGGCTTCAGTAGTTGTGGCTCACGGGCTCAGTAGTTGTGGCACACGGGCTTAGTTGCTCCGTGGCATGTGGGATCTTCCCAGACCAGGGCTTGAACCTATGTCCCCTGTATTGGCAGGCAGATTCTTAACCACTGTGCCACCAGGGAAGTCCCAGGATAAACATTTTTAAACAATGTATTATATTTTCAAATTACATGCTCAGTATGTTTTTCTTCAATTTACAAACACCTTTTTAAATAAAGTACCTCTAAATTCAGTGAGTTCAACTAGTAATCTGGAAAAAGTAATGCACACATTATAAAGCATGCTGTTCAATAGAACTTTCTGCTATCGTGATAATGTTCCATTTCTTCACTCTCCAGTAATTAACTTTAAATAGCCACATATGCCTAGTGACTATTGTATTAGACAATACAACTATAGAAGATCCAAAAAAAAAAAGGAAATACAAAGGAAATAATATATTTACTGTGCTTTTTTCAGATTAACAATTGGACCAATTACTTTAATTTTGAGGTACTTTATCTGAAAATGCATGGGCCACATTTCATGAAAATAGAACTAACATATAGTTTAAATTGTTTCTCAGCTTCGTGGATACTATGTATATGGTACTCTTTTCTTCTACTTAGTTTGCTCTTTTTCTAATTTCTCATTTATTTTCAGCCATTATTTCCTTCATAAGCATTTTAAGTCTAAAGCTCACCCCCCCCCCCGCCCCCACTACAGTTTTACCTGCCAGCATGTGGAAGCCAGCCCCTCAGAAAGGGAGTGAGCTGTCTGGCATTTGGCATCTCTGCTCAGCTCTCCTGATCACAGTCCTGTACACAGTCACCTTCCCCTAGAGGTCTCAATGGATTATGTTATTAAGTTAGGTTGAAGGGCATTTAACAGAAGGGAGATGGATATATTTGAATGGCATTCGTGAATATATGAATTCATATACCAACCGACAATAGTGTCTCTCTTTTTCTAAAAAAAATTTTATTTATTTATTTTGGCTGCATTGGGTCTTAGTTTCGGCATGTGGACTGTTTTTTTTTTTTTTTTTTTTTTTGCGGTACACGGGCCTCTCACTGTTGTGGCCTCTCCCGCTGCGGAGCACGGGCTTTGGACGCGCAGGCTCAGTGGCCATGGCTCACGGGCCTAGCCGCTCTGCTGCATGTGGGATCTTCCCAGACCGGGGCACGAACCCGTGTCACCTGCATCGGCAGGCGGACTCTCAACCACTGAGCCACCAGGGAAGCCCTTGGCATGTGGACTTCTTAGTTGTGGCGTGCATGCAGGATTGAGCTCCACGACCAGGTATCGATCCCGGGCTCCCTGCATTGGCAGCGGTGAGTCTTACCCACTGGACCACAAGGGAAGTCCCCACAATAGTCTCTTTATAGCAGCCTCCCACAAACTCCAGTGTCTCATATGTTTATAATTGCCTTAAGCTCTTTCACCTAGAGTGTAAACTTCTGGAAGCCTTGAACTGTATTTTAATTCCTCCAGCACCTATGTATAGAAAGTGCTCTGTATATAATTGTGCATTAATTAGAAATAAATATATCTTGGATATTGGGGCCTTAATACAGCAATAGAATTAGAGAAAGCTTCACTGGGGACCCAGCTTGTGGGCCAAATAATTTTTAAACCTGGCTCTGCCTTCCTTAGCTCCATTTTATTCTCCAAAGCAAAATCTATGCCATGGATGAAGCCTCAAGGGCTGAGTTTTGTTATCTATTAAGGGCTCGTTACAGTCATTATGATAGATACTAACATATTTTTCTCATAGAAAAATTGTGACTTCCTGAATATTTTATTTCTAATCCTTCATGAACTGATACTTAAAAAAATACAAACTGATGAGGATGATTATAATTTTTGTGACTTTCTGTTTGAATAAAAAAAAAATCCCCCCCCCTCAAAAATACAATAAAAATTACTAGAAAAATAGTCACATACTTGGATGTCTTGACAACGTCAAAATGCTGTAAGGGATTCTAAATACTTTCAATTTCAGTAAGAGACAGTTCATAGGCCAGTAGCAGTCACAGACCACACTTTGGGCTTTCCCTATTAGCCAGAGCAGATTGACAAACTTTTGTAAAGGGCCAGACAGAAAATTCTTAAGGCTTTGCCATATCGAAAAAGCCACCATGGACAATATGTAAATGAATGGGCATGGCTATGTTTCAAATTTTTATTTAGTAAGGCAGGAGGTTGGATTTGGCCCATAGACCCACAGTTTGCCAACTCCTGAGTGAAAAGAGCTCTTTTTTTTCAATCTTTATTAGCACATAGAGAAATAGTAACCTTTTTTCCAATTACTATGCAGGTTTTATGTAATTCATGTGCACACACTTTTGAAGCACAGGTGTTAACACTGAAGGAAGATCGTTATGGGTTTAAAGTGGTATTGGTATCTTCAAATCTGGAGTGCCCAGGTGAATTTTAAATGTTTACTCTTCTAGTTGTGAGGAGTAGGTGATCACAAGATGCCAACACTGGATAAGAACGTAATGTTTTGTCCCCCCCAAATTGATATGTTGAAGTCCTAACACCCAATATATTAGCAGGTGGAGCCTTTGGGAGGTAATTAGGTCATGAGGGTGGAGCCCTCATCAATGGGATTAGTCCCCTTATAAAAGGACCGCCAGCGAGTTCTCTTACTTTCTTTCCACTACTTGAGGGTGTAATGAGAAGTTGGCAGTCTTGCAACCTGGAAGAGGACTCTCAACAGAACTGGACCATGCTGACTCCGTGATCTCAGACTTGCAGCCTCCAGAACTGGTGAGAAATACATTTCTGTTGTTTCTAAGTCATGCAATCTATGGTATTTCTTTTATAGCAGCCTGAACAGACTAAGACAGGAACCCTGATGTGAAATAAAGTAGGTGACCTCTTCCTTCCCTCTCCGCTTCTCCCTTTCCCTCTTTTTCATGCTCCCCCCACCCCCCCCACCGTCTTCCCCCTTCTCTTCTCCTCTTTTCTCGCTCTCTAATGGAAACAGGTGTGAGCAGTTGAACTGGGAGTGAAGAAGATACAAAGGCATCATCTATAAAATGTTTGTAATATTTCTCTTTGGAACTAGATATGAAATGCCTCCAGGGTATTGGTCTTAATAGAACTTCTTAAGGTCAATGCTGTAAACCAACACTAGTTCCCTGGGTTACCCTGGACAATGGGGTGAGCAGAGCTGCTGAGGGGTATGTAGGAAAGGAGTGGTTGCCAGTGCCTGTATAGTTGAGAGTCTTGAGTGCTCACTACTGCTGTGTATAGTGGAGCCTCATCTTAGGAAGGGGTTAGATTGTAAAGTCAGCAAGCATGGCCAAAAGGCAGATACAGAAGTCAAAAAGACCCATGAAACTTTTTTTTTTTTTTTTTTTTGGCTGTGTGCCATGTGGGATCTTAGTTCCCCGACGGGGGATCCAACCCATGCCCCCTGCAGTGGAAGCGCAAGGTCTTAACCACTGGACCGCCAGGGAAATCCCAGAAAACTTCTTATCTTTAAATTGCTAAAACCTGGGTCTTTTGTAACTTCAGCCTAAGATTGAATTCTTCTGTGTCTCTTTGCATTTGGGCCATGGTCTCCTTATTCTGGGATAGTAGGGGCCTTGGTTGAGTTTGAACAAGCAAGAATAACTGAGCAAATAAAAGAATCTTACTTTTCTCTCTCATGCTCTTGTCCAACGAACCTATGTAGCTGAATTTTCTTAAGTTGAACACAACTGCACCGTATCACCTTTTGTATTTCCCATAGCAGACCTAAGCCTCGTAGTTACCATTTCAGCTGGGAATCTGTTTGCAAGTAACAAATGGATTCTGGCTGATTTAGGCTAGAAAGGAATTTACTGGAAGAATGATGGGTTGCTCAGGGGATAGATAGATGGGAAAGCTGGAAACTGGGTGAGAAAAGGGGAACTCTGAGCAAAGGGGACCTCGAACCAGAGCCAGAATGACTGTACAGAGCTAGTTCATCAAGGGCGCCACTGCTGCTGAGTAGGGAGGCCCCAAATTCCCATCAAACGCCAGCAGAACCATGTCCTGCACACTGCTGGCTGGCCCTGTTGCCCTGGAAACGAATCTTTATATGATTAGCATCTGATTGGCCAAGCTTCGGTCACATGCCCCTGTGTTAGCTGCAAGAGGGGCTGGAATACTGAGTACCTGGCTATTTCAGCTTCTTCTTCTTTTTTTTTTTTTTTGCGGTACGCGGGCCTCTCACTACTGTGGCCTCTCCCGTTGCGGAGCACAGGCTCTGGACGCGCAGGCTCAGCGGCCACGGCTCACGGGCCCAGCCGCTCCGCGGCATGTGGGATCCTCCCGGACCGGGGCACGAACCCGTGTCCCCTGCATCGGCAGGCGGACTCTCAACCACTGTGCCACCAGGGAAGCCCCTATTTTAGCTTCTCTGAGAGAAGCTTTTCTATCAAAGTTCATGCAGTGGGAAATAAATTCCCTAAACATAAGGAAAGGGTTCCAAAACTGGGCATTAAATATAAAAAAAAAAAAAAAAAGAAGAAGAAGAAGACAAATATCCACTACCATCACCTAATTCTGAAGGAAATTATGATCTTCTGAGTATATGGTATCCATCCACTCCTTCAGCCACTCCAAAAAGCATTCCTTATATTAAGTTAGAATGTTCCAGAGAGACTGATAGAACCTTTGGTTTTCTTTTACTGAAGGAAGACAAAGTGATCCATAGTATCTCCCTTTTTATCTTGATTTGCTGGAAGCTCAGGGCTAATGTTCAATCACAGTAGCTATAATCATCTAGAACCCTGATTTTCAAAATGTTCTCCAAACTGCTGTAGAGCCTCATAGAAGTGCCACGAGCAATGGGCAGGCAAGGGGACCTCTGCCGCTTCCCACCCTCCTTACTTTAAGGCAGCACTCTTAACTGTCTGGTGAAGACTACGTTTGATTAAAGGTCTCCATTGCTAAGAAATACTTAAACTTCTGCTTGGATTGATTAAACTACTTACATCCTCCTCCCTCAGGGTTCACGTCCTCTATTTCCATGTCAACAATTTCATTTGTATACATAAAAGACTTCATTTGTATACATAAAAGACTCACTGCAAGCACTTTTCTGGAAGCAGATGGATATAAATCCTAGAAGAGTCACTCTCTCTGGGGCTTCGAGAGGATTCTGGGGTGTGGGTTCTGCTTGGCTCCATGTAAACAAATACCTGCTTCTAACTATTTATGAGTCAATGATAGGAATTCCAGGTTAATCTCAGGGTCCTTTTAGGCCTCTCTGAACCTCAAAATATTTTCTCCTGTTGCCCAGGGAGTTGTTTTGCTTACAGATTTGCTTGTATTTCAAATGAATTAAAGGCTCCCCATCCATGACTGTATTTCTGTCAAATGAAGAGTTTTGTTTTGTTTGCAAATCTATCTCCTGAACCTGACAAACCGTAATACTATAATATTCTGAGATTTCCACCGTATTTCAAAAGCAGGATTTTCGCTGGCTCTTCGCCTGACCAGCTAGACCTGTTCTCTGCTGTTTCCTACTAATTTAGTTTGAGTACTTTTCTGAAGATTTAGAGGACGGAAGGAAGTGTTATCTTGGATTCTCTGCCCCTTTTGAAAGTTTATTTTCTTCATTCCTTTTTAGACAGCAAAGGAATAGCTAATAGGAAATATCACCAAAACAGCTTAACTACACGAAGGAGATCATGTTCTTTGTAAGAATACAATATTAAAAGTCAAGTACAGATAACTAGGTACACGTTGAACACATTCAGAAGAAGAGTATGGGCTTCCCTGGTGGCGCAGTGGTTGAGAGTCCGCCTGCCAATGCAGGGGACGCGGGTTCGTGCCCCGGTCCGGGAGAATCCCACATGCTGCGGAGCGGCTGGGCCCGTGAGCCATGACCCCCTGAGCCTGCGTGTCCAGAGCCTGTGTTCCACAGCGGGAGAGGCCACAACAGTGAGAGGCCCGCATACCGCAAAAAAAAAAAAAAAGAAGAGTATGTCCCCATGTTTCACTATAGAGATTCAAGATGGGAGTGATTACATTCTCTCCATTTCATCTATTGAATACTTCCCAGTGGTAAATTTTAGTGGTCGTACCAGTTGGAGATTCAATTTGCCTTTATTCACATCACTTCACTGCTCCTCCCAAGAAGTCTGAGACATCCTGCTAGATGTTATTGTAACTACACTTTAGATGAAGAAACCGAAAGTCAAAGGTAAACTCAGACCGACTTGAACTGTGTTGGCAGAAAATTTCAGAGCTGAGTATGGAATCCAGGTCTTCACCCATTACAGGAGGGAAACACCCATTACAGGAGGGAAACAATCTTAGTAGACTCAGGCTTAGCCTCCCAGCCCTGGAGGAGTTGTGTATTTGGGACCCTGGGAGCTATGGATGGTGGCGTAGTGAGTGAGGACAATCCCCAGGCCCACCGATTAGCAGCTTTTTCAGGACATGGCAGCTTACCCTTTGCTTGGCTCTTGCCTCTACTAGCTGGAGTGTTTTAGGCACAGGATAGAGTTAGCAAAGCTGAGATCAAACTTTTAGTTGAGGTAGTAAAAAGGCAGAAATTTCACAAACGTCTAAGTCTTAATCAACTTGGCATGCTGTGGACAGGAACAAGGTCTCTGAGTCTGGAGGAACTGAGAAGTGCCGAGGATCCAGTTCACAGACTGGACCAGGAGAGTCAACTCATGTGAGGGGAGGGTGCCTAGGATTAGGGCCTAAGGCCCTGGCAAGCTCCTTGGGCCACTTGTTGTGATTCCATTGACATCCATCTCTTGCTCCCTGTAAAGTCCCATCATACATGGACCCTCCACAGCAAGCTCACGTTCCCTAGTAATCCCTAAACGCTGATTGCTTATTCCAGACTCCAAGCCTTTGCTTATTCTCTTCCCTTTCCCTCCACTTACCTGGAGCCCATCCATCTGTAAAATGATGTGAACATGAGGCCTTTCTTTTCTTCATACTTTTGGAAGAGCCTGCCAAGGGGAAAAATCTCTGTAAAAGATGATGCAAAATCCCCCATATTCCAATATTAAATCCTAGGAAATCCAGGTCATGCTAAGAGAATGTGAAACAGTTCTGCCCACCACACCCCTTCTGCTTATAGGGGAGTGGAGGACGGAGAGATCCTTTGGAGATAAATAGCCGTGTACTCTGTCTGTATCCCCTTCAAGAGTATCCAACAGAGAGCTTGTGTGCCCTTAGTTGGGAGGTGGGACCTAAGAATTGTATGAGAAGCTGTAGCTGGATTGGCCTTAGACAACAGAGCAGAGAGAAGGTGGCACTGTTGTCCTCGGAGGGGAGAGGGAAAGGGGCAAAGGTGCATGCTTCCCATGGACCAGAAATGCAGATATGGCCAGAGCCAAATCTGAAAGAGACTCCACCCAAGATGGCGGGCTGGAGCGGTGACGTAACACAGAAGATGGGCAGAGGAAGGGTTTCCAGAAGTTCAGGGTCTGAGGGGCCTAAAGGGGGCTTGGATGCACCAGAGTCATTGCAATTTAATTGCCCCAGTAGAGAAAATTCAGAGAATCAGCTTTAAGCACAGCAAGCCCAGGGTCAGCCAGGTAAGCCTGATTTTTTTTCCCCTAACCCAGAGTTTTTTAAGCTATGCATTATGAAATCGAATTAATGGATGATAGTAAGCTTCAAAAAAAGATACTAAATTAGGGCTTCCCTGGTGGCACAGTGGTTGAGAGTCCGCCTGCCGATGCAGGGGACACGGGTTCGAGCTCCAGTCCGGGAAGATCCCACATGCTGCAGAGCAACTAGGCCCGTGAGCCATGGCCGCTGAGCCTGCACGTCCGGAGCCTGTGCTCCGCAACGGGAGAGGCCACAACAGTGAGAGGCCCGTGTACCGCAAAAAAAAAAAAAAAGAAAGAAAAGAAATACTAAATTAGAATATAATGGAAAAAATGTAATGAAAGTTTTCCTTTAGTTTTATAGAGGTGTTGGTATAAATTTTTAAATTGTGGATCACAGTCAAAAGAAGTTCGAAAGCCCCTGTTTCTTTTTTCTTTGGGCGGTACTTGGGCCTCTCACTGTTGTGGCCTCTCCTGCTGCGGAGCACAGGCTCCGGACGCGCAGACTCAGCGGCCATGGCTCATGGGCCCAGCTGCTCCGCGGCATGTGGGATCTTCCAGGACCAGGGCAGGAACCCCTGTCCCCTGCATCGGCAGGTGGACTCTCAACCACCGCGCCACCAGGGAAGCCCTAAAGCCCCTGTTTTAATTTGCTCTTCTTGTGCTTGGTTCTGGAAGGATTAGGCAGCTGTAGTTTGGGAGATTAGAAACAAGGTCTGTGGAGTCAGTTTCTGTGCACATTTGGGCAAATTATTTTATACTTTTCTGTGGCTTAGAGTCTTACCCGTAAAACAAGGATCATAATAGTTATCGGGTTGTTAAAAGGATTAAATAAGTTGATCCATGCGAAGTGGTTCTCATAGTATTTGAAAAATGGTATGTATTGATACTTGATAATGCTAATTATTGCTATAAAGTGGTTATTTCATCCCCTGACCAAAGATAACACTGTAACTGTAAGGACACAGCAAACTTTCCCAGATGCAGAGAGTCTAGTGTTGTTCAGCTGAAGACAACCATTTCTATGGGCAAAGAGGCGTTCCACAGATATTTATGGAGCAATTACTGTGTTTTAGCCCTCTGTAGTGCGTTAAGGATACAAAGTAGAATAAGAGAACATTTGAGGAACAAACAGTCTCCCAAAGAACTTCCACTTTATTTGACTTGATCTCCATCAGCCCCATGAGGTACCTGGTATATTTTCGGTCCATAGTAAATATGTGTTGAACACATTTCTATGTCAGGAATCATGAACTGTCTACCTCACCCAGATGCAGTAAATAAGGGAGCATCACGTCCCTTCATTTTTTTCCAGTACCTTCAAGATGTGGGGCAAAGAACAGCAGCACAGGAGACTTTTCTGCAGATGCCGCAAATCTACACTTGAGGAAAGATGAATTTGTTCTTGTAGATATCCTCTGTTGTCTATTTTATTGTGTTTGTTGAAAAAAAGTTTTCAGGAAAGGAATAAGAAGGGAAACAGATGGCGCCAAATGACAGAGAAGAACTTTACCGATTTCATCTCTCTTTGCTGCTCAGAGCAGCTGACAAGCCAGCAGGAAAATAAGAGCAGGGAGGTGGTGTAGCCTCCTGAATCATCCACGTGGTCCCCTCCCTCCATTCCAGGACTCCCAGTCCTTCAGCCATGTAAACAGAGCTCTGATGTCACAACCCAAGGAAGGTCAGGCTGGGTGAATATGTCCAGCCCTTCTCCCCACCCCTTCTGCCCTTTAGAGCAGGGCAAAGACATCTGAGCAGATTACACATAAAATTAACAAATTGACAGGGTGGTTTGTTTTCCTTTTTAGCCCAGAGACAGCAGAAACTAGAGAAGGAAAAAAAGAGAGACGCTGATTTGGGAGAACATAAAGCCCTCCCCACCTGTTGCCTTGGAGGGCGTATACAGCTGCACATAAGTGGGGACCCAATCAGAACATGTGTGTGTCTTTTCTACAAAGGTCAAGAACTACCCTTAAAAATGGCAACAGTAAAGTTTATGCTTTAATTGTTGTGCAATTTACAAGTTTACAACATACAAAGCACAGCCCCTGACATCATCTCCAGTGACTTGGCCAGTGTCTCAGAGAGCTTAGATGGAAATGAAGATATCCTGTCTTGAAGACCAGTGGTCTTTCAGTTAAGCTTCTTATCTTTTCTTCTTCTTCTTCTTCTTTTTTTTTTTTGGATATGCCACCTGTGGCTTGTGGGATCTTAATTCCCCGACCAGGGGTCAAACTCGCACCCCCTGCATTAGAAGGGCGGAGTCTTAACCACTGGACTACCAGGGAAGTCCCTAAACTTTTTATTCTGAAAAGAAATTCTTCCTTTTCCATATCTTGACATCTTCTTCAGTGTTTTCCTTATATCCACATGTTTTGTAGATGTTAAAGTGCTTCTTATCCCTTTTCCCCAAAGCTACCTACCACCTTTTGTATCTAAATTCTTTGACCCATTTGCGGGTGGAGGTAGATGCAATAGTGGATGCATTTTGCAAGCCTCACGTTGTTCTGAGTATACTGAAGTCATGTTTAGCTTCATGGCTGTGCTCTCTGGGCAGTCCCACAGGGCCTGATGCTTAGAAGGGCCCCAGGCTTAGTTTCAGTGCTCTGCTGCCACCATCTTGAAATTCTTTTGTAATTTTTATGCTGGGCTCCACAAATTATGTAGCTGCCTCTGACTGACCCAATTAGTTTTCTGAGAAACCACATCCAGATGGTTGGCCTGAGAATATTGTTTGCTTTCTCCCACTTTCCACAGTATAAGTGGCATGCCTTCTTAGGATGGACTACAGGTGAATGGGGAAATAACATTGGTGTAACACCTTAGGGTTTACCACAGACTTTCACATGCATTATCTCCTTTAATCCTCACAAGCAAATGTTAGGAGGCAAGTCTATTTAAGGCCAACAGAAATCCACCTACAAGGGATGAAATTGATTTGACAGGCAAACAGCAAACAGCTCTTTAAAAGTGAAAATCAACAGAAAAACAGGACAGAGAAATTATCCAGATGTTATACAGCTGTGCTGCAAAGGAAGTTACAAAGGCAGTAAAGGACTCAGCATGGAGTTTGGCCAAAGGGATCATGGGGAATAAAAATTCCAATCCCAGGCCAAGAGAGAGGGAGAGAGAAGAGACATTGTTCTTGGATAATCCTGGAGCAAGAGTCACAAAGATCCCTCAGGATCCCTTTATAGCCCAGGGCTAAGTATCACAAAGTCCGGCTGAAAACTCCTTTGTCGAGGATTCTATCTTTGCCCAGTCACTTCTTTTTTTTTTTTTTTTTTCGGTACGCGGGCCTCTCACTGTTGTGGCCTCCCCCGTTGCGGAGCACAGGCTCCGGACGCGCAGGCCCAGCGGCCATGGCTCACGGGCCCAGCCGCTCCGCGGCATATGGGATCCTCCCAGACCGGGGCACGAACCCGTATCCCCTGCATCGGCAGGCGGACTCCCAACCACTGCGCCACCAGGGAGGCCCCCAGTCACTTCTTTTTTTTTTTTTTTTTTCTTTTTGCGGTATGCGGGCCTCTCACTGTTGTGGCCTCTCCCGTTGCGGAGCACAGGCTCCGGATGCGCAGGCCCAGCGGCCATGGCTCACGGGCCCAGCCGCTCCGCGGCATATGGGATCCTCCCAGACCGGGGCACGAACCCGTATCCCCTGCATCGGCAGGCGGACTCCCAACCACTGCGCCACCAGGGAGGCCCCCAGTCACTTCTTTTTTTTTTTTTTTTTTTTTTTTTTTTTGCGGTATGCGGGCCTCTCACCGCTGCGGCCTCCCCCGCTGCGGAGCACAGGCTCCGGACGCGCAGGCTCCGGACGCGCAGGCCCAGCGGCCACGGCCCACGGGCCCAGCCGCTCCGCGGCACACGGGATCCTCCCAGACCGGGGCACGAACCCGCACCCCCTGCATCGGCAGGCGGACTCCCAACCACTTGCGCCACCAGGGAGGCCCCCCCAGTCACTTCTTGATTAGCAATTTGATTAGGCTTCTGTGTTCCTTTGTTCCAGGAACAGATCAATACTGAAAATACTGTTCAAGCCACCTTTATAAGACTGCCAGCCTGAGACTGTCTGGAACCCAGACCAAGTACCATCTTTTGGCAATCTTGCAGCACCCAGACTGTGGTTTTTACTTGCTTCCACCTAGTTGTATGACTTGCTGATTTCCTGCCTCTGCCTGTCCTGTTTCACAGCTCCCTTTCCAATCTGACGCCTGAAATCCAGGCTGCTGCTGCTTGGCTGAGTGGAGAAGCACGACACCTGTATCATGGTCCTCAGCTCAGCCATTTAAGGGCAAAGGAGGCAAAGGGGCCCTCCCTGAGTTTTCACCTCGACAGTTCAGATGTGCCCGCTTTCCTGACTCTCTTCTCAGGCCATGTTCCAATCCAGTATCCTAAGGGATTTTTTTTTTTTTTTTTTGCGGTACGCGGGCCTCCCACTGTTGTGGCCTCTCCCGTTGCGGAGCACAGGCTCCAGGCGCGCAGGCTCAGCGGCCATGGCTCACGGGCCCAGCCGCTCTGCGGCATGTGGGATCTTCCCGGACCGGGGCACGAACCCGTGTCCCCTGCATTGGCAGGCGGGCTCTCAACCACTGCGCCACCAGGGAAGCCCCTATCCTAAGGGTTTTTGTATATGGCTTCAAAGTGAAAGGGACCTAGAGAAGGACTGGGTTGCTGTCATCCTTCCTTTTCCAATGTTCTCATCACACTGCTAAGATCCCCCATAGCTTCGGAGCCAAAGCCTTAACATTTGAGTTTTTCAAGACTTGGGAAGAGAGGGGGGCTTTACTTTAGAAGCATGGATTCTTTTGGACAGTCAAGGTATAAATAGGATTTCTATTAAGAAACTTCTGCTTGGGGGTGGGGGGTAGTTGCTTTTTAGAGAGGGGAAAGCTGTGGGGAGAGAAACAGTTTTCCTTAGAGGTCAAGCACTTGGTCAGTTATGGAATATATGGCCCTTTAATCAAAACATATCACTTAAGTGAAGAATGAGTGTTATTTTCTCCTGGTTTTGGAGGAAATCACTGTTCAGGTTTCTGAAAAAACCATCTTCTGTTTTTCTCTATCTGTTGAGAAATCAAGTAAGACAAGCCAGTTTAATGATCTAGTTACTTAAAGCTACTCATTCAAGCGTATTTGCTTTGATGAGAAGCAGCCTTGTTAACAAGTGCTGAGTGGGTGTGTCTTTGCTTCCAGATTAAGCGTAAAGGGTGAGTTAAGTCTACTTTTCTCTCCAACACAGTCTTACTTCACAGATCCTTTCAAGATACAGGTTCATGGGAGGGAAGACTCTTTTTTTTTTTTTTTTTTTTGCGGTACGCGGGCCTCTCACTGTTGTGGCCTCTCCCGTTGCGGAGCACAGGCTCCGGACGCGCAGGCTCAGCGGCCATGGCTCACGGGCCCAGCCGCTCCGCGGCATATGGGATCCTCCCAGACCGGGGCACGAACCTGCATCCCCTGCATCGGCAGGCGGACCCTCAACCACTGCGCCACCAGGGAGGCCCTGGGAAGACTCTTAAGAAGCTTTCACTGGTGCTGAAACATGGGAGGAAGTGGTGGGAGGGGGTGGGGGGATGGGTAGCTAGCGCCTTTAGAGCCCCTTCTTTATACCCAGCGTATTGCGTGTGTGATCTCTTTTGTTCTCATAGCAACCTTGGGAGGTCTGGAGTTCAAGTTTCCTACACATAGTAGAGAATCAGAGAAGTTGCCGAAGATTCCACACAAGAAAGGGTCAGGACTGAAATTTCATCTCAGGAATCTTTAACCCTTAAATTCATGTTATTTCTGTCATGCCAAACCATCTTTTTTTTTTTTCCCGGTATGCGGACCTCTCACTGTTGTGGCCTCTCCCATTGCGGAGCACAGGCTCCGGGCGCTCAGGCTCAGCGGCCATGGCTCATGGGCCCAGCCGCTCCGCGGCATGTGGGATCTTCCCGGACCGGGGCAAGAAGCCGTGTCCCTTGCAGCGGCAGGCGGACTCTCAACCACTGCGTCACCAGGGAAGTCCCAAGATTCTTTTTAAAAAAGAGCTTTATACTTAGGGATAGTTTGTGAATGGACAGAATGAGATGTAACTATTGAAACTGAAGTGAGGCCATAGTTTGTCAAGCTGGCACTTGAGCCAATGTCTTTTGACGTTTGTGGAGCTTTCCCATTTCTTAGGTTCATTGGTGACTTGAGAAACAAGAACACAAGAAGGGGGAAATGATGCAGGGAGAGAATGTAGGGTCCACCCAAGACATTGGCTGCTTGCTATGTTTGCCTTCCCTCTACTAACTTCAGGGGGCCCAGGTTGGCTGGAGGACTAATATTCTTTATTACTTACAGCTGAAATTGACTTGTGATTTCAAGTTGATGTGAAAAGTGCTTGTTGTTTTACAGGCCATAGGAAAGTGGAGATAGAGGCTTACTGGCCACTGTTATGGAGCTCTGCAGATCCTTTTATTCTCCTAAATATTTCCCTCAACATTCTCCCCCAAAGGTATGTAGATGCATCGATTTGTTTTGTCTAACGGTCTCTGTGTTCCAATGGTTTTACTGTTTTTTTCCCCCCTGAATTATTGTACTGCTTGCATTCTCCCTCATTTTGTAGTTATTTGTACACATATTTGTTTTTCCACCTCAGTATTAAGCTCTTCGGGGGCAGATAATGTTGTTTATCTTTGCTTTTTACAGTTTGACTTGCATAATCCACATAGATTTTTAATTTCAGAAGTACACACGAAATGGTAGTATACATAAACTTTTATATATTATTATATGTAACTATTGTAGCATATTTTGTATAGTCTTTGTAAACTTACTTTTAGAGTGTTGTACTTTTAAATTATAAACAACAATGATTTTTTTTTAATGCTTTGGGTCTGTTTATAATATTTCCTAGCAAGGAACTGGTGAATTCAGCTAGAACACACATTGAAACGGCTCGACATATTTTGCTAAACTGATTTCCAAAAGAGTTTTATTGGTTATAGTATCCTAAAATAACCCCTCAAGATTTCTCACTCTAATCCCCGGGACCTTGAATACGATGAGATATCATGCCTGTGATTGTTACACTATAGCCAAAGGGAGATTCTCCAGGTGGGCCTAATGGAATCACACAAATCACAGGAGGCTTTTAAATGCAAAGTTTTCTCCAGCTGGTAGCAAGAGGGACCATCAGAAAGATTCAGAGCATGAGAAGGATTCAATGCAGGGATGTTGACTTTGAAGGAGGGCGCTGGGGGAGGGCATTATTAGTATTATTATTATTTATTTATTTTTGGTTGCACTGGGACTTTGTTGTTGCACGCGGGCTTTCTCTAGTTGCGGTGAGTGGGGGCTACTCTTCATTGCAGTGCGAGGGCTTCTCATTGCCGTGGCTTCTCTTGTTGCGGAGCACGGGCTCCAGGCACGCGGGCCTCAGTAGTTGTGGTTCGCGGGCTCTAGAGTGCAGGCTCAGTAGTTGTGGCACGTGGGCTTAGTTGTTCCACGGCATGTGGGATCTTCCCAGACCAGGGCTCGAACCCATGTCTCCTGCATTGGCAGGCGAATTCTTAACCACTGCGCCACTAGGGAAGCCCGTTAAGACATTATTGATTAAATTTGTTTTTCTTTGATTGCTGGTGGAAATGAGCATAATAATAATAGTTTTATTATTATTATTTTGTTGTCTTCTGAGAGCATTGGAGTGGGGGAACTTGTGAAAATAAAAGACAGGAAATTCTGGATATTTGTTATTGAGAGAAAGAAAACAATCACAGAGGAAAAACTTCTACCTAAAAAAGAGTGGAAGGGTGGTATGTTGAAGTTGGCTTGTCCCAGCTTATGAAACCCAGCTGTTAATTTGTCAGGAATCTTGTGAAGCAGTTGTTAGACACAGCTGTTATTTAAAAATTAGGTTATAAGACTTTCTACTGAAGAGGTTATATTAAAAACACAGGTAACAAGCAAAACTGATTTTGCGTTTTACGTTTTAATATTAACTGTGTTCTTGAGGTTATTGATGTCTAATGTATCTGTGTGATAGAAATACCATGTAATGGTTCCCTTTACAGTTCTTCCAACTGCACATTAATTGACATCACATTTGAAGCTTGAAATTGGCCACAGTGGGAATATTTACACCTGGAAACTGGCAAATGTGTTTTCTGAGCCGATGAGATACCACATAAGTGTTTTCTGAGATGTGGGTCGGAGGTAGGGCCTTTTTCCTATTGGACGTGGACCCATGAGAATTCTAAGTCTGGCACTGCAGGCCATCATCCTGTCAATGTGAGGGAGACCTCCAGGGATGATGGAGCCAATATAGCAAAAGACAGGCAAGAGATGGAGAGAAACCCATACGTGATGCCATGGTTTGAGCCCCATTTCCAGCAATACCTGATTTCATCCCCTAGCCCTAGACTTTTTGATTAGGTGAGCCGATAAATTCCTTTTGTATTTAAGCCAGTTTGGGTTGACTTTTCTATCATTTATAACTAAAAGCAGCCTAAAGGATACAGCAGAATTTATAGTTGACCCCTAAATAACACTGAGGGTTAATCTGGATACAGTTTATAGTCAGCCCTCCGGATCTGTGGTACCTCCGCATCCAGGGATTCAACCAATCAGGTAGTAGTGTAGTATTTACTATTGAAAAATACCTGCTTGTAAGTGGACCTGAGCAATTCAAACCCATATTGTTCAAGGGTCAGCTTATCAGGTCCAGAATCACACTCCTAGCCACCAAAGTGCCTTCACTGAAAACAATAACTTAGAGGGATGATAATCCTCCTGACTTCAGTCTGGTTCTGCTGTTGTATTAGTTATAATTCTCTGTTTTACAAACATATTTTTTTTTCATTTAATAGTTTAATAAAGCTTATATCACTTCCCTTGAAGTCTAGGATCAGTTCTTATCAATGAACACTTTGCTAGAGTGAGAGGCCTTTCTGTCAGGCTATCTGACAGCTATCCTGTCCTACCCTCCTCTTTCTGGATGAGGGAAACCTTTTATTCTGGGTGGCAAAGCCCCAGAAGATTAGTCATGATTGTGCTAAACCCTTCATGATAATCTCATATCCTTTTACCAAATACTTGTTTTCAAGCCTTCCTTACAGCTAAATGTGACCACGGGACCTAGTTCTGACTTTTACTTTTACCTCAGAAGACACCCACATGCAATGATTTTCGTTCCTGTAAATAAATGAATGGCCTTTGTACCATGTAGTGTGTTCGTCACTAGGGCCACAGAAGTGAATAAACAGACTTCATTCCTCATATCTTTCTTCACTTTATGACTTTTTTTTTTTTTGCCTATGATTGAGAGCAGTGCAAGGTAGACATAGGTGGTTTTAAAAGTGAAACCCTAAAGACATCTTCAAATTCTGATCTCATTTATTCATTATCAGATATTGATGTGTGGTGATCAGTTACATCTAAAGTCTGTGCCAAGCATGCATTGATAGAATTTATATATTTCTTTTTGAAACACAATCTATTTGCAGTTCTTACATTTCAGTGTAAAATGCAGGCTACTCTGATGGCATCTGAACTTAATTCTTCCGTTGGGTAGTACATTGAGCAGTTTCTTTTTTCACGAGCTCTGAAGTAGACCTCCTTAACTCTGAACAGATCTTGAAAGCTCTATTCCAATGTTAATGTATGTATTAAGCACCTAAAGTCTGTATCTTCAGTTTTTCTGAATAGCAGTCTTCTATCCCCATTTGATGCTACTTCTGATTCCATATTTGGAAATTCTTAACTTCTTAAAATTTTTTTCTTTTATATGGTAGAATCTCATGAATACTTTTTATCTTTTTAAACTTTATTGTCTCATGAATATTTTTTAATAGGTTGGCTTATCTACAGTTAATGTGCACAATTACCTAAAATTCTTTCTTTCCTCATTGCCCCTCAACACTATGCCGCTAGGTGAGATTATGCACCTGAACTGCAGGATCCCATAGGTGCTTCCTTGGCATCACCTTCTGATGATTCATTATAGCAAATTCCATACAGCTAAAACGAATCCCCAAATGAGATCCAGGGATTACTGACAAAGGCCAGATTCTTTTTTTTAGCTTAGAAGCAGGGTGGTAGAGCAGAAGGAAGATGGACTAACGTCCTAGATTCACATCCCAGTTGGACCACTCATACCCTGACTGATGGCCCTTTGAGTGTCCTCCCCGAGATCACAGTCCTATTCTACTGCATTTGTGTAGTAAGGATTAAATGACATCATATGAGAAAAGGGCCTAAGACTGTGGCTGGCATGTAGAAGGTGTCAAAAATGGTAGTTGTGTTGTCATTATTTTTTTTCTCCCCAACGAGACTGCAAGTTCCTTAAGGCCCAAGATCTGATTGATTCCACTCACTGTTGTTTCCAAAACAGTGCTTGGAATGTGGAAAATTCTTAATATACACTTAGTGAGTTAATATTATTACAATGATCAAGTTAACAACTTGTTAACTCCAGCACCTTCCTTGAGGGATACCTTCTACGTCCTCTTTTCTTTTTCAAATCAAGTCCAAACACGAGTCCTTTTCCCATGAAGCCACCCCTAACATGCTCTAATTTGTGATTATCTCATACTTCTCATATTTAATTGACACCATCACCTGCACCCCACCCCCTTATCATTTATATTCAAGACCAAATAGGAATGGACTGCATAATACAACATATGGTCTGTATCATTGTCTAATTACTTCATATTTGTGAGTCCCGTCTTCTTAACATTCAATTCCATCAATATTTCTTGATTATTTACCTAGTGCTGGGCACTGTGGTAGGTTCTGGAAAGGAAATGGTAGCTGCCTCAAGAAGTACCCAGTCTCTTAGTGGAAATAGATGTATAATCAAACAGTGACAACAGTGTGATGTGAAAAGCTATACGCACATAGTATCTAGGTAGCAGAGAGGTGAGAAAGTGATTAACCTTCTTCAAGGTCAGGGAAGACCTCCCAGGAGAGGTTATGAGGGAACATGATTTTAAAGAATGGTAAGAAATTTTCCAGGTCAAGTTGGGGGTAGGGGAAAATATTCCAAGGAGAGTGAACAATGTGTGCCCAAGGACATGAGATAACAAGATATTATCCTGGAGAACTTAGAAGCAATTCAGTACTGTTGAGTATAAGTGGAGAAGCTGGGAAATGAGGAGGGGTCAGGAATTGGTGCATAGTAAGATTGGAGACAAAGGCAGTGGCCATATCTTGCAAAATTTTGAATGTTGTAATCAATGTAGGTGATGGGGAGCCCTGAATGTGATGATCCGATAGACCTTAGAAATGACCTATGATAGCAGGGTAAATAAATTGGGAAAAAGAGGCTGAAGCTTAGCAATGAGTCAGGAGGAAGTAGTAAAGATCCAGATGAGAGAGACTAATGGCTCAGTTGAGCAAGTGATGATGGGGCTGATAAACTATTGGATTGATTTTTAAGAAGAAAGTTTGTAATTGATATGACTAGCTTAGTCATTGGAGGTAGAAAGATAAAAAGGAGGGGAAAAAAGCATTCTTTTATTGCTTTGTATTCTTGATAAAGCATAATACTAATCACATAAAATGTGCTCAGGAGTAGTTCATCAATAAGCAAGTCCCTATGGAATTATCTGGTCTTGATTTAATTTTATTTTCAATTTTTTTTGATGTGGACTATTTTTAAAGTCTTTATTGAATTTTTTACAATATTGCTTCTGCTTTACGTTTTGGTTTTTTGGCCCTGAGGCATATGGGATCTTAGCTCCCCGACCAGGGATTGAACCTGCACCCCCTACATTGGAAGGCAAAGTCTTAACCACTGGACTGCCAGGGAAGTCCCAGTTTTCAATTTTAAAATTACTTTCGATGAACTAGAGCCTTCCAAGCTCCTGCCCAGCCTCTTGGTGTATTTCCAGTCTGCAAGGATTCTCAGTATTTCCAAGTTGTTCACAAACAGAAAACCAAAAAGTAACTTCGTTTTCCAACCACATATTTATCTATTTAGGCAGTTGTTAGCAGAATATTCAGAAGTCTGTGAATAAAGTAGCCTAACTAAGAACAAAGAAGGAAAGATGTCAAACTACCCATATACAGCATGAGCCTTCTTTTCAGGATTACATAGAGTAACAACACAATTTTTCTTAGTTTTCAAGGTCATCTTGACCTCATTTAATCTTTAACTGTGTATCATAAACACAGATTTTTCTTGGAAAACAATTTCCAGGCTACACAAAGAAATGTCAAACTCAGTCTATCAGAGCTTTAGAATTATCAAGGAAGATGAACAACACAGTATAAACAAAATTACTTATTTCCATAGGCTACACTCCAATTACACAACAAAAGATGAGGAATTCTTCCATTGATAAGATGGGTATCTTACATGTATTTTTATTTGTTTCTAAGAATTGAAAAGGGAACCATAAAGGCTTCAAATAGATTTTGAAGAGGTGATTTTAAATGATCAAAAATTTTGGAAGCATATCATATGTATGTGTGATACACATGGTCTCTTAAGAATTTTTTTTTTAAGACAAGATCAGCAAATTACCGTCTCTTGGCCAAATCTGACCCATCACCTGTTTCTGTACTGCCTTGAGCCAAGAATGGTTTTTACATTTTTAAGCGATTGAAGGAAAAAAATCAAAAGAAGAATAATATTTTATGATATGTGAAAATTATCTTAAATCCAAATTTCAGTGTCCATAAATAAAGTTTTCTTGGAGCACAGCCCACCCATTTGTTGTGGATTGGCTGCATTCAGGCCACAATGGCAGAGTTGATAGTTGTGCAAAGCCTAAAAGTATTTACTATCTGGCTCTTTCCAGAGAAAGTTCGCCAACTTTGTTTTAAGAGCTCTCCCCTAAAGAAACACTGAGGACTTCAGTAAACTGAAGACTTCTTTACAAAGATTTCCTGTGTAAGTGATATGTGTTTTAAAAAAAGAAAAGAAAATGCATACATTCAGGAAAGATAATAGAGTTGCCATATCATAAAATAATAGACATGCCTTTATTAGATTTAGGATGCTTCTCTTTCCACTTTGTGTCAGTGGAGAATAGTTATTAAGAACACACACTTTAGAGTCATCCTTTTTTCTTGAATCTTGATTAGCTTTCTGTGACCTTGGGCTAGTTATTTAACATCTTGTAAACCTTGGGTTTCCTATAAAAAAAAAACGAGTAATAATGGTACCAACCTCATGAAATTACAGTGGTATTAAGTGGGGTCAGTTTTTTAAAGGAATTATTTAGCTCAGTACCTGGTACCTAGTGTGCAGTACATTTTTGTGTGTGTGTGTGTGATTATCATCATTATCTGAAAATGTCACTTTCCGGTGGTCCACTCCCAGGACTGCCTATCACGTCTGTTTTTACAAGGAAATCCACAAAACCCTGCTTATATAATTTCACTTAGCAAGAGCCCTTCTTTGTATTGCCCGCAGAAGAATTGTCCAGGGTTCACAAATCCAAGAGTGTACTTGACAGGAGGGTGGAAAAAGGGATGCCTAGAATGTCTAGAAACAAAGATCACAGAGATGAAAAGTGTTGGAAGGCTGGTCAGCAGCTGGATTAAGCTGGTGAGCAGGATGTTGGGAATTTCATCCTAACTTTTTCTATGGAGAGTCCACAGTTCTGCGATGGGCTGTTGATAAAAGCTCTTTAATTTAGTAGCTAAAGTCTTTTTTAAAGAGTGTCTGAAGTGTTTGTCATTTTATCTCTTTTTATATTAGGTTAACATTGACATTTTTCTTTTATTACTTGATGTTTTAGCTGATGTTTCCAACCAGAAATGCTCTTAGAAAAATCATGAGGGTGTAAGGCTGACATTCTTGGAAACAGTGATTTCTTTCCTCCTGGGATGTTCCTGCCTATCTCCTGGCTGAGCTTGCTCTAGACTCATCATGACTATGGATTACTGCAAAGGAATCATGGCCTGATTCCTTGCCTATGACTCTACTTCCCGTGTCTTTCCTCATGTCTATAAATAGGTCATGACCAGCCTCAAGACAGGTGGCCTCTTCTGCTTAGGGGTGATCTGGAATAATTGGTATAAATGACATGAGGAGGAGAACCTTCTTTAGTTGCCCCTTATAGAACAAATCTCCACCCAAAGAAAACTAAAAGGGGAGAAAAATCCCCTAAGACAAACAATTCCTTTGTCTCCCCATCCCCCAAAATCATTTACAGAAATATCAGAAATTGAGAAGGCAGCAGATATCTCCACAACACAGCTGAGAAACAGAATTTCTATAGGTTCATTTCCATTTTTTTAAAATCACATAAAACAGTTTGCACAGATCTCACTTTTTTACATCCTGTGTTTTGTGTCTTGACATATTGTTTTGAGGAAAATCATTCTGTATTTTATCGTTGTTCCTCAATTATGGTTGAACTATTATGGTTAATTGAGTTTAGCCATCCAAAAGAAGAATATTTCAGCATTCTTATATACTCTAGTTGGACTCGTGGTTAAAAAGATAAACACAAACACCCTCACGTCACCCTGGTGTGTCGGGATAAAATCCAACACTCTAATGCTCACACTCATGCCTGTGAATAGAATGGGCTGGGGGCGGAGGTGACCTCTGTTTGCTGGTAGGCGTAGCTCTCATCATCGTATTCCAGTTCATCTTCATCATCGTCATCCAGCAGCCCATACTTAAATTTCCGGTAGACAGTGCCATCTTGGCCCATGTAGACAATGTCATCCTCATCATCCTCATCATAGTCCCGGTCCCTGTACTCAATCACCTGATCCTCTTCAAACTTGGTGCTCTCGCGATGACTGCTCTTATAGGAGGAGTAAGACTTGCTAGGGTCAGCCAGCTTTGCATAGCCGGCCTTTTCTGTGGGCCTGACTCTGCCCCGAGATTTTCTCCAGACGATCACAGCTGCCCCGAGCAGAAACACCAGCGTAACGGAGGAGGTGATGAACAGGGCTGTCTTGGAACGCTCACTGGCAGGTTCAACCTCACTTGCTCGAAGGATACACTCATCTGTTGGAATTTGACCCCAAAGGAAGAGGGCAGAGGGGAAGGGTGGCAGAGAAGAAATGGAATGGAGAAAATTAGTTTCTGAGGTAAAGAGCTTCACCTTTATCTTTTGAATCTAAAATGGTAGAACCACTGTCTTCGATTTTTTTAGAGAGCACACCCCTCTACAGAATTGCTCCGTGTCTACTCCCATGAGAGTTTCAGTCTATCCCAGATGGTACCAACAAACTCTTCTAAGGAGAAAGTCAGTTTGAGATCCAAAGGGAGCCCCCTCATACCCATACCTCATGGGTGAGTCACCAAGTGTCCAACCTTACCAAACCGATTCTTCTACTTCCTTCCTGAGAAAAATGTTCCGTCTTGGGCCAGCTTCAGTTATTGCTAAATGCTCTATTTCTGTTTCAACTCTGACTTTTTCTAAGACTGAGTCTTTTCCCCAGCTACCTTTAAACCTGATTCAACAGGATTATCCCACAATTCAAAGATAGGAACAGATTATTTATAAAGCCATTGATTCATCGCTGCGTGGGGCCATAGAAATCACAGGTCAATCTGTTGTTTGATAGTTGAGGAAACAGACCCACAGAGAGAAAGTGAATTGTCACATTGTCACAGGTAAGAACTTGTTTATGGAGCAATCAGAACTCGAACCCAGGAATACTTGTGTCATGCTACAGTCTGGAGACATTAGGGCAAAACACTGACAAAGGTTTTTTGACTTCTTGTCATTCTGTAGACCTAATTTGGCAGCATGAAAAGTACCATCTTTAAATTCTGACTACCAAATTGAGTGACAGGGGATTTCTTCTATCATAACTGATTTCTGAAGTTGAGAGCTCTGCCCCCCTGCCATTCACCAACATTTATTTTGATGCCTTAATTGAAAATATGGAGTAACTAAACAGTGTCATAATTCAGTGATGAGCTCATTTTTTGTACTTTTTTTTTTTTCTTGCGGTGCACGGGCCTCTCACTGTGGTGGCCTCTCCCATTGTGGAGCACAGGCTCCAGACGCGCAGGCTCAGCGGCCATGGCTCACGGGTCCAGCCGCTCCGTGGCATGTGGGATCTTCCCAGACCGGGGCACGAACCTGTATCCCCTGCATCGGCAGGCGGACTCTCAACCACTGCACTACCAGGGGAGCCCCCATTTTTTGTACTTTTTACTCATTTATTCAGGTGGTACAATTTGGGTAAGTTACCTAATTTTTTTTTTTCTATTCTTTAACCCACCAAATGGGAGTGTGAAAGAGAGTATGGAAGAACCAGAGAAAAAACTAGCAGGTCTTGTTGGATGTACAAGTTGAAATACACAGTATGTTTTCCATAAACATTTTTGAACCACCTAGGTCTGCCCCCAGGATGTTTTATGAGATTCTAGGTGCATGATATACACTAGCTTAATGGATATAATACTGTTGCCAATTATTTTAGGGTTAATTATTTTCTTTTATAATATATTGGCCAATTAGGTCTGCTCTATCACCACTATGTGCTTTCTTTCTCTTTTTGCTAGTGATAAACAAGTTTTCTATTTTATCCTAACTTTCATCCTCATGGGATTTTGCCCATCAAGCAGAATTTCATCTCCTAAAGTAACAGCACCATCATTACTACTTTTGTCATTAACATATCAGCACAGAATTTTTCCCTGGAGGAAATATTAAAGCACCAGAGGGGAGGATAAGCAACCCATGTGTGGTACTTTGTGATAAATACTGCCTGAGGCAGGAGAATCAATAAAAGACTTTTCGAGGTTGTTTCAATTACCAGGGTGCCATATGCAATCATGTCTTACTGCTCTCCAGTCTTAGGTCCGCAGAGTCAGAGTCAGCCTCTGTGATATGGGTTCTTTGAAGGATCAGAGTGTCTTAGTAATGAATGAACAAGTAATCAAGAGTATTTGGTCTTCAGCAGAGTTGCCCCAGGTAGATCTTCAAGAGCCACAGAAAGCCCAGGAGAGCTGACTAAATAGTTCTTAGTTGGAAAAGGCTTGCAGAAACTCTGCACCCAACATGTGCACACTTCTGGTTTCATTTAAAGCCATCAATGTAATGAAGGTTGTTATTCTTAGCTGACACGGCATGGATTTTAGGCAATCAGACCCTGAAGGTGGATGTGTATGAAGAGCTGGGGAAACCAGTTGCTAATGGGGGTGGGAAAGCTGAAAGAAGGAAACAATTAGTTTTTAGAAAGATGGTATTTAAAAGTTAGTTGAAAAGGCTGATCAAAAATAAAACAGAAAAGACTAGTAGCAGTTATGGGTCTGGGATATACTTTTCTTAAAAATGGACAGGCTCCCATAAATATAATGTCTCTTTTTGTCAGGTCATGATGTAGCTGAACTCCGAGGAAATGATCTGCTTTTACACTAGAGAATAGGTTTTAAGAATTTATCTTTTTCTTTTTAGAAGAAATCACTCCATTTGGGATCTTTCTAAGCTTGTGGCCAATGAGAACCAAGTACCCGTATGAATGGATTGGGGGTGGGAGACAGTTGGGGGACTTGGAATCAGTAAAAGGGGTTTTGTTTCCTCTTAGCCTTCAATGAAAGTTCATTTCTAAAATGCCTTAAGTCTCTAATGGGAGCCCTGGATTTGGGCTGCCTTCCGCAGGATGACTTTTCGATGGAATCAAGATAATATTGGCATCAGCTTCCTTGATAGGCAACTCTTTTCCTTTTCTCCCAGGAGGGAAGATTTTTTTAAAAAGGAATAAAGTAAATTTATAAAGATGAAACTCTAGACCTGCTTGAGCTTGAATCTGGGAGGCAGGACAGCAGTGGAGAGAACGCTGGCTTTGAGTCCAAATGACCCATATTCTGATTCCAGATGAGTCTGTTAACATTGGTATGGACTTGGGCATGCTAATCAAACCCTTTGAGCCAGACTCTCCTCATCTGTAAAATGGGATTAATAATATCAACTTATATGAGATGACGGACAGAATGTTTCAGGTACAGTGGGCACCTAGCAGGCACTCAATAAAAAGGTTGCTCTATCCGGTAATAAACCATAATGAAAAAGAATATGTATGTATATGCATAACTGAATCACTTTGCTGTACACCAGAAACTAACACAACATTGTAAATCAACTATATTTCAATTAAAAAATAAATTTAAAAAAGAATCATTAAATAAAGGTTGCTCTCTTGATCCTCTGAAACTTCCCAGCCCTCTCTCCCCCATGGTTCCATCAGCATCCTGAGGACATGCGCTTCCTCTGGCCCTGCAGGCTGCTCTCCCTCTCCCCTCACCTGTGATGTCATGGCAGTCACAGCACTCCTGGGCATCGGTGGGATCGGAGGTGTTGCAGCAGCGCAGGCAGCGGCTGTCATCCGTGTGCAGCACCAGGTTGGCAGGACACACAGTACAGTTCTTGGCGCCAGGTCCTTTGCATTCTATGCAGCTCTCATGGCATTTTTCACAGTTAAATTTCTCCCCCTGTTAAGAACAATCAGATTCCTTTGGAGGGTGGAGAAGTTAACAAGGCACCGGAGTTCCCAAATGAGGGTTCCCTCTCCTATGGATAAGGGAAGGAGGCAGGTTGGGGATAGCAGAAAGGTGATTTGTTCTGGGTCCATTTTTACTGTTCTGGTTGAAAGACAGAACCCGCTGTTTGCACTTGGATGGAAACATTGCTGAGCCTTTCCTCTGAGATCTGCTGGTAATCATAGTGAGAGAACAAGCTTCTAGAGTAGCTCAGGTTACAGACTGACAGCCATGTGCTGTACCTGGTCAAGGACAAGATTTGTCTGGTATGTACTCAACTGGCCTTCTCAGTTAAAATTTGAATTCATTGCCTACATCTGAAAATTGGGATATTTCACATGTAAATCAGTGCTGAGTTTCTCTTTAAAAACTGGAAGATTGGGCCTCCCTGGTGGCGCAGTGGTTGAGAGTCCGCCTGCCGATGCAGGGGACACGGGTTCGTGCCCCGATCCCGGAGGATCCCACATGCCGCGGAGCGGCTGGGCCCGCGAGCCATGGCCGCGGAGCCTGTGTGTCCGGAGCCTGTGCTCCGCAACGGGAGAGGCCACAGCAGTGAGAGGCCCGCGTACAGCAAAAAAAAAAAAAAAAAAAAAACTGGAAGATTTATCAACATTGAATTCACCACTCCCACATCACAGACAGAGCTGAGTGGCGGTGGCCCCCTTTCTGTGCTCTCCTATATGATACAATCCCCAGCCCTTGCTCTGAGGTCACCAACACACAGGTGAAGCGTCAAATTCCACCTATGGTCAAGTTTGCACTGGGGTTTTCTTTGACCCAACACTCTTCAGTCATTTACACGACCTGCTCTGCCTCTGTGATTATTAGATCCTCATGTCTCTGGCCCAGAATAATATAAATTGTGGCTGTTAGCTAAAGCAGTGAAATCTCAGTGGGAAGATTGTTGATAGGTGAGAAAGTGGCTTCCCTCCCAACAAGTTGCTCCATTTCACTGGTACTGAAAACGTAGATGAAGGAAGATACCTTCCTATTTCACTTCTGCACTTTGGAAGGCTGGTACAATAGAAAAAGAAGGAATGGAAATTGCTGTTGTTGAGCACCTTGGCAAGTTTCAGATGCTGATAAGGTGCTTTCTCAGCTGAGATCTCATCAAATCCTGGATTAGGAGTCAGAACCTCTGTGTTTAATCCCAACTTTGTTCCTTACTATTTGCATGATCTTTATCAAATTACTGTATTTAACCTCTTGGATTCTCAGTTTCTCCAAAGTGTAATGAGGGCTCTTGTCAGAATTTAAAGAGAATGGCATATGTGAATATGCTGAAACTTGTAAGTTTTACTATGGAGAGATTTACTTAATTTCTAAAGTTTGGAAACACAATCAAGAAGTTAGTGGACTCAGAAAATCCATGGTTTCTAGGCCAGGAAACGAAATATACCTCTCTTAATATATTCGAAGGGGTGGAGGAGATGAAGGACCAGCATTGGTTATGTAGTTCTGACATTATTCAGATGTTTCAGGTTAGCCAGCAGAGGGGGAGGAGAGAAGATATTTCTTATTTCTGCCAAAATATTCCTATGTAGACCTGAAACTTCTAAGGTCATGAGCAATATATTGCGGTCCTCATTAAATAACTTCCCCATGATTTATCTCAGGTCTTCTCAGTTCTTTTGATTGAACTTAAGGCTACAGGTGGGTAGCACCATTATTCCACATTGCAATGGTAGATTTTAAAATATTAAACCTGAACTATAGTGAATGTAGGGATTTTATGACTTTTTTCACTTTGCCCAAAATGACATGCAGAAACTAGCTCATGTCCCTCTGTAGAGATGGTGGAAGACACACCACGCCCAGCTCTGTACCTCTCCCACTCTGTACTCTCCCACGAGACAGTCAGAGGCGCAGATTCCTCCCACCAGGTGGTAACTCCACACACAGGATAAGCAAGTCAATGCTCCTTTTCCTGAAAGGAAAAAATGATTCTAAGTTATGAAACTGACCTTAGATTTCAATCTCTGTCTTGGATCCAAAACACTTAGGAGCAAGGAACATGTCAAGTAAATTGAAGTAGAAGGGTGAATTGATTGAGGATGTGGAAAAAAAGAAAAAAAGTCTATGAGATACCAAGTAAAGACCTAGAAATTATCCAATTAGCCTAATCAGTGTAAACTCTCAATTTGGAAATAAGGGTTTGGAGATGACAGATCTTTTATTACAGCAAAAGGAAAGATTTTCAGAGAATGAGAAATCATGTAGAAAGTTTGTAAAAGCTTTATTTATCATTCTGCTTATTGTTTAACTAGTAGAGAGGATGAGGATGATTTGGAGGGTCCCAAAACTCGATGAGTAAATCATGAATGGGCAGTTCCTAGTTGAGAAATAACACCAGACTTGGAATTTAAAATGCTAGGGCTAAAAGAATTTACCAGATCATTTTGTCCAGTAGTTCCTATTTATTTATTTATTTATTTATTGGCTGTGTTGGGTCTTCTTTGCTGTGTGCAGGCTTTCTCTAGTTGCAACAAGAGGGGGCTACTCTTTGTTGTGGTGCACGGGCTCCTCATTGCGGTGGCTTCTCTTGTTGCGGAGCATGGGCTCTAGTGCGTGGGCTTCAGTAGTTGTGGCTTGCGGGCTATAGAGTGCAAGCTCAGTAGTTGTGGTGCACAGGCTTAGTTGCTCCGTGGCATGTGGGATCTTCCTGGAGCAGGGCTCAAACCCGTGTCCCCTGTATTGGCAGGCGGATTCTTAACCACTGTGCCACCAGGGAAGCCCTGTCCAGTAGTTCTTAATTTGGGGGATTGTCCTGATAGATTCCTTTGAAATTCTCTTGAAAGCTGTAAACTCTCTTCTCAGAAGTTTGACATCCTATTTATTTAATTTTTAAATAAATGTAAACAAATGCCCAGACATGTGAAATCACTCATTCAAGGTTTCATAGGGAATGGTTGACTCAAGAGTCAAATTCAGGTTTGTTGACTGACGGTGCAGTGATCTTTGTCCATGCATTTCCTCTTCCTGGAGAACAACACTCTATTAACTCTCAACTTAAAGACCCAGTTTGAATATCATCTTCTCTGTGAAGATGATATTCCTTCATAGGGAATGGTTGACTCAAGAGTCAAATTCAGGTTTGTTGACTGATTGTGCAGTGCTCTTTTATCATACTATCTGCCTTCATACATGAACCAAGTAGAGGAGGTCTGAACAGACTGTTTCATGTGGAGGTAATACCCTTCTCTCCTAATTCAGAGACCCCAAGAATGACTGACCCAAGTATTTCTTTCTATGCAGATATCAAGGGATGACTTCTGGAGAGAGTTTGGGGACAGGAGACCTGAGCTCTAGTTCATTGAGTTAGAGAGGCAGGAGCTGGGAGATAGAGGGGGCATGGAATGTGCCTGATATTGTGAGTTGGAACTTGATATATAGGCCTTTTCATCAGAAAAATATTGTAAAGTGTGGTTAGTTGAAGTTGAACTAGAACCATGAGTCCTGTTCTTACATTCACTCTGGATTTAAATCCACTTTTCATGTTTGATCTGTAAGCTCAATCATTTATGTTTCTATGGAAGAATGAATTCTGAGTTCTGAACAACAGCTCAGATAATAAACCTTTATTACCCAACTTCCTCTTAGATTGGGGGCTGCCTATAGTGATATAAATTCAAAGCCATTCTATTTTTATCTTACATCCAACTTCATACAGAATTTCCTACATGTTCTAGAACACAATTTTGGTCTCTGAAGAAAGAATTGATCTTCCCCTACTTCTTTCCTTTTCTCCCTGCAGTTTTCTGAAATACAGCTTAAATGTCTTACTCCGATTTTAAAATATAGAAGTGTGGGATTTTTTTTTTCTTTATGAAGAGAAATTAAAGGTAGGAAAAATTAAAAGAGAGAAATGAAAGGGAGTGAAAAGGTTAGGTCACAAAATTTGTGTCTTAAGTTTGGTTACATTTTCCAGAAGGCCAGCAGCAGTTTGGCCTAGATCCTGGGCAATCCCCAAGGCACTACAAGCCACCTCTGGGTGACAAATCAGGACTCCATTTACATCGCCTACATCGATTTATTGCAAAATCTGCATACTTAGGGTACTCTGTGTCTTTTGCAAAAGGTAGTTGGCTAATTTCCAGAATGTTTTCTATTTCTTTTTTCAAGTTTAACATCTTACATTTATCATTGCTTCCAAGGATCTGCAGGAAACTTGGCACCTATAAAGACAGCTTTGGCTTTTCCATAAAATTCGGAAGAGCTCACCATCTGCTCTCCCTTAGAATGACCCCCACGGGATGAATTCAGTCATGCAGAGCCACCCCTGCGGTCTGTCCATGGTGTCATTCCATACCGAAATAGAGAGGCAGCTCAGGAGAGTTAGGAGGCTTTGGTTAACCAGCCTGGATTTTTATGTAAAGCAATTTTGTGTGGACGATAAATAAAAAGTTAAATGTGTGAAGGCAAGTAATGAGCTAATTATGAAGGAACCAGCTGAATAAAAGATACATGTTGGTCATTAGTATGCTGCCCTCCCCCAACCCCCTTAGTTCTTTTTTTTTTTTTTTTTTTTGCGGTATGCGGGCCTCTCACTGTTGTGGCCTCTCCCGTTGCAGAGCACAGGCTCCGGACGCGCAGGCTCAGCGGCCATGGCTCACGGGCCCAGCCGCTCCGCGGCATGTGGGATCTTCCCAGACCGGGGCACGAACCCATGTCCCCTGCATCGGCAGACAGACTCTCAACTGCTGCGCCACCAGGGAAGCCCTTTTAAGTATTTTTTAACACCCTAATATTATTGGGCAGTCAAATGTGAAGGAGATACAATCTAGTTGGTAAATTACTTATTTAGGTTGGGAAATTTTCCCTGTATCCTTCACGCGTCCTCATTTCTTAGTATGACAGCTAATATTTTAAGAAGGAAGGAACTCATCCTTTATTTTTTCACCCAGTTTACAATCCAGGAGAAAACCTGTCCCCAAATTTTGTAATCTATATATTGCAAAATCAGAAGGCAGCACAAAGATTCACTAACCAGCAAAGGACATGTGTGGTAGGTGAAGAAAGGATGACAGAAGAAATGAACAACAAAGATAGAAATCATTAACCAGGAACATTTGGGGTTCAAGTCAAATACAGGAGGGGGAGGCACAAACACTCAGGATGGCTTTAAGATTCACCCAGATATGCCCAATCATCCCTGGAATACAATCTCAGGGAGACTGTGTTGATGAGCTTTATTTTTTTTTAAGATTTTATTTATTTTTGGAGCTTTCTTTGGTTTGCAACAAAATTGAGAGAGAGAGAGAAAGAGAGAGAGAGGTACAGAGATTTCCTGTATACATAGAAAAATCATATGAATTCAGGTTCTGACATAACCCCTTCATTCCAAACACACTGAAATGAGAGAATAAATATAAACAGAACCAAAAAAAGAGATAGGTCGGCTCAAAAGTAAGATGGAATCTCTCTGGACCAGAAAGGGAATATAAATGCAAAATAGCAATCAGATTCAAGCCACACACCTGCTTGGCTCTGGGCCTAAATGTACGCAATCGTGGCTGTGAGTTCAACTTTTCTACCATAATAGGAACTAAAAGTGTTTCATATAAGACCTGCACCAAAATCCAGGTTTAGAGCTTAAAACAGGAGTCAGGGTGGGACTCTCTGCCCTCATAGACATCACCTCTTGACCAGGAACTCTCCTGGGCTGCCAGCTGGATTGCTGATGAGATCTGCAGTGACATCAGTATCACCTCCAGGAATATTGGAACATCATGTTTCTATACTCAGTTTCAGGGTGGGACATGGGGTAGCATGAGCTGAAAAAGTACCTGACTGTGAGGAATAAGGATGAAGGGAGAGAGAAAGGGAGTGAAAACCAAAAGCAAAGCCTTCCATTCAAAATGAGCTCAAGACCAAAATTTCAAAGCATGTAGAAAAAAGAATGCTAAAAAAGAAGATAAACACAATCAAGAATTAACATGAATTTACTTCAGATAATATTAATTTCATAGAAAAGTTTGACAGACTTAAAAATTAGCATATTTAAGGTGCTTAAAAAGTAAATGAAGACAAAAATATCCTCTCCAAAAAAAAATTGAAGCACAAACAGGAAGATATGAAACAAAAATAGATGGATATGAAAAACAAACCATTAGAAATCTTAAAAATAAGTCATTTAAGTTCAAAAACTAAAATAATAGGTGAACTGAATTTTTATTTTTTTATTTTTTTTAAAGATTTTTTTGGTGTGGACCATTTTTTAAAGTCTTTATTGACAAAATGAATGTGGTCCAATTCTTGCCTTGAGAGTCTCACAATCAGCAAGAGAGCTGGACATTTAATTAAAATGTAATGTATTGGACTTCCCTGGTGGCTCAGTGGTAGAGAGTCTGCCTGCCGATGCAGGGGACACGGGTTCGTGCCCCGGTGCGGAAGGATCCCACATGCCGTGGAGCGGCTGGGCCCGTGAGCCATGGCCGCTGAGCCTGCGCGTCTGGAGCCTGTGCTCCGCAACGGGAGAGGCCCGCATACCACAAAAAAAAAAAAAAAAGTAATGTATTGAATAAAAATAGCTATGATAAAACAGTGTATTACAGAATCAAGAAGAAGGAAGAAGATTTCTGGGAAGACTAAGAAAAGCTTCACAGAGAAGATGATATTCAAACTGGGTCTTTAAGTTGAGAGTTAATAGAGTGTTGTTCTCTAGGAAGAGGAAATGCATGGACAATAGTCATGGAGGTATGAAAGAGCATCACCTATTTGGTGGCTGCTGAGTGGTTCTGGGTGGTTCTAGGTTCTGAAGTACATGGAAGGAAAGTTGAGACCATAAGCTAAAAGGACTGACTAGGGAAAGAATTTAATCACTTTTCAAAAACAGAAAACATTTATTGAAAGTTTATCAAGGAAAAAAAATGAATGCATAGGTTGGAGAGATATACCATGTTCATAAATGTGATGACTCAGGATCGTAAAGATGAGTTTTAATGTAATGTCAATTAATATCCAAGGGATTTTTTTTAATGAAATGTGATAAAATTTACTTGGAAAATGATAAAATTTATTTGGAAAAAGAGCTAGGAATAGCCAAGACAATTTTGAAAAGGATAATAGGAATGTACCCTACCAGGTATCAATATTAATCTAATAAATTTTAAGAATAAAAACATTATAGGAGGTATTTCTTTCTTAAATGGTGAGAGGGATTCACCATAATTACCATTCTATGTCAAGCTATGGAGAAAAATGAGCAAATTTGAATTTTAGAAAGATTGCTATGGCATTGCTGTACATGATGACCTGGGGGTGGGGTAGCAAGACCAGAGTTGGGGTGACATGCTATTTCAGAAAGCCAGCTAAGAGATGCTGAGAATGAAGAAGGAGAATAGTGAGAATGGAGAAAGAGATCTGAGCAGAGAAACGTTTAGAAGAGAGAATCAACAGACCTTGAAGTTTACCTTTGTTAGAGGGTAGGTGCATTGGACAGGAGGCAAAGGGAAGATAACTTCAAGGTATCATATCTGGGCAGTTGGTTGGACAGTGGGTCTATTAACAGAAAGAGTGAATATCAGAGGAAACTCAGATTGTGTTTACTCTGGGACATGTTGATTTTAAGAATCTCTGGGACAGACAAGTAGGTCTCTGGAAAATAAGAATGGAGCTTGGGACAGTTTTAGGCCAAAATCTTAAGGAGTTGTTGAAATAATGAAAATAAATTTTGCTTGGCATATTCCAAGTTCAACAGGTAGAGAAAGAAGACAGTAGGTGGAAAACACTTGCTGTAGGGGACGATGCCTGTATCTGGGCCCTGAAGGATGGGAAGGATCTGAAGAAGCAGAAGTGTGGTGCAGGATCAATTAGGGTTAGAGGGCAGATGTGCAGAAGCTGAAAGAGAACAAAGGGTGCTGATGCTGGAGAGGATTGGCTCTGAGGTTGGCAAGCAAGAAGACCCTCCAAAGGTGATGAAAGGAGAGAGGGACAAAGCAGGAAAAAACACTTTGCATTTTTCCATTCACACATGCGAAATGATAGATGGCCCTCACCTTTGCATTTGTCGCAAGTTGGGTGGCATCTCTCACAGGTCTGTGTGCTTTGCTCTGCATAGTAATGCTCTGGGCAGGTACGATGACACTGTCCCTTGGAGTGCAGCAGAAAGAAGAATGGATCGCAGGACAGGCAGTCTGTGGGCCGCGGGCCACTGCAGGCCTTGCAGCTCCTGCTGCACCTCTCACACCGCTGCGTGGAGTTTTCTGCGTAATACCTGAACCAAGGAGGGAAGCAGAGACTCAATATTAAGCTTTGCTCCAAAGTTGGGTGTGGTGGAAAAAATCATGGTTACAAGCCGTGTGCCTTTAGACTCTTTACTTATTAGATTCATTACTAATTATACTAACACATCTAATGAGTCTCAGTTTCTTATCTGTAAATTGGACATTACAATCCCTCCTCTGCTATTTGTGGGAATTAAGTTAGATGACACATATGAAAGGACCTAGCATAGATCACATGTAGTAGTGCCACAATAATTGTTCACTACCCCTGCCTTTATTATTATTTATTTTATTTTATTTATTTATTTATTTATTTGCGGTATGCGGGCCTCTCACTGTTGTGGCCCCTCCCGTTGCGGAGCACAGGCTCTGGACACGCAGGCTCAGTGGCTATGGCTCACGGGCCCAGCCGCTCTGCGGCATGTGGGATCTTCCCAGACCGGGGCACGAACCCGTGTCCCCTGCATCAGCAGGCGGACTCTCAACCACTGTGCCCCCAGGGAAGCCCACACCTGCTTTTTATATACCTATATGCTCTGCCACTTTAAAATTCAGGTGTTGGGGCTTCCCTGGTGACGCAGTGGTTAAGAATCCCTGCCAATGCAGGGGACATGGGTTTATGCCCTGGTCCAGGAAGATCCCACGTGCCGCGGAGCAGGTGGGCCTGTGCTCCACAGCTACTGAGCCTGCACTCTAGAGCCTGTGCTCTGCAACAAGAGAAGCCACGACAATGAGAAGCCCGTGCACCACAAGGAAGAGTAGTACCCCTCGCTGCAAATAGAGAAAGCCCAGGCACAGCAACGAAGACCCAACACAGCCAAAAATAAAAACAGATAAATAAATAAATTTATTTAAAAAAATTCAGGTGTTAAGTCATATTGAATGGGAATGCGAGGTATTTTAAATGTACTCCTGAGTGTTTTTTCTAATTTCTCAGTTAAAAAAAATCTTGAAATAGGAGGTGACATGAGTGATATTGACCTCTACATAGATGTGACCTCTTTTGAAAAGATTTTCAGAGGCTAAATATAATAACAATAACTACCATTTGTTAAGTTTCTCCTATATGCCTGACAGTACACTGGAGACATCAAAAACATTATTTCACCTCATTGAGTCTAAAAATGAGACATTAGGACATGGCAGTTAGGAGTTTGCCCTTTGGAACAGGAGTGCATGGAGTCAACCCTCATGTGCTGTGTGACCTCAGGCAAGTCACACAACATCTCTGCGTCTCAGGTCTGTAATATTGGGCTAATATTAGTAGCTAAAATTAAATAAGTTATTACTGAGAAGCTTGTTAGAACAGTGCCAGGAACATTATAAATACAGTTGATCCTTGAACAGCTCAGGGGTTAGGGGCTTCAACCTTCCATGTAGTTGAAAATTTGCATATAATAATATATAGTTGGTTTTTTTTTTTTTTTTTTTTTTGCGGTACGCGGGCCTCTCACTGTTGTGGCCTCTCCCGTTGTGGAGCACAGGCTCCGGACGTGCAGACTCAGCAGCCATGGCTCACGGGCCCAGCCACTCCGCAGCATGTGGGATCTTCCCGGACCAGGGCACGGACCCATGTCCCCTGCATCGGCAGGCGGACTCTCAACCGCTGTGCCACCAGGGAAGCCCATAATATATAGCTTTTTGCATGTAATACTGTTTTTAAAAAATATAGCGATAGTTGGCCCTCCATATCTGTGGTTCTGCATCCTTGGATTCAATCTACTGCAGACTGTGTAGTACATACTTAGTGAAAAAAATCCACATATAAATGGAGCCATGCAGTGCAAACCACACAGATCAAGTGGAACCACATTATTCAAGGTCCACTCTAATTAATGTATATCATTGATAATTATGAGTTTTATGATTAATCCTCACAGAAAACCTTATGATTTAGATATTATCTGTATTTTACATATGTAAAAACTGAGGCTCAGAGAATTTAATCAACTTGCTTAAGGTCAGAGGGCTAATGAAGTGGGGCAACACAATTTGAACATATCCATTAAAGGCCACGATAACAAGCAATGCATTATTTGAAGGTAAACACAAGATTTTCAAGTAACACTGAAGAGGGAAAAGGAACCATTGTCAAAGATAAACCTGTCTGGACGTTGGCACACTGACCCTATCCAATGAAAACATCAATCATGAACTGAATAGTTGATAAAGATCACCTACAACTCAAAAGAGAAAACCAGAGGAAAAAGTGAAAATCCACAATTTTCCACAGAGGGAATACACGATATTGAAGTCAGAAGATCTGATTTTTGGTCCTGGCTCCACCAAGTATTAGTAGCCATGTGACCTTGGGCAAGTCACTTAACCTCTCTGAACCTCAGTTTCCTCATCTGCAAAATGGGGGGAATAATATCAATCTCATAGGATCGTTGTTGAATCAAATCATAATATAAAGACACATTGTGGGCTTCCCTGGTGGTGCAGTGGTTGAGAGTCTGCCTGCCAATGCAGGGGACACGGGTTCGAGCCCTGGTCTGGGAAGATCCCACATGCTGCGGAGCAGCTAGCCCCGTATTGTGAGGCCACACATACTGAGCCTGCGCGTCTGGAGCCTGTGCTCCACAACGAGAGGCCGCGATAGCGAGAGGCCCACGCACCGCGATGAGGAGTGTCCCCCACTTGCCGCAACTAGAGAAAGCCCTCACACAGAAACGAAGACCCAGCACAGCCATAAATAAATAAATAAATAAAATTAAAAAAAAAAAGACACATTGTGAGTGGAGATACTTTGTAAACTCTAAATCAGCATAAACATTGGTTACAAATCTTGTTATTATAAATTGTTATTAAGATGAAAAACATCAGTAGGAACCCTGGGGAAGAAAGCTTATCAATACCAAATAGGGTTTTTTTAAAATAAATTTATTTATTTATTTTTGGCTGTGTTGGGTCTTTTTTGCTGTGTGTGGGCTTTCTCTAGTTGCTGCAAGCCAGGGCTACTCTCCCTTGCAGTGCACAGACTTCTCATTGCAGTGGCTTCTCTTGTTGTGGAGCACAGGCTCTAGGTGTGCGGGCTTCAGTAGTTGTGGCTTGCAGGCTCTAGAGCACAGGCTCAGTAGTTGTGGCACATGGGCTTAGTTGCTCCACAGCATGTGGGATCTTCCCGGACCAGGGCTTGAACCCGTGTCCCCTGCATTGGCAGGTGGATTCTTAACCACTGTGCCACCAGGGAAGCCCCCAAATAGGTTGTAAAAATTATTAAAGTGATTCTAAAGGAAGACAATGGAGAGTTGTCCATTGGCTGTTTCTGATTAAAAGAAGAGCACAGTGCCACTGCTTACCTTGATAACTCTTGCATGAGGCGACTATGAAATCACCTGAGCCTCATAGCCTGGAAGAGGATCTTGTGCATAAGTACAAACAATAACTGGGGCCTTAAAAACCTTCTCTGAGGTTAAAAACCAAAGTAATGATATGCATGGGGTCAGCGTGCAGAGGATTACACACCTGCCTTCCCAAGGCGATGAGATTTAACATATGAAGTTTATACATGTGGATCATTGATTTTACAAAAGGAACTAGTTCAGTAAAATATCACCGCTTATAACTCATTTATACCCCATTTACTCGCCTTTAAGGGATTTATGGCAACCTGTGCCTCACCTCCCAATGGGTAACTTCACATATTATGGAGCACTTGCTTTCTTAATTTCATGGTCTGCAATCTATTTAAATTTTGTGTGTGTGTGCATAGAAGTATCTAATGACTTGATTTGAGAAAGATGGGATCCAGATTTTTCAAGCACTTATTAAGATGAAGATGAAGGGCTGACCCAGGTAGCCCCATCCCCCTCTTGTCTGGCAGGAACCTTTATTTGTTTGTTTGTTTGTTTGTTTGTTTGCTTGCGGTACACGGACCTCTCACTGTTGTGGCCTCTCCCGTTGTGGAGCACAGAGTCTGGACGCGCAGGCTCAGCGGCCATGGCTCACGGGTCCAGCCACTCCATGGCATGTGGGATCTTCCCAGAGCAGGGCACGAACCCGTGTCCCCTGCATCGGCAGGCGGACTCTCAACCACTGTGCCACCAGGGAAGCCCCCTCTCTTTATTGATCTATATGACTGGTGTTTTTTCAGGGCTGCTAATGTGTGTGGCTCTGTGCTGAGTGTTGTTGTAACCTGTGTGAAAAATAAGATGTGTTTCTCTTCCAGGAGCCTATAATTTTCTGGGAAAGAGATATATAAGAAGAATAAGCTCTTACGAAGTCTGTATTACTCATCCTATATCAGTACATACAAGTGCTCTTTATTAAGCATGTGTTGAATGAATGAGGTGAATCAAAACACAAGGCAGTGATACAAGCAGTAATTGCTATAGAACTGAAGATAAGAGATGTGCTAATTTCAGCAAAAGCATTTGGGGAAAGTCCAAAGTTATAAATAGCCCTTCAGTTTGGGTCTGGAAACTCTCAGTGCTTTGAGTTACTGATTGGGAAAGAAGAGTTAGCAATAGGCGTGTAATCAGTCTTCCTCTTTACTGGGAATGCCTGGGGTGGGGGGAAAGATGACCCAGTCAAATCCTCTTCCAAATGTGCTGGTAACCAGACCTTCTGATAAACACTCAGTTTTTCCTTGCAGAAAAACACGTGGTGGAGGGCTCTTATCTGTGAAATGCTTTTAGAAGGATACATCTGTGTATCTGGGTTGTTTATGGTAACTAAACCTGTAATTTGTGGATTTGCGGGGGCATAGCAGGTTGGAGAATTAGTGGGGTATAAATGGAGATATTTAAGTGAAATTGTTCCCTTTGTAAAATCAATGCACCACATGCAGTGCTTAGACCTCACATATTAAATCTGGTCCGAACAAATCGTAATGCAGAAGGGAAAGAACCTACATTCATGGATTTGGACTTCTCTAAGAGAAGAATCACCTCTGCCTTGTAATTGCTTGTATCCTTTGAATTAGTGATGTGGGTCTGACTTGACCATCTGACTCTTTGTGTTATCTCATTGGGTCCCTCTGCCCTTCCTGTTGACTCTTCCATTACTGTGAACTTGTCAAAATCCTCTGGAGACCATTACAGTTGTGTTGGACTCTCATCTTTGTTTCTTACTAGCAATGAGACTTCAATCTGGTTATTTAAGTGTTCTGAGACTTAACTTCCTCATCTGCAAAATGGGTTTGCTCATAGTGATATCTGGAGTGGTTATGGGATTAAGTGAGGGGAAAGTGTGTTGAGCACCTTACCCTTCTCTGCACTGGGGCAGACACTCCTTTCCCAGCTGGAACCACCCTGGCTGGCAGGAGAGGCATTGCATGCTGTGTCTCCCTTCACATGTCCTACAAGAGCTGTGGCAGGGGGCACACCGGTGGCCGTCCTCATCAGCATAGTAGCCCTCGGGGCAGTCTTGCACACAGGTTGTGTCTGCCAAGGGATGAAAAGAATCTGTCTTGGTATCAAGTATGACACGTGTCTTCCAAACCTCTATATGCTCCCCACTGTATACCATGGGGGGTGGGGGGGATGCAGGAGGAATGAGACAGTGTCCCTGGGGGCTGATGGGCATCCCAGGAGCTAAGATGAATGTCCAAGAAATAGAATCAACCCTAAGGACATTAGGTGTTGAGAAAAAACAGAGGTCAGAGTAGATGGGCTCTGTTGGGCAGGACAGAAACCACCGTCTGTTAAAGTGAGCAAGAGGATGTACAGGGTCTTGCAGGATGGGGAGAACATTCAAGGCAGGGGCTAGGGTAGCAAGAGTCAAGGCTCCACTGAAGAAAACAGAAAGTACAGGGCCAATGCAATGACGAGTTCCTACAGTTTCAACTATTTCTAGCCTAAAATGTAAGATTTTACCCTCAGTTTTGCTGTGCTGTCCACACAGTGTGACTCTTGACATTTAAGTGAATGAAAATGAAATAAAATGAAAACTTCAGTCCCTCAGTTGTACAAGCACAGATATAGAATATTTCCATCGGGACAGGAAGTGCTATGGACTGTGAGACTCTGTTTTGCCCAGTATTTAAAAAATTAGACTCTAACCGTGAATCCTCTGCTCTGTACAGCAAGATGAGTTGCAGGGGAGTTCAGCCACACATAACCCCATGCCTTCCTCCACCCACCCCAGTGGAGTCACTGATTCTTGCCCTTTCAACTTCTTTAACAGCCTTTAGGGTGGACGGTGAGGGTGGATTCATGATAAAGTTAAAACATGAGATTTGCTGGTTTCGCAGTTGAACATACGGTCTTAGAGGCAACTTCTTTCCCAAATCTGCTTAACCTCATAGACCAGAAGCCAGACTCTCCTGCCTTATTAATGTAAGCCACCGGTCAGCTCTAGACCAGAAGAAGGTTTGTCTCCATAACTTCAGTCAGCATTAGCACAGGTACTGGGGGAAAAGGAAAAAAGAACCCCAAAACTAAATAATATGAGAGCTCTGTAAGTACTGTGGTCTCCCAGCTCTGTGCTGGGAGACCCTCTGAGCTGCTCGAGGGCAGGGGCCATGTCATTCATCTCTGCTTTTCCAGCACCTGGCTCAGTGCCAGGTCCTCCAGTGGCTATTCTGTTAAAGATGGATGTTGACAGTGGTTTATTGTCCAGCTGATGTATCTAGCTAACTAGGGGGAAGCCTGAATCCCCTAAATATGAAACACCTCTTTATTAGTTTCCTATTGTTGTAAGAAATTACCACGTAGTGGCTTAAAGCAATACAACTTAATAAATCTTATAATTCTATAGATCAGAAGTCTAACATGGGTCTACAGGGCTAGGTAGAAGCTTTTAGAAGTTCTGGAGGGAGAATCTGTTTCTTTGCCTTGTCCAGCTTCTAGAGGTCACCCACTTGCCTTGGCTTGCAGCTCTTCATCCATTTTCAAAGCTGGAGCATCTTCTCTCTGTTCTGATGTCACGTAGACTTCAACCACTAACTCTGGTTATCCTCCCTCCCTCTTATAAGGACCTTGCAATAATCCAGGATAATCCTCCCAAATCAACACAATTAATTTAATCACATCTGCAATTCCGTAGTTTTTTTTTTTTTTTTTTTTTTTTGGTCATGTAAGGTAACATATTCATGGGGTCTGGGGATTAGGTTGTGGACATTTTTAGGGAGAGCATTACTCAAACTACCACAGCCTCCAGAGGAATTATCTAGTTTATAAGTAGCCTGACCCTCGTGGGGTGGTGGTGAGGGGCAGGGTGGGAGAATATGAGAAGACCAGGTCCTAGCACAACCTGCATGCAGCCCCTGGGGGACCACCAGCACCGAAGTCTCAGTTCTAGTCTAATTCGTATCTCTAGTTAAAGGGAAGACCACCTTGTAGTGGTAAGATGTATTCCTGTCTGTATGAAGGCACCTGAGGTGATCACTGGTAACACTCTATATTGGAGATAATTAGAAAAGAAGGTCCTGGGGGTTGGGGTGATACAGGAGATCTGGAATGGTCTCATGAAGCAGCAACTGCTGGGAAGAAGGTTCACTGAGATTTGTGGAAGAGGAGCTAAGACAGATGGATAGGTATCCTCAAGTGTTTTCTACTGGGAGGCAACCAGGAATGGTATTGAGGATAGTTGTCCCTGTGTCTCTGCAGGGAATTGGTGCCCTTGCTGATGGTACCTCAACAAGAAGAGGAAAAAATTGCCACACATTTCTATTTGAGTGTCTTGCTTCTCAGGTCTACTCTGCCGGGTTGGGGAGATGAATGCTCACACTCTCCAGGTCTTCACATATTCGTCTCTTCTCTCTCTCCTACACCTCTTCACTCTTCCTTCTTTCAGCTGAGTTCTGTTTCATTTTCTTTCTCCCATACCCATGTTAAGCCTAATCGTGGTATCCCTGGCAACCTGAGGGTGTTGCTTCACACTAGCAATAACCTTCACATCTCATCTGCTGGACAACCTCAGATTGTCCCATATTTTGTTCAAGATGTGTTAATCAATGGGTGCTAAATCAAGGGGAAATTTTCATGAAAAGCTGAATACCTGCGTGTTCAGAAAGTATCTCTCCACAGACTGCTCATTAATCACAAGGGAAAATAGTAACTCTGCAGTGGAGAAATTGGACAGCACCCTGAAGAGAGGACCAAAATTAACATCACCTGCGAGAGGCAGGTGACCACTGGGTGCCTCCAAAGGACACAGCATCACATATAAAGTATTCTGGCTGAGGATGCATGATCTCCATCTAATCATGGAAACGTTCACATGAACCCCAGTGGAGGGATAGGGACTGTGTTCTTCTCAAATGTCAATATCATCAAAGACAAAGTCTGTGGAAATGTTCAGATTAAAGGAGTCTAAAGAGACATGGCAACTAAATGCAATACCTGACTCTAGACTGGGCCCTGATCGAAAGGGGAATTCACAAAATTCTAATATGGACGGTTCATTAAAGGATTGTATTAATGTTAAAGTTACTAGACTTGACAACTGTACCGTCGTTACATAAGAGAGCATCCCTATTCCTAGGAAATACATACAGGCAGGCCTTGTTTTATTGTGCTTCACAGATACTGAGTTTTTTTTATGAAGTGAGGGTCTGTGGCAAGCTTGCGTTGTTAGATGATGGTTAGCATTTTTTAGCAAAAAAGTATTTTTGAATTAAGGTATGTACATTGATTTTTTCTTTGACATAATGCCATTGCACACTTAACAGGCTACAGTATAATGTAAACATAATGTTTATACGCACTGGGAAACCAAAAAGTTTGTGTGTCTTGCTTTATTGCCATGTTCATTTCATTGCAGTGGTCTGGAACCGAACCCACAATATTTCCAAGGTATGCTTGTGTATTTGTGGGAAAGAGGCCATGATGTATGTAACATATCCTCAAGTGGTTAAAAAATATATATTGAGAATTACGTATGCGTATACATCGAGAGCGAGAGAGTGGGAGCAAGCCAACGATAAGGCCAACGGGGCAGATGGGTAAAGGGCACGTGTGTGGGGCTCTTTGTACTGTTTTTCCACTTGCGTCTGTTCTGTAGGCTTGAAAATTTTCCAAATACAAAAGTGAAAAATTAAAAAGAAAGACGCCAGTTTCTACTGGGTGCCCCGCATCGTGCAAGGTGGTTTCCCAGATGGAGGGAAAGACAAACCCGTCCTCAGAGGAAAGGTAACTCACTGAGAAGAAGGCTGTCCCGCAGGCAGGTGTGACATTGGTCCTCCGAGGGTCCCGTGCAGTGGAAGCACTTGGCATGACAGGCGTTGCAGGTCAGGGCCGTCTCATCCCAGTACTCCATGGCGGCGCATTCAGTGTGAGGCACACAGCCCCCGTGGTTGTTCACCCTCAGGCCTTCTTGACACGTGGTGCAGGTCCCCGAGGACGAGCAGGTCCTGCAGGACTTGTGGCAGTCTGCGGGCAGGGTGGGGACAGCAGACAGAGAGTGAGAGAGGGTCAGGGTGCCCCCTGAGGGAATCAGTTCCCCTGGAAAGTGTGCTCACCTTCCTTCCTCGGAGATTTCTAGGCTCTGGGCCAAGGGTGTGGCCAGGAGATGGGCTCTAGGCTGGAGCATTCTTGTTACAAGATGAGGAAAACGTGGCTGCTTCACTTTCCCTGGGATCCCCAGAGAGCCCCTTCCTGCAGCAGCTACCTCAGAGATAGTGCTAAGAGCCCCCATAGTTACCCAAAGTGCAACGTGATAAGAAGAAGCAACCCTGTCACAGCACAGCCACGCACTAGTCTGTGGGCTTCTCACCACTGTAATTCCTCTGCTGTGGTTCTCCACTGACCGCCCAGTAATTTGAGCTTATTGCTAACATAACAACTGTTAATATGCGTTGTAAGTACCTCTTGATACAAAAGACCTCTTTTATAGGCATTTAGGAATGCACAGTGCCTATGAGAGGGACTGGCACTCAGTAAATATTTGTTAGACAAACGAAATGAGAACAAGTCACTCCCACCTCGGGGGTTTAGCAGTTGCCATTCCCTTTGCCGGGAATCCTCTATGTGAGTAGTTTGTTCCCTGTGTGAGTAGTTTTTTTTCCCTCCCTTTTTCAATGATCTTTTCCAGGCCGCCTTCTCTCTAATGTCAACTCCCTCCTGCCCAACTTCCGGCCCCTCTTTCCTGCCTCATTTTTCCTTTTGACCTGGCTTCTTTAGAGTTTGTCTTCCCCAGTTGAATGTCAGCTCCATGAGGGCAGGATTCTGTCTGTATTGTTCCCTGCTGTGCCTGAGGCCTGGAAGAGCACCCAGCACATAGTAGGCCCCCAGTAAGCACTGCCTGGATGAATAGATGCATGGTATTACTATTGTGATTGTTATGTGATTGTTATCTTCTCAGTGTATCTGGATCAGGACATTGAGGCTGGAGGTGCTAAGTCACTAGGCTGGGAAAGGGCAGGGTGAGGAGATGAACCCAGGACCTTAACAAGAGCTCTTGGCCATTTCTGCCCCAGCGCCTTGGGAAAGGTGAGGTGTTCTTAGACCTGTCTATGTTATCTCGTAGGGAGAAATTCAGGGTGATCAGAATGGATCCCATTCTTTGTGTTTCTTAGAGGAGATCTTGCTTGGACATGGCTTGGTTCTGGAAGCTTCTCTACACCAACCCAAATCTTAATTTTCAGGTCAGGTCCTTTGTTTCTTCTCTGGCAAGTCAGCTTGTTGCCCTGTTTCTTCCAGTACCAGCTTCCCTCCGCCTCCCTTGGGACTGATGGAAGGAGAAACAGCATTGCAGGGAGAGACCTCAGGTTAGTTCCCAATAGCTGAGCTGGCCTGAGCTTGGGCATCTGTGTTTTTTAAAGCTCCCTGGGTGGTTCTCATGGGCAACCAGGGATGAGGACCAGAGGCCTTTCTCAATGAGAAAATTAAACCAGGTAAACTAAGTAAATGTACTGTGAACTTGTAAAGTTCTCTATATGGCAGATTACTTTTATCATGGAACACCAGAGAAAGGCCAAAAGTGGATCCTCGGCTCCTGCCCTAGTACAGGCAAGATGGCCCTGCAGGCCTTTGGCTGAGTCTTTAAACTTCTCATGGAAACTGACCCACAGGTTTGCAGCCTCCTCACATGTTCACTCCCGCCCCCTCCGCTACACAGGCACAGCTGCCCATCTTCAAGTCCACGTTCTTCCACACAGTCAGGTGGGACATTGACACTAAGTAGTGCTTTACATAAGACACAAAAAGTTATATGCAGATTGTAAGGCTAGAGCAGAAAGGCTGTAGGAGCACACTGCATCTTCACGTTTGACTAAAAACAGTTCCCTGAGTACGTACTAGGATGTGGGTGGCCCAGGGTTTCTCCTGCCATGTGAGTTCACGCTCAAGCTCTCACAGTGGTTAGGGGGCTGCCTCTGGATATCTATCTCGTGTTTGCTTGGTGGCAACATAAGGGGCTAAACTACCACTGGCTGCCTTGTTGGAGTGAATCCTGTGATTGTAGTTAACAATATTGTGTTGTATACTTGAAAGTTGCTGAGGGAATAGAGCTTAAATGTTCTTACCAAAGAAGAAAAAAAAAAAAGAGGTAACTAAGGTCAGTGTCAACTGACCTTACTGTGGTCATCATTTCAAAATATATACATATATTAAATCATCACAGTGTATGTTCTAAACTTATACAATGCTATATGTCAATTATATCTCAATAAAACTGGGGGGAAAAAGGAAAGTCCTTTCCCTAAGAATGCTTCTCTCACTTGCTTGAGAATTCCTCTAGTGATGGGCAATTTATATTTAATTAATTTTTCTTTTCCCTGACAACTGATAAGAAGCAAAGAATTCATGCCCACTTAAAACATAAGGAAGCATAAATAATAACAGATCCTTTCTTGAACGTGTAGAGATTGAAATGCCAAATGGGACATGGAAAGGAGACCCCGGGCAGGAGAGGCTGCAGGTGATGAGGAGGAGGGTGGCTTTAGGGAGACAAGAGGCATGGAGAAAACCCTCTATGGCACAGCTTTCCTTATGCTGCTATAAACCTATAATGGATTAAAATTTTAAGAAAAATTTTCCATTTTGGGTGACTTTTAAAGGCTCATCATCTCTGTTGTAAATCTTCACATGAGAATCCTTTTTGATCAGCTACCGTTGTGAGGAGGGTCAACGTGATTCATTGTTAATAAGTTACATCATCAAAGCTAAGGAATGATTCATTTAAAATAAATCATACACTAGAGCAGATTCAAAATATGCTTCCTTAAGGAGGAGGGAAAGAGCTGCCACCACAGCTCTGGGACTGGGATGGAACTGCGCAAACCCCAGAACCTACTTAGAAGAAACTCATCATCCCAAGTAGGTTCCCTGGGATGTGGTGCTCGGCCATGTACCCGGAAGTCTTTACCTTTGCAAACCTTCGTCTCTCTTTCAAAGTAAGTTCCTTCTGGACACTGCTCCAAACACTGCCCATCGTAGAGAAACAAGGACGCCTCAGCACAGAGGTCACAGTCATCCATTGAGGGGCCACTGCACTCCAGACAGTCTTCATGGCAGGGAACACAGTGGCGCGCATCTGCGTAGAAGTGGCTGGGACAGGACTGGTGGCACGTATCCTTGTACAGGAAGGACTCAGGCATGCACTCTGTGGGCAGAGGGAAGCAGCAAGTTACCCCCAGGGGAGCAACAGAAAGGAATTTATTCCTTCTGCAGTGGGCTAGCCCATCGCCCACCTCTTTCACTCATTTGACCCCAGTGTACCTTTGCCCCACTCCCACCTTCCCAGGGCCTGTCCTCTTTGTCTCACAAGCCCTGCCTAGGGCGAGGAGACCACATATGGTGGCCCAATTAGATGGTGCTGGGTTCACATCCTGAAATGATCTGCCCCTTCTATTGCAAAACCTGTAGTGCTACGGCAGATGAGTCATGGAGATGCTGGACGTGTTGTTTGAAAAACCAGAAAGTATTAACAGATTTTTAAAATTGTATTGAGCACCTCAGGCTCTATTTAATACAAAATGCAGTTTAGGAATTCGTGGATCAGTTAATTTTTCATTCACTGATAGGGTAAACCAATGAAATATACATGGTTAATCAGTATGAAGAATGCATTGTGTATTTATTTTATTTGTGCCTATTCTCTTATTTGGGGAGGAATTCCAGAAAAATCTTAGGTTACACCAAGAGAGTCCTTTGGATTGGACAGAGCCAGTTAAATGAGTCTGCCTTGTCCTGGAGAGGAAATTAGCCTTTCTTAGGAGATAATTTCAGGGAAAAAAAAATCCTAGCCAGAGTGCTACTCTCGGAGTCTTACAGTGGCCTGAAATTTTCTTTTGTATCTTTTATAACAGTTGAAATTCTCCAGCCACCTCTGTGTTTTATTAATATCAGTCTCTCCTATGAGATTTTGTGTTCAAAGAGGCAGAGACTTTGGGTTCTTTTCTGTATCTCTAGCAACTGGGATGGTGCTTACCACACCCTAACTGCCCAGTGCATGTGTGGGAGAAATCGGGCAAAAAAGGGGCTCTTGTCTGTCTTAATTTGCAGACTCCATCATGGAAAGGCTTTATGTCACCCTTAGTTTCCTCAACGACACCCATGGAGGTCAATTTCAGTAAAGGCAGGGAGACTGGCTCCTCCAGTTCTACTTGGACACCCCACCCGCAGAGAGTGGGTCCCCACACTTTCCCCTGTGAGGCTCCCAGGTACCTTTGCATGTTTTCTCATGGATGCAGTCCTGACACATCTCTGGACAGTGTTTGCACACCCCCTCTACGGCCACGTGCCTCTCAGGGCAGGTTTCCCGGCACACCCCATGGTCCAGGACGAGGCCTCTGTCACACGAGTGGCAGTTGGTGGCATTCCCTTCACATGTTCTGCAGGAAGGGCTACAGCGTTCACAAGTGCCACCTTCTGCATAGAAGCCCCTGTGGGGAGAAGAGGGAGCCACTGGAGAAGCTTTCCAACTAGGGCAGTGATTCACACCTGGCAGCTGAGAATTAGGACTGAAAATGGAAGGACTATGGCTATCGTTGACCACAATGAATCCATCAGAATTCCTGGGGAAGTGTGGTAAAAATCAAGTTTGGAAAAATAAAAGGAAAGGCATAAGTATTATTCTTGTGAATTTGGTGTGTTTGAACACAACTTTTAATTTGTATATGGTTTACTTATCTTCTGATTTTGTTTTATCTCCTAATCTCCATTCATTTTTCCTTTTTTGTTAGAGACTTATGTTAGAATAGAAAATGCTTTTTATTCAATTTAGTATGTTTTTAATTTAAAAACAGCTTAAAATTTAACAGATAAAAATATTTTTAAGAGGATCAAAAGGTTTAATGACCTATACAATTTTTGTATATGAAAAGGAAGGGAATGCCCTTGGAGTAATCATTTAAAACACGGGGACCACCTGTGACCCATAGAGTATTATAGCCAGCAAATGGACCCTGTGGCATAGGGATACCCCTCTTGCCTTAGAGCCATTAAAGCCGCTACCCTTCTTGTTAAGGCCACTGAGAAAATTGTTGTGGAATCCCCTTTAACCATTTTTGCTCCTCCTGAAGTAGAAGCTCTCCTGAATTCTCATCACATTCAACATTTCTCAGCCAGACACTTCCTATGAAGTCTTTTTGTTAACTGCTCCTCACATAACTCTTTTATGTTATCATAACCTTAACCCGGCTACTTTTCTTCCTTCCATCGCTGATGAAATACCCCACCACTGGTTAATGCTGACGGACCACCTCCTGATTCCTTATAATGATCTATAGGAAATTCCATTGGATAACACTGACATCTTGTTCACTGATGGTCTTATTTAACAAGGTGACAATAGTAAATATTGTGCTGGGTATGTTATTACAACTCTTTTTGATGTTGTTGAAGCAGCATCTTTACCTATGGCTACTTCACCCCAGCAGGCTGAATAATATGCTCTTACACAGGCTTGTACTTTAGCTAAGGACAAAACTGCCAATATTTATACTGATAGGAGATATGCTTTCGGAATAACGCATGATTTTGGAATGTTGTAGAAGCAAGGTAGCTTCCTTACTCCCAGGGGAAATAACATTTTAAATGGCCCCTATGTTCAGGAATCAGTGGATACAGTACTTTTACCTGTCACTTTAGCTATTAAGATTCTGGGGCTTGTAGTTTGACTCCGGAAGTCAAAACTACAAGCTAGGGTAAACCATCCTGTTGATACTTTTGCAAGGAATGATGCCCTTAAAGGGTCAAATAGCAGCCAAATGATATTTTATAATATCATTTCCCCAAGTGATATTTTATAATATCATTTCCCCAAGTGATAATTTAGAAAAAATGGCTAGAGAGGCCCAACAGTTGGCCTCAGAAAAGGAAAAACAAATTTGGAAATTCAGTAGTTGTTGGTTTGATTAAAAAGAGAAAGCTCTAGTTTGGACCATATAACAAGCCAGTCCTACTGGAGACTCTGAAATTCCCACTCCCCACCATTGTACATGCATTAAACCTTCAGTCTATGACAAAATGATAGCCTTCATGAATCAGTACTGGTGGGGAAACATTAACAAGGCAACAAAAGGTATTTACCTCACTTCTCCCGCTTGTCCAAACCACAACCCAGGGAAGCCTCTTCATACTGTTTCCTGACATTTTAAACTGCCTGATGGACCACTTGAGGTCTGGCAAATGGATTACATAAACTTCCTCTGTCTAATGGATGTAAGTATGTTTTAGTCATGGTCTGTATGTTTTCACTCTGGACTGAAGCTTTCCCTTGTAGACAGGCTACTGCCTTTTCTGTGGCTAAATCCTTTGGAAAGCATTTTCCCTGCCTGGAACTCCTCTTGAACTTCATTGTGATTGAGGAACCTATTTTATTGATCAGGTACTTAGACAAGTCTGTACTGTTTGGCCAGTTTTACAACACTTTCACTGTGCTTACCACCCTCAACCCTCTGGTTTAGTAAAACACACTAATGGCATTATTAAGACTCAGTAGGAAAAGTCTGTAGAGGCCCTCCAAATACCTTGGCCACAAGCATTGCCATTGGTACTTCTAAATCTCATATCCACTCCTTTTGGAATTCATAAACTCTCACCATTTGAGATAGTCACAGGATGCCCAATGAACTTGGTTCCTAGTTATTTCGACCCTCAACCGATAAAAGGAGAGATACACCAATATTGCAAAGGCCTAATTGCTTCTATTAAAAGTAAACATGCTGGGCCTCCCTGGTGGCGCAAGTGGTTGAGAGTCCGCCTGCCGATGCAGGGGATACGGGTTCGTGCCCCGGTCTGGGAGGATCCCATATGCCGCGGAGCGGCTGGGCCCGTGAGCCATGGCCGCTGAGCCTGCGCGTCCGGAGCCTCCGCGTCCGGAGCCTGTGCTCCGCAGCGGGGGAGGCCACAACAGTGAGAGGCCCGCATACCGCAAAAAAAAAAAAAAAAAAAGTAAACATGCTTTATTAGAGCAGTCTTTTCACAGTATGGCCATCGGAGATGAAGACCTTAAGCATCATACCTTGCAAACTGGAGATTTCATCTCTTGGAAAAGATACCTCCAGAAGAACTCTCTTAACCTTGCTGGAAAGGTCCCTATTACATACTGCTAACCAACTCTTGTGCTGCCACACTCCAAGGAACAGACTCTTGGGTTCACTGGACACACATAAAGAAAGCACTGAACCCTGATTTGACCTGCACATCATCTGGTGACCTGAAAGTAAAGATTTCCCAGAATTGAAGAAGATGACATCTGATGAGACGACTTTCCCAAGATATCTGGACTAGACCTGTTGGAAGTTGTTGCCAAACCTTTGATGATGACATCTTTAAATGAACTTCAATATCTATGATCTTCATAACATATGGACTGTAGATAAAAAGTGCTGGAGATTTCTCCCTCCTGCCACTCCTTGTTACTTGAATGTGACCTTACTAAGTTTCCAATCTGTACAGTTTCCCTCTGACATGAGACATTACACCCAGGAAAAGTCCTTCCTGACATTGAGGGACAAAAAGCTGCTGAAATTAGAAAACCTGATTCTTGATCAGTGATCTTGATCAAAAGGGGGAAATGTAAAAAAAAAAAAAAAAAATGAGGAGCCTCAATTAAATAGAATTGGGAGACCAGAAGGGGAGTTCTCACACCCTGTGACAATAGCAAAGTCGAAGAGGAAGAAGAAAGTCTCCTTTTCTTTCCTGACAAGGACTCAGCCAATGAAAAGCCACAAACTCTTTGTTTACTAAGCCCTCCCAACTTCTTTTCCTCTCTATAAAATTGTTCTCCTTCCTTTGCTGTGCAGGAACTTGCATGTGGCTCACCATGTTTACAGACCTTGAATTGCAGTTCTCTGCTGATCCCAAATAAACCCATCATTGCCGGAGAAATACCTGACAGTCTGTTCATCAGGTCAACACAGGCAAGCACATTTCATTTTAAGCCTCTGATTCTCTTCTTCTAACATGCCATTGGCTAAAGCAAATCAAATTACCCAGACCAAAGTCAAGGGTCAGGGAAGTCCACTCTGCTACTCATGGGAAGTGCTGCAACATTACAGGTGGAGGGCATAGATACAAGGAAGGGTGAAGAATTGCAGCAAGTAACTCAATTTACTACAATCCTCTTTGAATCCTCAAGCCAATAAAAGAACCTTCTTATCTAGCATCTTTAGTTGATGTTTTAATTAATTAATTAGCTAACTCATTCACATCCATTTAATCATTCAGTCACTAATTTCTTATATTAATTCAGTAAACAAAAATGTGCTGAATGTGTCAGGAAGAATTAGGACAGGGGTGAACAAAAGTCACATTTCTAATGTAGTTTTAAGTAGAAAAATCAGAGAAGAAAGAAGTCTAGATAGAAGAGGGATAACTAAATAGTATCCAGATGAAAAGTAAGGCCAGGCTTCCTTACTCATTAGTATCCTTAGTTTGTTTTTGGACCATGATGGAGAACACTTGAAGAACAAAGACAGTACTACTACTTTGTCCAACAAGTCAATCTCTTAAAATTGCATTTAACAAGACAGTGGATAGAAATGTATTATATGCTCATCAAGAGTTTGACTGAATTTGAGAAATTTGAAATTAAGGAAATTTAGTGCATTCTTAAACATCTCACATCTACCTGAATGAGAATTTGGTAGATTCCTTATTTCTTTGTGTGTAGCAAGGGATTTGGCCTCCTCCAAAGAGAGGTCTAGCCTTTCTCCCTAGCTAACTTCTAAATTCTTGGAATTTACCAAGTGCTAGGAATGTTATATGCTCCTCTGACCACCTTAGAATTTATGCTAACAAAATAACGCAGGGTGGGACCAGTCATAGTCTGTAGTTTTAGGGTGGGGATTGGCCATGCAGGAAAGACCAACCTGTGTTTAGTGGCTGGGGGTTTTGGGCTATGTGATATCACCTGGCTTCTGGGGAAATTTCAGTGCTAGGCCTGGTCAAGGTCTCTGAAGAATAGTTGCTGGGTGCTTAAGGTGAGCAATTCTAGTACAGAATTTGAAGAAATGCAGCATGAAGAAAGCTTTCTCAGATTCTTCTCATAAAGGAGTCAGTGGATGTCAGAGGAGATGCTGAAATGAAAGGAATAGATTCAAGCAAAAAAAGAAAACAAAGCTGTTGAAGATGACTACTAATTCAAAAATACAGGAATCTCAGAAACTTGTCAGATGGGAGGCAGCCAGAAGGCAACATGAGAAGGTGTTTTTCAGAGAGCCACTTTGCTGAAAGCAGCCTTCTCCACATAGATCTGGCCAGTAATTAGTCTTCCTGTCTTCTCCCTGCACTTACAAGACTTTTTAGTTAATGTTTTATTTCACTGTTATTTTTATTTAAGAAGACACATTTTTTTTGAGAAGAAATGGCCACATGTATTAAATTGTTAAATTCAAAGTACTTTACGTTGAAGTCTTTCGGTCCAGATAGATATATGTAATGCAAAAACTGTATGGTTCTGGAACTTTATCTATATTTTACAAACACGTAAGACAGTGACAGCCAATGCTTAAAGGAAGACCATTTTTTCTTCTATCAGAGCTTCAAATCTGTTCATATGTGGTGAATTGGAGCACACTTTAAGTTTTGCATTACCTTTTAAACAATTACTGTAATGATGTATGTTACTGCTCGAACTTTTTAATTTGATGAACATATACCATATTTGAAAAAGCAGTGGCCACTAATGCCGATTTATAAATAATTCTGAATACCTGGATATCATTTCTTTGCAGGTTGTGTTTCTGTTATAAATCTCATTGCTATTTTAGGATGGATTGCACCCCAAAGGGCAATTTTGCAGAAAGAGAAACAAAGCTGCCAAGCCAAGCTGGGTATTATATGTTCCTCAGACTTTATCTCCCCTGTTGTTTTGTAAACATAAAGACGAGGACTCCACAGTAATAAGACCACCCTATTCAAGACAGGAAAGCACATTCTTGTGATTCCATAGTCTGCAGGATTTTCAGGGCATGTATGTTAGTAGCTTCCCTGTTGCTTAAAAAGAAAAGAAAAGAAAATATCTTGGCTGCCATGTATCTGCATAGGGTCCCATTGCTTCTTTTTATTCCTCCAAATCTGAGTGGCTCAACCCAGATTTGGAGAAGAAAAGTGTAGAATGGTCAACTAATTGGATGAAAGCAAAATGCATCTCTTTCTGCCTCACTTTAATGCATTTTCAATTCCTGGAACATTTGAAGAATCCAAGAGATAGTAGGAAAATGGTGGTAATGATTAGATAAGTAAGGTGATGATAATGACAACCAGTTCAGTCCCACCATGACAAGGGTCAATAAGGAAGCAATGATTGACTTTGGTAAGTAGATTTCTGACCTTCACCTTTGTTGTAGAATATCTTTGCTAACTTTGCTGAGGCTGAAGCATGGTGGCTGGGGAAGGAGAGCTGGGTGTTTTCTGACTCAGTCTTCCCTCATACTCCTTTCTCCCTGCTGTGCTGGGTTCTCTTACCCTGACCCTTTCACCATTAAGCCTCTTCTCAAATACCCAACTGGGGAGGAACCTTGAAAATATTATGCTGAATAAAAGAAGTCGGTCACAAAAGGTTCCATTCTGTATTATTTATCTAAAATGTTCAAGAATAGGCAAATCTATAGAGACAGAAAGTAAATTAGTGGTTGCTTAGGGCTGTGGGAAATTGAGAGTAACTGCTAAAAGGGTACAGAGTTTTCTTTGGGGGGTGATGGAAGTATTTTAAAATCAATTGTGATGGTTGTACAACCCTTTGACTATACTAAAAACCATTGCATTGTACACTTTATGAGGGTGAATGGTGTGGTATGTGAATTATATCTCAATAAGGCTGTTATAAAGAAAGAAAAAAGAAACCCCAGTTGGATGAAAATGTGGCATAGTGCAATGGTTAAGCACATCAACTTCAGTGCTAGAGAGATTTGGGTTGAAATCCTGACCATGCCATGTGTTAGCAGTGTGATGTTGGGCATGCTACCCCTTTCCTCACCCATAAAATGGGGGGAAATAATGATATAGTGTCCTCAGTATCTGCAGGAGATTGGTCCCAGGACCAGACAGGAATACCAAAATTCATGGATGCTCAGTTCCTATAGTTGGCCCTTTGTATCCATGGTTCTGCATCTATGGATTCAATCAGCCATGGATTGTATAGTACTGTATTTACTGGAAAAAAAAAACATCTGCGTGTAAGTGGAACCTCACAGTTCAAACCTGTGTTGTTCAAGGGTCAACTGTATCTGGATAAGAAGATTCTTGTTAGGATTAATAGGATGGTGCATTTGAAACCCTTAGTGCAGTGCCTAGATATTGCAAGCTCTCAGTAAGTAGCTGTTTTTAAATGGTTTCTTCTTCCTTGGAATCTTTTAGCCCTTTGTGTATTAAGGACCTGAAAAGTATGACATTGATCGATGTAACCTTCCCTACTGGATTGTAAGCCTGTTGTAAGCTCAGACTTCCTTCACTTGATCTTAGCTTCCAATATCAATTCTTATATCCAGTAGGTACTAAACATGTATCTGTAGAATTGAATTGGATACATTTGGCTTCTACACTAGATTGGATGCTTTTTTTAAAAAAAAGTATTTATTTATTTATTTATGGCTGTGTTGGGTCTTCGTTTCTGTGCAAGGGCTTTCTCTAGTTGTGGCAAGTGGGGGCCACTCTTCATCGTGGTGCGTGGGTCTCTCACTGTCGCGGCCTCTCTCTTTTTTTTTTTTTTAAACATTTTGATGGTTTCTTTCTTTCGTTTTTTTTTTTTTTAGAAGATGTTGGGGGTTGGAGTTTATTAATTAATTAATTTATTTTGGCTGTGTTGGGTCTTCGTTTCTGTGCGAGGGCTTTCTCTAGTTGCGGCGAGCGGAGGCCACTCATCATCGCGGTGCACAGGCCTCTCACTGTCGTGGCCTCTCCCATTGCGGAGCACAGGCTCCAGACGCGCAGGCTCAGTAGTTGTAGCTCACGGGCCTAGTTGCTCCGCGGCATGTGGGATCCTCCCAGACCAGGGCTCGAACCCATGTCCCCTGCATTAACAGGCAGATTCTCAATCACTGCGCCACCAGGGAAGTCCAGATTGGATGCTTTTTGAGCATCAGTACCATGACTTATATTTGTACCCAACAGGATCAATCTCAGTAACAGATACCAACAGGTCACTAGAAAATAGATGTTGTTTTTATCATGAAGTTCTTTTAAGCAGTGGGCAAATAAAATTTCTAGTTCCTTCAGATGTTGTAGGCTGCTTCCCCAAACTCATTTCTTGCCTCCCTCTCTCCACTCTTCCTGGCTGTTGGTGTTGTGATTTTTGTGGGTGTTCAGGGGCAGATCTTGTTCAACCTACATCAATCCTTACATTTCCATTCTCCTTGCCAGCGATCAGTTTAGGAAGATGTTAGTGATGCATTCTGGCTGATGAGATGTGAAGGGAAGTCTGAGGATGTTTTCTTTCCTCTTAAAAAGAGATAAACAAGGAGAAACGCACCCTCTTCTGTCTCAGGTTGTTGCAGTATGGGGTGGTGCAGTTGGGGATGGACAGACAATGTGGGCTCAGGGGAGGACAAGCTGAGGAAGGTACAAGAGCAAAATGAAAGATTGTGGGTTTCTAATGAAGCATTGGCCACTGAAATAACCAATACTAGATTTCCAAACATTTTACTGTATGCATTAATACACCCCCTATTTTCTGTCATGCTCTTTGACATTTCTGCTGCTTGTCACTGAAATTTTCCTGATGAACTTTTCCATTTGCTATTCCCACTTCCCATTTAAGTAAAACCTGGAGGCAGGACCATTGATAGGAAGAGTAAAGGAATTGTAAACAAGGGGACCAAGGAAGCCATGAGGAACCAATAAATAACTAGGCAGGTATTACTCTTTATTTATTATCTGTGATTCATACCTCACTTTCAACGTGTAGAAGAGGTCCGTGTGTTCCACAGCCTATCACAGCCTCACTTTTGTGATGGAAAAAAAAAAACCCTGACAACTGTTTGATCATAAATACAAGGTAAAAAATAAACATATTTTCATAAAGGTAAAAATATATACATCTCATGGTCACAAGGTAGAAGCGTGCATCTGGCCTTACGTAAGCTTTGGCTGTTGTGGCGGACAGTGATGTCAGACAGTCGAGAAGGGAGGCGGATGTAGGTGCTCTAACCAAGGGAGAGAATAGGTCTTTGGTGAATGGGAAGGAATTGCCCCCAAAGTACTGTAGGAGAACGAACACAAGTAGCAAGTGAAAGGAAGAGGAAAACTTACTCAGGGCATCTGGTGAAGCACCTGCCTTGATGGAGGAAGAGGGGGTGGTCTGGCTGCATTTGGCACTTTTTGCAAAGATTGGCTCCAGAACAAGAGGCACAGTCTTCCGTACAGTTCTCACAGCTGCCGCTCCTCCCTGAGGGCCACATGCCTTGGGGACAGGATGGGACGCAGGTCTGAGCCAACAGATATGTGCCTAGAAACCCAGGGAAGAAGGCAGGTCAGACGGTCATCGTGTGTCTAATCTAACAGCACACGCATCCACGCAGAGAACTGACGTTCCTGACAGCTTTTTTAACTGCTCCAAAGACCTGAGTATCGGGAACACTTATATCAGGATTACCAAAATACCTATTAGTGATGCTAAGTCTTCCAAGATGAGTTAAAGCTCTAGAAAGGAAATTGACAACAGGCTTGTTTCTTTGCCTTTCCTATTGATATTGCTACGGGTCACCATGGGACTTCCCATTGCCCAGGTGGTCCATCTATTGAGACCTTTGTCTTAAGAACTTTGTCTATTAAGACCTTCCTGGTGTGAGGCAGTTATACACGCACAGCTTGATGGAGTCTATTCTGTTTCCCAAAGCCTATCCTGTTAGGACGCTAACATAGTAGCAACCCTTCCACCCAACTCCACATTTAACGGACAGTCCATCTATTTAGTTTTAATGGAAAAAAAATAAGATAATATTATTTTTAAAGAAAGCAATTTAAAAATCACCCTGAACTCCAAAATTTCAAGAAAACTCCATCAATTTTTGTGTGTTGACTTCTATATACTGTAGGAGTAGGATCATGGCACACCTGTCATTTTAAGTTCTGTTGTTTTTGCATCTCATCTCACTATTAACATTTCACATTTCAACATAATGATCACTTTAATAGTGATTCTTAAATTCTTAATTCCTAATGTACCATGTTAATAAACTGTCCCCCTAATTCAGGAAACTTATTTCTGATGTGTTTTTATATTTGATGAAGCAAATTAATTTGTTGAGCTGTTATGTTGTGCTTTTTTTTTCTCCCCTAAATTCAGTACCAAAAATGAAGAAAAATAGCAGGTAGACTCTCTATCCCCACCTTAATTCTCTTGTTTCAGCTAATGCGCTTTAAAAGAACAATGGAACCTCTAGAAATGTCAGACACCCAGAGACCCTAACAAACTCTGTGGCCAAATCAATCACTAACTTCATTGTGCTTTTGGAAAAGAAACATTTTCTTTTTTGTTCTGGTCCCTTGAAAGCCAGTTTTTATTATAGGTCAGTGTTTAGGTCCATGTGTTTCTCCAGAGTAGCTACTGTGATAGCAACATGTGATGGGACTAGGTCAAGTCCTGCAAACCCCTTACACAGAGATGCTGATGTACATGAGTTACAGCAAATTGGCTTTGCCACTGCTTCCTTCTGTTGCACACCACACTCACCTTTTGGACATGAAGTGCACAGGGTTGCAGATTCATGGCAGGTTTTGCAAGAAGAATGACAAGGCTGGTATCTTCCCAAGAGGTCTGTGTAGGGAAAGAAACAAGAAGTCGGTCTCTTTTGAACAGGCTCAGAGCACTGCAGTGTTGGAAAAGATCTCATAGGTAACCTCATTTCCCTTTTCACCCCAAATAGAATCCCTTCAGGTTGACATTGGCTAAATCTTTGCACCACCCACTGCCTACCATGTGGACTTCATTTATTTTATTTTTTTCTTACTGTCATTGACAATTGATTATCAAGCCTTCCTTTGCAGACTATCCTATTAAGACAGGATAGCCTTAAATACTAAGGGGATATTTGAACTAACAAATTTTACTTCTTTCATATTTAAAAAACGTGTGGGGTAAAGGAGTGTGTGGCTGTGTGTATGCATGCAGGAGTTTTTGTGTCAAAAGTAATCACTTATTTCCCCAGGATTCTTAGATGACCACTTCTGTTCACTCCAAGATGATAACTGAGAATTCACTGTGGCTTTTTTGTTGTTGTTCTTTGGAACCAGATTTCACAGTTGGTCAATGTTTGGGTCTCTGTGTTCTTCAGAGTAGTCACTGTGGGATGCAGCCTAAATTGATCTCCTCTTAAATTTGTCCCCAGTCATTGTTAAACATCAATAGAGCAGAGGCACCCAAGAGCTTTCTGGCTGGTCAGGTGGTGGGCAGGCCATTCCATGTTAATATGCCATTAAGCTGGGAAACATGCGAGCTGTTTCCCCTCTCTTCCCGCATGACCATTTGCTGGGTAGGCTTTTCCAGGAAGGCAGCAACTCCACTGGGCAGTTGTGCAGACATACATAACAGCCTCAATAACATCACTCAATCAATATACATAGAGATCTTGACTAGATTTCAGTAATTGCCTAGGAATCAGCATGACTCACATGGGGGAAAATTAGAAAAAGAAGTTCTAGCTCAGAATGTGTCATATAAATGACCCCGAAGTTCAGTTAGTTGTTATTGTTGGCATCTTACCATTCCCCTCCTTCCTTCCTTCCTCCCTCCCTCCCTCCCTTCGTTCCTCCCTCCTTTCTCCCTCCCTCCCTCCCACCTTCCTCCCTTCCCTCCCTCCCCTACTTCCTTCCTTCCTCCCACCCTCCCTCCTTTCTCCCTCCCACCTTCCTCCCTCCCACCTTCCTCCCTCCCTCCCACCTTCCTCCCTTCCCTCCCTCCCCTCCCTCCCCTACTTCCTTCCTCCCTTCCCTCCCTCCCTCCCCTACTTCCTTCCTTCCTCCCTTCCCTCCCTCCCTCCCCTACTTCCTTCCTTCCTCCCTTCCCTCCCTCCCTCCCCTCCTTCCTTCCTTCCTTCCTCCCTCCCTTCCTTCCTCCCTTCCTCCCTCCTTCCTCCCTTTCTCCCTCCCTCCCTCCCACCTCTCTCCCTCCCTCCCTCCCACCTTCCTCCCTTCCCTCCCTCCCCTACTTCCTTCCTTCCTCCCACCCTCCCTCCTTTCTCCCTCCCTCCCTCCCTCCCACCTTCCTCCCTCCCACCTTCCTCCCTCCCTCCCACCTTCCTCCCTTCCCTCCCTCCCCTACTCCCTCCCTCCCTTCCTCCCTCCCTCCCACCTCCTTCCCGCCCTCCCACCTTCCTCCCTTCCCTCCTTCCTTCCTTCCTCCCTTCCTTCCTTCCCTCCCTCCCTCCCCTCCCTCCCCTACTTCCTTCCTCCCTTCTCTCCCTCCCTCCCCTACTTCCTTCCTTCCTCCCTTCCCTCCCTCCCTCCCCTACTTCCTTCCTTCCTCCCTTCCCTCCCTCCCTTCCCTCCCTCCCTCCCCTCCTTCCTTCCTTCCTCCCTCCCTCCCTTCCTTCCTCCCTCTCTTCCTCCTTTCTCTCCCTCCCCTACTTCCTTCCTTCCTCCCTTCCTCCCTCCCTCCCTTCCTCCCTTCCTCCCTTCCTTCCTCCCTCCCTCCCCTACTTCCTTCCTCCCTCCCTCCCACCTTCCTCCCTTCCCTCCCTCCCCTACTTCCTCCCTTCCTCCCTCCCTCCCTTCCTTCCTCCCTCCCTCCCTCCCTTCCTCCCTCCCTTCCTCCTTTCCCTCCCTCCCCTACTTCCTTCCTTCCTCCCTTCCTCCCTCCCTCCCTTCCTTTCTCCCTTCCTCCCTTCCCTATTTCCTTCCTCCCTCCCTCCCTGCCTCCTTTCTCCCTCCCTCCCTTCCTCCCTTCCCTTCCTCCCCTACTTCCTTCCTTCCTCCCTCCCTCCCTTCCTTCCTTCCTATTCTCTTGCCTTTCATTTCCTTCCTTCTCCTCCCAAGAGTCAGTCTCTAGTCACACCTGCCTTCAGATCCCAACTGTGCCGCTTCCAGTTGGGTAACCATGGATACAGTAATTAAACTCTCAGAGTCCTAATTTCCACGTCTCTAAAATGAGAGCAAGTGATTCTTCCCTTACAGGACTCTTGTGAAGCCAGAGTGAGTTAACGTGTAAAGCATGCACAGAGTGGCTCAGTAAATGGTGGATCCTCCTCCTTCCTTTCTCCTCTCTCCCGATTTCCTCATTTGTTACCATTCCACCCCATTTCTCAGGCTTCTGTTTTATTTCCCGTTCTCTTTCGTTCCATACTTGGAGTGGCACCAGGAGGCATTGCTTGGTTTCTCTGATGGCACTCATGGTTAATAAACTGCTGAGCCTTGCTACAGAGAAAACTAGGTAGGTAGGTAGGAAGATAGATAGCTATAGATACATGGATATAAATGACTGTCCGTCCTGCCATGCTACGTGGCAGTTGTTTCCTAGTTTGGAGAAAAAATTTTGTACTGGTTTTCCAGTAGACACTGACTGATGTACTGTCCCTGGGGGATTTGTTAAGAGTTCAGGGGGCTTCCCTGGTGGCGCCATGGTTGAGAGTCCGCCTGCCAATGCAGGGGACGTGGGTTCGTGCCCCGATCCGGGAAGATCCCACATGCCGCGGTGGCCACTGAGACTGCGCGTCCGGAGACTGTGCTCCGCAACGGGAGAGGCCACAACAGTGAGAGGCCCGCGTACCGCAAAAAAAAAAATTCAGTTAGCCAGTGCAGAGCAATGCTAGTCCCAAGATTTTCACGAAAGTGATGATGATGAATGTGTTCACTGACCTTACTGTGGTAATCACTTTGCAGTATACACATATATCAAATCATCATGTTATACATGGTAAACTTACACAATATTGTATGTCAATTATATCTCATTTAAGCTGGGGGAAAAAGGATGCTTACTTTCTGAGAGCAGTTATTCAAAGAATAATAACAAAATAATATTCATTAGCTATTGAGCGCCTTGAAAATCGTTATTATATATCAAGGCCATGGGTTGATTTTGTTTTGACTTTTATCATTTTTATGCTAAAATGTTATATTTAAAAAGATAAGTTTTCATTAATTTTATCATATTTAAAAATATATAATGTACATATTTACACATATACATGCATTTGTAATTACACATACATATCTCAAATTCTGGCAGTTTGATATTTTACTCCAATATACTTGGTATAAAATTCTGTAATGTCCTCATTCCTCCACTAGAGGGTACTCTGCACACGCAGTTAGCAATCAGGCTTTGGCAAATGGATAAAGTCCTCTCCAGCCAGAGCTCTTTGATCATGAAAGATTAGAGACTTAATGTCAACAAGTAAAATTTGACCTTAATCATAGTTTCTCTTTTTGCTACTCCAGAAATTCTAGACTGAACAAGACCTCCCCACCTCAAAAAAAAAAGATCACCTTGACCAAGAAAATGTAGTGTCCATCCTTCAAAAATGACTATAACTCAATCCTATAAAACAGGGGTTCTTCTTATTTAAATTTTTAAAAATCAAATAAGAAATACTCACATGGTTCAAAATGCAGAAAAGGCACATACCATGAAGTCTCTCTCCTCTCTCCCCATCCCCCTCCAACCTTTTTGTACAAACTTTATGTGTTCACAATGTTTATCATGTTGCCTTTTTTTTTTTTTTTTTTGTAACTCAGTATTCTGGAGACCATTCTTTATCAGTACCTAAAGAACCTCCTCATTCTTTTTGATGGCTCCATAGTATTCCATTGTGTGGATGTGTCATACTTCATTTTTCTACTCTTATTGGTAGCCATTTAGTTTTTTCCAATCTTTGCTATTTCAAACAAGGCTGCAGTGACTGGGAAGGCAAATGGTGCTTTCCTTAAAGATTTGCAAGGACAGAGGCTTTTCTTGATAGCCTCTCTCAAGCATAACCACTTAGCACCTCAGGAATGTCCTTGTATGTTCTAGAAGTCTCCACTGATGAAATTCCTCCCAGTCTTTCCCTTTGGGTGCCCACTTATATTTTGTGTTGTGTTTTCCTCCTCTCTCTGTTTCTCTCATGACTTCTGCATCCCTGCTTGTTCCTCACCGCCCGGCTTCTTGGGTTGGTTTCTACATCACAGAGACTCTCCTCATACTTGATTATCTTCTCCTCCCTATTTCCCTGTTACCTCTTTTGATTTGAAACTTCCACCTTCGTCGCTCCTGCAGCGGGCTCTTCACCAAAGATGGGCTTGCAGTGGGCACAGGTTCTTATTTATTAAAAAAAATAAAGTGTTTTATTTTTTTAATGCAAACGAGATAAAGAAGAACATAAAGTTTGCCCATAATCTTACCACCCAGAAATGTCTACTGTGTGTACTTTGGCATATAGATTTCCCATCTTTATAGTGAATGTGTGAGTATAATTACATATGTGCATATATATGTAATCATTTACATCTTCTGCATATATAATACCAACCCTACATTTTTCATTTAATATTATACATCTTATAGGCATTTTCTCTTGCCGCGAAAATTCTTTGTAAACATTATTTTTAATGGTTTGTGTATTTGCATGAACCATAATTTACTTAATTTTTTTCTCTTGTTACATTTTTAGATTGCTCTCCCCTTTTTTTGTTATTATAAGTAAAACTGCTGTTATCATCTTTGTACACATTCTTGGTTAAGTCAGGACTCAACTTGGCTATTAGGCATCCCAACAGACCATTATTTGCCCTTCTTTCTGGGACTATTTTTCCCAGACCTGTATTACTCTTTAGGCCCCCAAATTGCTTTCTTTCATGAACTCAAGGAGGCAGTTTTGAAAGTGAACTAGTGTTTCATGGGTTAAAACTGGATTAGGTTAAAGGGTTAGAGATTAACTTTTATTGCGTCATATGTGCTGGGGGCTTTATATGTATTCTTTCATTCAATTCTCAAAAGGACCTTGTATGAGGCAGTTTCATGTTCTCATTTTACAGGTGAGGAAACTGAGGCTCGGAGAGGATGCATATCTTTTTTTTTTTTTTTTTTTTTTTTTTGCGGTATGTGGGCCTCTCACTGTTGTGGCCTCTCCCGTTGCGGAGCACAGGCTCCGGATGCGCAGGCCCAGCGGCCATGGCTCACGGGCCCAGCCGCTCCGCGGCATATGGGATCCTCCCAGACCGGAGCACGAACCCGTATCCCCTGCATCGGCAGGCGGACTCTTAACCACTGCACCACCAGGGAGGCCCAGGATGCATATCTTGCTCAAGGTTATGGAGGTAGTAAAGAACAGAGCCAGGATTTGAATTCAGGTACGCCGAATTCTAAAGCCTACGTTCACTAGAGAGATGTTTTAGTAATTCACTTTGATTTAAAATAGTTTGGTAGAGGTCAAAGCAGTGATGTACTGGTAAAATGGCTCTTTGGAACACGAAACAACAACAAAAACTTGAGTCATCCTGTTTGCCAATTTCTGTGGTGTAAATATTCCCACCATAGCTGATTTTAAGTTGCAATGGTTTAATGGTCCACTCATAAAATTCCTGGATAATTAATACTCAGTGTAAGGAGATACATGTAGCTCCTTCATACCACTAGGCCAAAAGTTTACTTAGCTACCCAGAAACATGTATTTTCTGCACTCTGAGTTGTGATTGGTTAATTAAGTAAAAATCATGTTCTCATTTGTAAGTTAAGTGAGGCAACTGTACACATCTACAAAGTCCTTCTAAAAAACCAGATTCTCATGGTTTCTTTAAACTTCTCTAAAGTTCAGTTACTATGAAGCAACGTATCTCCCCACTATTGAGAATTTTTTTTTCGCACATGAGTGGCTTCCAGTGTCTGTAACTGACTCTGGGATTTCAGTCTTTCTCAGAGCATAGGAATTAAGATCAAAAGACAGGCTAGTGATAAATTGTTAGGATGTGGTCACAGATAAAAAGTTAATTTACCATGTCTGTGCTTTGTAGATTAGACTACCCATCAGAATATGTAATGAGAGCCTGCTACAAACATGGTTTTAATGAGGGAAATAGGGGGGTAGGGGAAGTGTGCAGGAATTATTCCGAAGACTTTCCAGCACTACCAGGGAGAAAACCACTTAAGAAAACCCAAATGATTGAACAGTAGTAGGGTACACTGTTTCCATTCCCAACAATGGTTTCAGGAAACCAGCTGAAGCCATCATCTTCTTTCAAAGCCCGTGGCTTGCCACCCCTGAACATTTTCACCAACGGTGGCTCTGCATGATGCCTGAGTCACTGTTGATGCCATTGGCAGCAGCCTGTTTAACATTGGTTCTATTATTGCCACGCAGGGACGTTGGCCTAAGTAATCTTCACAATATATTAGTTAGTGAACTGGGACAGGGAATCTGGGGATGATCTATACTTTTGTGCAGTGACTTTTAGGTGGCAGAAGAATCTCTGGAGATTACTTAGTCTTGGCTGGAGGATTTGTCAGCTATGGTCTGAGGCGTAGGAAAATCTCCATCCTTGGACCAGGATAGGAGGCATTCCCAGGCTCAGCTGGTAATTGACAAAGGGTGATGACCTGTCATCCTCACCACTCTCATCGTGAGTAGCCACCTTCTTAAAAGAGGAGTTCAGTGGACTCTAGTTGGATTTTTATTTCAAGGGCATTTCCCCAACACATGCTGACATAGACAGTGGGGGTGGTCATAGTCTTCCGATGCAAGCATGAGCTTATTGTTTCCACAGGTAGTAGCGTGGGTGAAGGAATGGGCTAAAGTTTGTCCCATCTGCTCTGTCCTACCTGGATCTGAATCTGTGTTTAAAACAACAAAAACAACACAACACTTCGCTGGTACCACCTAGGTAGCTCCATTCTCTCATAAACACTCTGATTTGTCTGGGCTCCCTCTGAGTTGACCCAGGATGACTGCAATCTGCTTTCCATCATCTTAGAGGTGTGGTTAATTAGTGCTTGTTCTCTGGAACCCTCTGCTCTCCTGTTACAACCTCAACCCTGTTTTTTAAGGAAACGAAGTCAGGAGAAAAATGTAGGCATTGGCTCAAATACTCTCAGGGCCTTGTGGAGTACATTTCTCGTTTACCGTCCGTTTCAGTGGTACCTAAACTATGCTGGGGAAGCTGAGCTCTGGTCTTACCTTGCTCAGTTAAGTTTTTCTCATTGTTCATAGTCTGCATGTCTTATTTCCCAGATCACAGATGTGGGAAAGTGCAGCCATGTCATTGACTTTATTGCTTTTGTCCAGCCGTGAGAAATATTCTCATCTGCTTCCTGAATCCCTTAGTACTAAATCCCCAAATGGACTAATTCCTTCCTCTCTTCAAAAACATTATGTTTTGATAGTAGAAAATGCAGAGGGGTAGGTGTGATGCTTCGACAAAGGGGGGAGCAATCGAGACCTGATTTTTGCTTGCGAAGTGCGTAGTCCAGTTGAAAGGGACGTGTAATCGTTTGGGGAATCAATCTGCTCTGACTCTTGGCTCCTTGAACTTTTTCATCATCTGGACGCCAGATAAAATACAGATGTTCTGAGCTAGAAACACACCACCAGACTATTTTCCTCTTGGCTTGCACCGCCTCTTAAATGCCTGAATGCCAGACAAACTCATTTTCAGCATTTTGGTTCAGCTTTAATTCACGGAAGATATCCCAGTCTGGAGTGAATGATTTTCTTCCTAGCTGTGTCTCTGAAATCGGCCAGTGTTCTCCGTGGCCTTTGGCTGCTGGGTTTGTGATGGCCTCCGAGCTGCTCTTCCTTTAAGTCACATATGCGACACTGTCGAAGTAGACAGCAGCTGTGGACATCCTTCCTCTGAAACCCAGCAAGAGGCTTTTCTCTTGCCCCAGATCTATCCTTCCCTCCAGCTCTTAGAAGAATCATCCCAAGCAGACCTGCTTTCAGCTGCTGTTGCTTCTGCACTGGAATGACCTTTTTAAACAAATCCTCTCCTCGAAATCAAAACGGAGAGCATCTCTTGTTTTCATGAGCGTCTCTGCATAGAATGTGAGTCAGATTTTTCCAGCAGGGGGAGGATTTTGTTTTTTAACCACCTCAGACATGGAGAGGTCACTGCAAGATTGTAATACCTTGCCAGGAAGCCTGTGACCAAGGCTTCAGGGTCTGGAGGCCAATTCTGAACACTCAGGTGGGAATGAATACACACAGGCATTTACTGTTAGATTCCAAGCTTCCACACTTTTCCTCTCTCCCGCCCCTTCTCAAGCCCCCCCACTTTCCCCATCTGCAACTAGAGGGGCAACTTTTAAAAGGTAAGCTTGAATGATGCCAAGTTCTAATAATCCAGCTGGAAAGATCAGTCATTTCAGCTGAAGTTCCCATAATTTAGAGTGATTCTTCCTTGTCTAACTGGACAAGCTATCCCACTGGTAGTTTTCTTTTATCTCTTTTTTAATAAAGAGATAAGTGAATGTGATAGAAGCTATTCTGAAATCTTTGAGAAAATGGTAGTCATTTCTCTCTCTGATGCTCTTTACATGCTCCGCGGTCTACTCCACCCAGGTGGAAACTCAAGTGGTCAGATCAGTCATCAGTGGCCCTTTGGGTTTTCCCTCCTCGCCAAATGCCAGCCATAGCCTCTTATCCTCTCCCTCAATGAACATCACAGAGGCTCTGGGATTCCAGGCTTTTCTTTTACTGGCAACCTTCATCTCTTGGGTATCCCGAAAGCAAGGGTTTGGGGGTTGGGAGGAGGCAGAGGAGGCAGCTAGACACCTGTGATCTCTCTTGGGAGGTCCATACCATTCCAGAATCTGCCTTCCACGTGGGTCTGGGCCAGATGCACGCACGTCCCATGCAGCAGCTGCAACCCTTCTCCGCAGCTGCTACACTGGTTGTGGCCAACACCAGTGCAGGTTTCGCAGGCTCGGTGGCAGGGCTCACATTCTCCCATCTCTGGGTCACCGTAGAAGCCAGGGCCACAGTTCGTCATGCAACTGCCGCCTACGTGAGAACACAGAATGGAGGCGTGAAGGCGCAACCCTGGCTGGCTGTGCCTGGCGCTCTACGCAGGGCCAAGTTTTAAACAGACTGAAGGGAGGCTGAGGAACATTTTTTAGTTTTTAAAGAAACCATGATGGCATTTGCTTATTTCAACCAAGAATCGTGTCTTAATAAATCCAACGCTTTAAGTCCTCTTTCAACTGAAAATTTAAGTTGGCTATCAGCTCAAAGAGTTAGGAGCATAGAATAAAAGCTTTCATGTCCTCAAGGCCTTGAAAAACTGCAGATAAAATGATCTCTACATATAGAATCTCTGAAGGTCACTGTGGGCTCTCTGCCCCACTCTCTCTCCCACAAATATTCAAGAACCTGGACTATTCTCTTCAGTTGGAAGGCTCACAGTATTTATCTTTCCTAACTATTCATTTACATCAAAGTCAATGAATTGACCAAAATCTAAGACAAAAGATCTTATTTAACTTATACAGTGCAAGGAATATATAACATGGATGAAGTCTCAAGGAAAGAGTTATGTTCTGAATATTCCAGGTGACTTCAATTCCAAAGCACTTCTCTTCAGCACCTCTCCCTCCCCTCCATTCACGCTTCTTTCCGTCAGCTTAGAGACACTTGAGATTAATTACTGAAATAGGAGCTATGCTTCAATAATAAAAGCAGAAAGAAGTAGTCCTGGCTGTTTTATTTTCAAACCAAATTAAAATTCCTCCTTGGACAAGAGGCACAGGAAGACTCTAAAACTGATCAGAGGAGCTCTCCCATTTCTGGGTGGAGCCCCGGAGCCTTGCTGTCCCTTTGTACAATGCCATTTTTGAGCTTACCCAAGAGGAAGAAGCCCTCTTCACACCAGTAGCATTCATTCTGGTCGCAGTTGCCACAGTTGGTATCACATGCTTTGCATTCAGATTCTTCCCTGTAGGTCTTCTCAGGACAGGTTTTATAACACTGGTGTTTGAACCTGGGGGGAGAAGATAGGGTTTCTTCCATGAGCTGTGTTGACATATTTCTCTTTACCACCATAATTTAATCTCCTTGTATGTGTCTACACATCATTTCTTTTGAAGTTATAGATAGTCTTTTTTTTTTTAATTAATTAATTTTTGGCTGTGTTGGGTCTTCGTTTCTGTGCGAGGGCTTTCTCTAGTTGCGGCGAGCGGGGGCCACTCTTCATTGCGGTGCACGGGCCTCTCACTGTCGCGGCCTCCCTTGTTGAGGAGCACAGGCTCCAGACGCGCAGGCTCAGTAGCTGTGGCTCACGGGCCCAGTTGCTCCGCGGCATGTGGGATCCTCCCAGACCAGGGCTCGAACCCGTGTCCCCTGCATTGGTAGGCAGACTCTCAACCACTGTGCCACCAGGGAAGCTCCGAAGTTATAGTCTTTTTTTCCCTTAATATTTTGAAGTATAACTGACATACATTATATTGGTTTCAGGTATACAACATAATAATTTAATATTTGTATATATTGCAAAATGACCACCACAGTAACATCTGTATCATACATAGTTACAGAATTTTTTTTCTTGTGACGGGAACTTTTAAGATCTATTCTCTTAGCAACTTTCAAATACTATGCATCATTAATTTTTTTTTATTGAGGTATAGTTGATGTATAATATTATATAAGTTTCAGGTGTACAACTTAGTGATTCACAATTTTTAAAGGTTGTGTTCCATTTATAGTTATAAAATACTGGCTATATTCCCTGTGCTGTACAATATATCCTTGTAGCTTATTTATTTTATACATATATTATACATCATTTTTTAAATTGAGGTCTAGTTAAGTTACTATGTTGTGTTAGTTTTAACTGTACAACAAAGTGATTCATATATATATATAAATGCTTTTTCAGATTCTTTTCCATTATAGGTAATTGTAAGATATTGAGTAGAGTTCCCGGTGCTATACAGTAGGTCTTTGCTGTTTCCTATTTTATATAGCAGTGTGTGTATATGTTAATCCCAAACTCCTAATTTATCTCACCCCCCGATTACACATCATTTAAAAAAAATTTATCTATTTATTTGGCTGCACTGGGTCTTAGTTGTGGCATGCGGGATCTTTGTTGCCACGTGCAGGATCTTCAGTTGTGGCATGTGAAATCTTTAGTTGAGGCATGTGGGCTCTTAGTTGTGGCATGAGGAATCTAGTTCCCTGACCAGGGATCGAACCTGGGCCCCCTGCATTGGGAGTGTAGAGTCTTAACCACTGGACCGCCAGGGAAGTTCCCAATGCATCATTTTTAACAGGTATAGATATTTGGGTTTCAAGGGAGAAAACTTCCTCTTGGTCTGTTGTGTGCCCTCTAAGCCAAGTCATTAACCATCTCCCTCTGGACTCCAAGGACCCTTTATTGGGACAGCAGGGAGGAGGCTAGGAAGAAGGAAAGGGATACTGATATTTACTTAGGGAGTACTGATTATGTGTCAGGTATTAGCTCACTTAAACCTCTGCACAATCCCCATATGGTAGCTGTTACTTATCTTTAATTTCCAGATAAGGGAACTGAGCTTCAGGGTTAAGTGCTCAAAGTCACATAGGTAAGGGTGGGACTGGGATTTTACCCAAGATCTGTTTGAACAACTTGTGTGCTTTTGCCACATGGCACCTGCCAGGTCTGAAACAATTCAGTGTTGAGTTCAAGTAGCTTACCATGATGTCTGTAACCAGATTATTGATAGTAACAGTGAAGTACCTTAGCTTTTCTGTATATATAGTTTTACATATACCATCTGTTATTCTCATTCTACAGTAAAACATTGTAATTCAGCCTCCACTGAGGTTCATTTGAAAGGGGAGTGGAATGAAGTTGACCTTTGCCCTCTGATGAATTTCACAGCCTCAAAAAGATATCAGAGGGAAGCTTTGCATTTCTTCCTTAACAACGTCTATGTGCAGTGTTTTATTAGTGTATGTGTATTCAAAGTTACTGCGTATTCTAAAGGGTTATAAAGATGTGTTTCTGGGAACAAATATCTAATGTTTTACCCTTAGTGATGTTGGGCATGTTCTTTCAGTGTATTTGTGTTTCATGGGGTTTTATGAAACATGCTCATTAGCAAGCAGTGGTGAAATGGAGAGGTTGGGTCCAAAGTTTAACAGAGGAAGCAGCTCTCAGGTGGCAGAGGCAGTAGGTGCAGGTGAAGGGGTGTGTTCTGGCATCAAAATGAAGAAGACAGCCAGGGCAGAGCTAGACTGGAGGGATGCAGAGCTGTAACAGAGACAAAGAGGAGAATTCCTCACCTGCTTCTGCATGGTCACTATTTTTTTATTTGAGTCTAAGTCCTCCTGCCTTGGCTCCTAGAGGAACATTTTGTCCCTCCAACCATGTGACCTTACCAAGAAATGCTTGCGTTTCTGCTGTTCGTGTCTGCTGGGGGCTCGTGTGGCAGGCCACACACCAACCATGAATGTGCTGACGAATGACCAGCTGCTCATTGAATGTCATCTGGTCTGCCTTAAAATGATCAAGTCTAGGGGCCTCTTACCCACCCTCCTCCCCTGTTTAAATGAAAGAGTAATTTAAATCATCCCATCAGGAGGATGTAGAGACATAGTCAATGTAGAGAATATTAGGCAATTCTGGAAAAGTTGAATTAAATCTGTAAGGTTAAGTAATGCTAAGGTTAACGGATCACTTGATGTATATTTCAGCTTGTTGGGTTTCCCTTTCCTTCCCATCCTCCTCACCCCTTTTAACCTCTTCCCACCACATTTTGAGTCCTTGGAATCTGATGGAGGAGAAAGGCCGTGTGGTGACAGGAGGAATCAGCCCACCAAAGTGGAGGTGACCCAAATGTAGATCCCCCACTAGCTTGTGTCTCCCTTCTTTTCTTAGTTTTTCTTCCAAGATAGGGACCAACGTACCCTGGAAGGGAGACAAGAATAGGAGGGGGAGGTGACGTTGAGACATACCATCTTTGATTTGTAGATTTTTAACAGAGAACTTTGCGGGTGATGGTTATCTGCATTTCGTTTAACCTAGTGGTCTGTGTCTCTCATGACTCACGGGAGGATTAAGAACTAATGAAACGGACTTCCCTGGTGGTGCAGTGGTTAAGAATCCACTTGACAATGCAGGGGACACGGGTTTGAGCCCTGGTCCGGGAAGATCCCACATGCCGCAGAGCAACTAACCCCATGCACCACAACTACTGAGCCTGCGCTCTAGAGCCCACGAGCCACAACTACTGAGCCCATGTGCCACAACTACTGAGCCCGAGAGCTTAGAGCCTGTGCTCTGCAACAAGAGAAGCCACTGCTATGAGAAGCCCGCACACTGCAACGAAGAGTAGCCCCCACTCGCCGCAACTAGAGAAAGCCCGCACACAGGAACAAAGACCCAACGCAGCCAAAAATAAATAAATTAATTTAAAAAAAAGGAGAGAGAACTAACGAAACACCTGGCTTCATCCTGGACTGTCTGACTCCCTTTAAGGACGAGGTCTCCGTGCAGATATTTGGAAACAGCTTGCTTGGGGTCAGGTATATTATTAAAGTCTGTCCAGAAACATCAAGGTCTGAATCTTGGTAACCCATGGCAAGATTCCTAGACACCAGTGTCAGGCTGGGTGACTTCCAGGACCAAGAAAGAGAGGACCTCCTTTCAAGGCAAGAAAACAGCTGCACTCTTATTGCTAAATGCAAGAATTGTTCATTAATAGCCTGACAGGGGAGAGTTGCTTCAGGCTGCAGGGCCTCTTTGCTTTAATCACTGGATTTAGGATTAAGTCAGTAATGCTTAAACTGCAGAAAAAGTTAGTGCCATGAAAAAAAAAAAAAAACAAACACGCCAGACTTACATGTAATACCCCATAGCGCATGATGTACAGGTTCCTGGATCATCTGGAAAAAAATTATAATAATAAAAAATAATCATCATCAAGAGTTCATCATTTGAAAAACCAAGCTTTGGAAAAGTTGTGGCTTGAGACAAATACTTGTGGGATAGTTTCATGAAATATACTGTCTAGAAATGATATTTGAATAGATTATACCATTTTTAATTAGTAACAAGATGTACGCTAGGTTTTATCTTTATCAAAGCTAGTAAAATAAGAGTTCTCATAAAAACTTGGCCCTGATTTTCAAGGAGGAATAGGCCCAAGCTACTGGCTCTTCAAATTGCTGATCAGGAATGACCTACAGGAAGAAACTCCTGGCCACTGCCTAGGTAAAGGCATCAAGCACGTCCACACACACATTTGGAAGGGGCTGTAAGCTTCCAACCACGAGTGGTGGGTTTTTCATGAGTTACCCCAAATGCCTGCCAATGTGAGGGAGTGTCGTTTGGGAAGCTCCTTTGAAATCTGGACAATTATCTTTTTCCAATACAGTATCCACTTTGTGTTCTGCACTTCACCACCCTCTTAAAGAAACTGTCCTGCTCTCATTAAATACAATGATTCAATGTGTCCCTGTTGGCTCAGAGAAGGACTCTTTCCTACAGCTTTCAGGGGATTTAATGAGACAGAAAGGACATTGAGAATCACTGACTCAGTCTATTTCCCTCCCTCCTGTCCCTCCCTGAAAGATGCCAACTCCCAGATCCAATTATTAAGACAATTCTGTGACTTCCTCCGGCCTGCAATTCTCGTGAGTAACAGGGTTACCTCCATTAAGTTCTTTCTGTGATCTAACCTATACTCCAGTTCTGCTCTTTTCATTCTAAAAGGAGATGGAAAACAATTGCTCCTTTTGGAAACATTCCTCTTGGTATATGAGGATTTATGTCACCTTTCACTTTATTTAAACTAAATAAAATTATGTCCTTTGAACTTTGTGCCTAGTTTTCCTTCCTAATCTATTCTAGGCTTTACTCTGGTTTTTAAGAAGTCAGCCCCTTGGTGGTAGAGTCAGCCTCACCGCATCTTTAGTCGGACTTTCATCTTGGGTCCTCTTCCTCGAGGTGCTGCAAGATGATACTACTGTGTCTCACACGTACTATGACTAAAGCATGTGCCAGAGTTACAGTGGAGAATTTCTAGAAGAGGTTCTGCCATGTAATCAGGGATCCTTAGAACCTTCTGGAAATAGCCTAGTGATGATATAGGCTGGCCTGGGAACTGGACTACCTGTTTCTAATGTGAAGTTTTAACCCTGGCTTACCTGTCTTGTGAACTCGCGTAAGTGTCAAGCTACTTTTGGGTGCTGATTTCTGCAGGTTGGATAATACGGTTGCTAAGCTCCCCGAAAGTCTAAGATTCTGAAGCCGAGTCTTGGAGGAGTTGGCAAACTATGGCCCACTCGGGGGCCAAATCCAGTCAGGCCCCTTTTGTTTGCATATTGTGTAGGAATGCTTTCACGTTATAGCATGGGAGTGGTTGCAATAAAGTTAGAAAGTATTTACTATCTAGTATTTACTTACTTTACAGAAGATATGTGCTGGCCCTTGGCTGAAGCCCTGTTGGCTCGTGACTTTGTCATGTTCGCGTCTATTAGATAATGCAGGTGTAAATGTTCTTAACTTAATAGCTGGTCCCAGAGTTCCTCTAAAGGAGAGAACTGTCTGTATTTAGGAAAATATCTTGCTAAGCTACTTGGGATAGAAGTTTAATCAGAAGGATTAAACAAGAGCCAGGACAACCAAGGAGATAGCCAGGCCCTTCTGCAGGAGGCCATGGTCTACTCATGGGAGGGAAATGGTTTTTATGTCTGGGTCAGTGTGGTTTGCTATAGGGTGACTAGAGCAGGACAGTGAAACGAATCATAAACCAGGGAAATTAAATGGAATCAGGAATCTGAATTTAGAGGTGCCATGAGAAGGAAAACTCACTGGAATTCTTAGAATTCTTGGGGGAGGGCTTTATGCTTCTACAATCCATTGACTGGGGATCTGAATCTATCTTAAGGGGGTGCAAAGGTCCCAATAAACGCTAGCAGTTATACTGGGTAAGTTCTTTTCCCACTACTAGTCTGTGCTTCTGCATCTATAGTCTTTTCAGTTCTGCTTCTAAATAAGTTGCAACTACTCAGCTTGCATTTGGGCAGCTTTCCTGTTCCCTGCCTGTCCCCAATGAACATACTTGACAGTTTCGCTAATTTGGCAGGGGCTGGGGAAATTCTAATCCTGTTCTCTAATGTTCTGGCCATCCCTCCCATCTAGGAACTTAATGAGTTTGCTCTCTGCTCCCTTAAGCAGGTCAGTGATGAAAATGTGAAACAGAACCAAGCCTCAGAAATGTGCATACCAATGTAATCTCCAGTCCAGGGACTTTTCCAGCCCAGTTGCACAGTGAATTTGGTACCTTTACAGCAGTTTGCATACATGAATAAGGCATAGAACAGGAACTCTGTCTTATAACAGCTCATGAATGCCCACTAGTCTTTCCCATTATTAACAGTTCTAAGGCATTAAGAGTTATTTAGAAAAATTTTTCTACCGCAGAAGACCCACAAGTCAAACATAAGCTAAATGGATTTAGCTTGACCACTGAGAGGCAGCTGCTGTGGGATTAAGGAAAGGTAACAATTCCAAACCTAGAAATTGACTCTAAGTCAAGTTGGCATTTGGTTGGTAAGGAGGGCTTAAGGAGGAAGGTGAATTTTCCTGACTTCTAATACTTGTGTGTGTGTGTGTCGGGGTGAGGAGTTGGGGGGGGGGTGTTTGAAGAGTGTAAACAAGCTAGAATTGTTAACTGTCTTGGAAGCTTTACCCAAAACAGGATATTTAAATAGCTCTGGTTATTTGATCTTGTCAAACTTTGAGCTGAGAGAGCATATTTTGAGGAGGGATGGGGCAAGTTCAGACAGAATTCAGAGAGAGAGAGAGACTTCCACTTTTAGAAAAAAGCCTTCAGAAACAGCCACTGGCTTTCAGCTGCTCACCTCCCAGCTAAGGAGAATGTGTGAGCAGATGCCTTGTCAAGATGGGGATACAGCCTTCGTTTCTTTTTTTCTTTTTTTTTTTTTTTTTTGTGGTACGCGGGCCCCTCACTGTTGTGGCCTCTTCTGTTGCAGAGCACAGGCTCCGGACGCGCAGGCTCAGTGGCCATGGCTCACGGGCCCAGCCGCTCTGTGGCATGTGGGATCTTCCCGGACCAGGGCACGAACCCGTGTCCCCTGCATCAGCAGGCGGACTCTCAACCACTGCGCCACCACGGAAGCCCTCTCTAAATTTTTGTTTCTTATTGTATGTTTCTTTTTCGTTTGAGGGAGACAGAAGAAACTCGGTGTCTCCAGACTAGCCTTTTATCGTATAATATCTAGATATGCCAGAATTAACCAGGGTTTAGATATATTGTTTAGGCAGAATTGCGTCTCTGTAAAACTGTGGGGAAAAGTTAATGTCAAGGTGCTCCTAACTTGCCTTGGGCTATTTCTCTCAAAATACATTTTTAGGCTTCTTAGGACTTTGTCCATACCCCGTGCTAGCCAGGCTTCCCTCTACTACTGCTTATTGAAACCTATCTGTCCCGTGTCCCATTACTGCAAAGACCTACTAGGTTACTGCCTAGAATGCTATACTAATGGGCATGTTAAACTTGCAGTCTTGGGAGGCTCCTAAGCTCTCACCTACCTCAGTCTCTTCTCAGCTGTCCTAGACTCATTAGGGTCCTTCTACCTTGGCCTCTTAGGCCACATCTGTGCCATAAAACAGCACCCACCTCATTGTAAATCAGCATACCTTGGAGGCTTGCTTTTCTCAGGTGATCTTGACTTTTTGGCTCAGTCACCTTTCCAGGCCCAATCACTTATACCCTAGGCTTGACCAAACTTGGGGCTTTACTTGCCTTCCCAGTGCCTCCCACACTCAGGCAAAGCATTAGACCAAACTGATGCTCCAGCCATACTTTATAGGTTTCTGGCCCCAATAACTCTCTGAGCTCCATAATACCACGAATCAAAAGCAGTAATCCCCATATTTTTTTGAAATATGGTTTTAAAAAAATTAGCAGGTGCCTGCAATGCCTATATGTGTGTGTAAATTATTTATATGTATTGTTGCATGTATATTTTACATACATTAAAAAGGCATGCTAGGGCTTCCCTGGTGGCGCAGTGGTTAAGAATCTGCCTGCCAATGCAGGGGACATGTGTTCGAGCCCTGGTCCAGGAAGATCCCACATGGCGCAGAGCAACTAAGCCCGTGAGCCACAACTACTGAGCCCGTGTGCCACAACTACTGAAGCCCACGCACCTAGAGCCCGTGCTCCACAACAAGAGAAGCCACCGCAATGAGAAGCCTGCACACCGCAATGAAGAGTAGCCCCCCCTCACCCCAACTAGAGAAAGCCCGCACACAGCAATGAAGACCCAATGCAGCCAAAAGAAAAAAAAAAAAAAGCATGCTAAAGTAGAACATTTAAGAGAATAACCTAAAAATAAGTTCTATATTTTTCTGCAGCCCAGTGGATTGTCTTGCACACTTCCCTTTGAAGGCCACTGACTCAGGCCACACCTAACCAAAAGCCACATCTGAGCTAATGAATTCATATGTTAAACTTCCAAGAATATGTCTTACGTTTGGTTCCTTAAAGTTATAATTGAAAGGAGTGACTCTCTGATGGGTTCACTCATATGCATATATTTATATATAAGGACTCTCTGCACTTGGCTTCTGGCCCTTATTTACAGACAGACTATATAATTCTAATCAGCTTGTTCACCTAGCACTTTTGGGGTGGAGGAAAAGTTGAAAATATAGACATGAATGAATGTGCTTGAGTGATAGGGCTAGATTCTACTTTCTCCACCTTTCCACCACCCACTATAGCTTTAGTACATAAATTTATTCCCAGAACAAACTCTCTAGATGAAAATAACCAATACTTATGTCCCTGCAAAAGACAGCCTAAAAGTTCATCTATTGGGAATAAGTTAAAAAAAGTCTGGTACATTTGTACAAGATGGGCTAATACACAGCCATTAAAATTTTGCTTCTCAGGAGTGTTTAAAGATATGAAAACATTTTCAAGATAGTCTAGGGAAAAAAGGATGATAATCCATATCTAGATACATGTATAACCTATCTATCTATCTATCTATCTATCTATCTGTATAGATACAACTTTATCAAAAATCAGAAGAAAAAGCTAAAATGTTAATAGTAGTTATGTGTGATTAATTTCATTTGTGTCTGTGTATGTTTCCATATTTTCCTAATAAATGTGTGTTATGGAATTAATTAGAATCAAAAATGCTATTAAGGGAAGAAAGAAAGTGCTCAGGTTATGAGTTCTAGGGCTCATTTGGGCCACGTGTTTGGAAACACTCTCCTCCCACAGATCTCCCCCAAGGGAGCTGGCCTTTTGGTTCTGCTCTTCATTTTCTGTCCCTTTCCTGCCTACTTCTGTTTTCTCAGCTTTCCATTTTGTTTCTCAGCATTCCCTAATTCTACATCACTGGGACAAGACTGACGTTCTTCCATGGGGTGTGGTTAAGACAGTGGCAGATGTTTGTATAAACTCCTTTTAAAAAATTCACTTTTAATATGAATTGTTTTTCTGTTAGGATTCTGTAAAGGAGGCAGATGACTAGGAAATGGGGTTGTTCTTGGCTCTGCCTCAGACCCCCTAAGTGGGCTAGGGCTGTCACTTGGGCCAACCATTCTTCAACCACCCTTTATGAGCACCTGCAGCCTTGTTGGAGCATTAGCAGAATGTCCACCCCCTACTGAGATGCACTACTGCTCCCTTTGAGGAGAGAGACAGCATTACAAGCAGCCAGTACTTAAATTGTTTAGGGAGATAATTAAGCACGTTGTCAATAAGGCATATTATCCCAGAGTAAATATGTACTTAGTTACTGCACAGTGCTGTACAAATTTGTAGGCGAGTCACGGAAATTCTTCAGTCTACCCAAGGAAAATGAACTGGGTTAAGAGATTTATATGCCCAAAGAATGCAACTAATTATAAGCCTAGCACTAGAAAGTACACAATCCAAACATGCTTTGCACTTAAAATTGCTTCAAATAGGGAACACTTAAATATGAAATGGACCCTCTGACAGCTTTGCCAAAGCAGAAGATTTTTCTGGAAGGTTCGATGGTGCTGGGATACAAAGTATTTGGTTAGGGGGACTGTTGATGGTTTTCAGTCATTTTGTCCTCAATGGTGTCCAAGGACAATGAATAAATATTTGAATTGGCAGTAATGCAAATAGTGCAGCTGACAATGGGGCACAACACACTGGAGGGACACAGTAGTAGAAGAGACATGAATAAATAATCTAAATCATTGTCTACAAATGTTGGCTAAAGAAGGCTCAGTTCTCTGTTCGACTTCAGTCTTTACCAAGTCTCCTGATTCCAACAATGGAATAGCATAATAGGCAAGCTGTTTATGGATTTTCATCCTTCTCTAAATCAACTAGCCAGTAGAAGTGATGGCTGAATATACACAGCTGAGTTCCTATAAGGATTGCTCACTACAGCTGTATGTTCATTCACTTATTCATTCGTTCTGGAGCTTACATTTTAGGGGGAAAACAGACAATAAGAGAAAAAGCAGATGATTATTAGAATGTAAATATAAATCTTCAATGAATGTATGAACATGGCTGGTTCATACATTCATGGAAGTCTAAAATGCAGACTCCATGAAGACAGCGTGTTTTGTTTTATTTTTCTGTACCTTAATACCAACAGTATTGCCTGGCACATAGCAGATGCTCCAGAAATAGGCATTGAATGAAGAAGGAAGACATAAATAAGTATACACATTCAGATAAAGGGTTAGAAGTGATGAGACTAGAGTGGAGAAGGGAAGTGTTAGATTGGCTAGTTGGGAGAGAGCCTTTCAAGAATTGACATTTGAATAGAGATTGGAATGGTACAAGGTGTTAGTCATGTGAAGTTCTGAGGGCAGAGTGTTCCAGACAGAGGCTAAGATCTGTTCAGGGAATGTCAAGAAGGTCAGTGGGGCTAAAGGGAATAAGGAGAAAGGGAGAGGGTCAGGATATGAGACCAGGTTCAAGGGCAGGATCAGATCAAATATGGTCTTCTAGGCCAAGGTAAGAGTTTTACATTCTAATCTAAGAGTAATGGGAAGCCATGAGAAGCTGTATTAGAAAATAACTTATTTTACTGTAAACATGGTTACCTTTATTAAATCATGCAAAACCATGATTCCATGTAACACATTTGAGAAACACTCCTTTAAGTAATATACTAGAGGGAAAATGATTAGAGATAAACTAAGACTGTGGCTGCAGTCATGAAGGAAAATAGATTTGGGGACTTCCCTGGTGGTCCAGTGGTTAGGACTCCGCACTTCCACTGCAGGGGGCACGAGTTTGATCCCTGGTGGGGGAACTAAGATCCTGCTTGCTGTGCAGCATGGCCAAAAAAATCAGATTTGAGAGAAATTAAAAAGATAGAAGAATAGATGATAAAATGTGAGAGGTAGGGAGGCAGGATGATTCCCTGACTCTGGCTTGAGCACCTGGGTGGGTGGAAAAGGAGGAGAACTTGGCAGTGAAATGACTTAGGAGCAATAAACACATACTTAATGGAAAGCAGTCCATACACTGCTTTTTGTATTGTAAGGAGTAGATGCAGAAAAGAAAGGCAATCCTTGCTCTCAAGGAGTTTGCAATCTGGTAAGGGGACAGCAATGAACAAAGCTAATTAAAGAAGACATCATGATGTGGCAAAATGTAAAATAGATGAAGAAACCTTTAATCTAGAGCACTGCAGAAATATTTGTTTAGGGCCAGAGAGAAACCCAGTTATGATTCTTCTATCTTCCCCCTTAATTAGGCTTTTATCTCTCTTTTTAAATGGAGAAATTCAGAGCATTCTTATTATAGTTAGGGTTGCCAGATAAAATACAAGACTGAAATGGGAACCCAAGGACTACAGTTTCAGTGTAAGGATGAATTAAAAATAAACTTGCCAGGGGCCTCCCTGGTGGCGCAGTGGTTAGGAGTCCGCCTGCCGATGCAGGGGATACGGGTTCGTGCCCCAGTCTGGGAGGATCCCATATGCCGCGGAGCGGCTGGGCCCGTGAGCCATGGCCGCTGGGCCTGCGCATCCGGAGCCTGTGCTCCGCAACGGGAGAGGCCACAACAGTGAGAGGCCCGCATACCGCAAAAAGAAAAAAAAAAAAATAAATAAATAAACTTGCCAGGAGAAGAGGACAGAAAAAAAATCATCCTGGTCTTAGCCTTGGATAGATTAAAATATCAACAGCAAACCTCCTCTGGAATTTGTAACCACACACTGGATCTTACATAGAGTATTTAATCAGAATTCATGTTATCTATGTGTTCTAAAACACCTCAAAAGGCAAACTCAGTTTAAACTAGTTCCAGGTAGGTAGTATCCATAGGCAATTGGAAGAAGCAAATGCAAATCCTCTCTAGAGAAATGTAATCTTAACCCAGATCTCAAAATATTATCACATTCAAGGAGAGTGGTCACAGTTTAAAAACATAAACCATAAGGAAATCAGGTGCTCTGAGTGAAAGTCAGCAGAAATAACAGACAGCAGAATCAGACCCACAGAGACTACAGATCTTGAAATTACCTGACATGGAATATAAAAATAACAAATATTTAATATTTTTAAAGAAATAAAAGAGCATCTTGGACACAGAAAAGTAACCAAACAGTTTGAAAAGAACCAAATATAACCTCTATAAGTGAGAGACAGAGACATAAAAATTTGAATTTAAAACTTGACAGGTTAAGCAAATAAGGCATAAGAGGAAGAAAACTAGTAAACCCAAAGATAGATTCAAAGAAAAGACTGAAAATTCAGTCCAGAGAGACAAAAAGATAGAAAACAGGAAAGAGTGATGAGAGATGATGGAGGTTAAAACAACAAGGTCTAACATATATCAAAGTTCCAAAAAGAGATAATATTGGGTTGGCCAAAAAATTCTTTCAGGTTTTTCCGTAGGATGTTATGGAAAAACCTGAAAGAAGTTTTTGGCCAACACAACAGAATGGGAAAGAGACAATATTCAAAGATAATAGAATACCCGGGAATTTTACAGAATTGTTAAAAGATACTAAGCATTAGTTTCAAGAAACAGCATAAACATATAATTATGTTTTTAATCTGCAAGAAGACCCATCATACTAAAATTGCAGAATAAACAAGAAAATGAACAGCTCTTAGACTGTGAAGAAAAATAAAGAGACTTAGTAAAGAAGAAGAAAGAAAATACCTTGAGAAGAGGATATGAAAATTTGGTGGATGAAAGGGCATCAGTCACTGAAACAGTGGCAGAAAGTTCTTTGAAATTTTGATGAAAGACTTGGACTCATAAAATATAAGAGCCAGAAGGGAACTTAAGCTCAAGGCCCAACTTATATGTCCTAAGAGTATGAAGCATTTTTCTTCATTTCTTTTGAGTCCTCTAGTTCTTCCAAAAGAATGAGTCTTTTTTTCTGAGTTTCCAGTTAAATTTATATTGATGCTGCCACTCTTATTCAGTTGGGATATTGTGAATTATTAATGACCTGCCATAGTCAGGGAATATATCTTACTTATCTCTGCAACCCTAGTGCCTAGCGATATGCCCAGCATTAATTCATTCCTTCTACAAATATATTTTGAGTTCTACTATATGCTAGGGCTACAATGATGACTAATTCCTGTACAATATGGAGCTCAGTGTCTAGGGGGCCATGCAGCAAGTAAAAAGGTATTGTAATGAGTGCTGTGTGATCAGTGTTACTAACGGAATTGTGAATGATTTACAAAGAAGAAAATAGGGTGTGTGTTGGGGGGTGTTCCTTGAGGAAGTGACAGCTTAGATGAGACCTGAAAAATGAGTTTGAGGGAGGGAGGGAGAAGGAGAGAGAGAGAGAGAAAGAAAGGACCATTTTATGTGGAAAGACCTGGAGGTAGAAAGAGTTAAATATATGGCAATAATTCCTTAAGTAAAAGGACTCATGAGATTCTCCTTGAAGAAACCATAGAGGGAGTGGCAAAATCTTGTTAGAATACAGCATAGATGCCCTCGCCTTAAAAACATACAGGTTTTTAAATAAAAGAATGAGAAGGGCTTTCCCTGGTGGCACAGTGGTTGAGAGTCCGCCTGCCGAGGCAGGGGACACGGGTTTGTGCCCCGGTCCGGGAAGATCCCACATGCCGTGGAGCGGCTGGGCCTGTGAGCCATGGCTGCTGAGCCTGCACATCTGGAGCCTGTGCTCTGCAATGGGAGAGGCCACAGCAGTGAGAGGCCTGCGTACTGCAAAAAAAAAAAAAAAAAAAAAGAATGCGAAAAGTACAAAAGTGGATTGCAAAGAATTTGAGGTAGTTAGAGTGAAGAGTAGATGTTAGGGCTCGAGGAAGCAGGAAAAGACAGGAGAGAGAAGACAGAAGAGACCAGTGGCTGGATTATGAAGAAGCTTTTACATCACGCTCAGGGATACAGACTTTACCCAGAGCTGTGGGAAATCATTTTAGATTCATAGGCAGTTGTCACAACCAGGTTTACATTTTAGACAGTCATTTTTGCAGTACAGAGACTGGATTTTGATAGTGAAAGAGTAGAAAAAGACTGGAATTAGGGAGACCAGTTAGAAAACTATTGCAGTATCCAAGTGAACTGTGTTCGTGACCTGAACTAAAGTATAGTCATGGATGTGGGTCGAAGTGGGCAGAGTGAAAAATGTTTAGGAGGTAGAAATGACTGGGTGACTGGATTGAATTATGTCCCCCCCAAACAATTTATTCAAGTCCTAACCCTTGGTGCCTGTGAATGGGACCTTACTTGGAAATAACGAAGTTAAGATGAGGTCCTACTTGATTAGGGTGGGCCCTAAATCCAATGACTGATGTCCATATAAGAAGGCACATGAAGACAGACACACAGACACAGAAGGAACATGGTAATGAGGCCACTGAGGCAGAGATTAGAGTCATGAAGGTGTAAGCCAAGGAAGGCAAGGATGGCTAGCAACTACCAGAAGCAAGGGAGGTGAGGAACGAGCCTCCCTTAGAGCCACCAGAAGTGAGTCACTTGTGCTGATGACTTGATTTTGGACTTCTGGCTTCCAGAACTATGAGAAATACACATTTCTGTTGTTCCAAGCCAGCTCAGTTTGTGGTTCTTCGTTACAGCAGCCCTCGGAAACTAATGCAGTGATATAGTGAGTGTTTAGGGGCCACCATTTTTCTCTGTGTTTCTGCCTTGCTCTTTAAAATATTGGAAAGCTAGCTACTAGTCCTTCTGTCTAGTTTGCCTACTTCTTTTTAAGGGGAAGAGGAATGCTCTGTCCTGTGTGATTGGTGAGTTTGGGAGAAGGGACGCAGCATGCTTGAGACGGGAAATTTCATGCAGGCAGGAGGAGTGTTAGGATGCTCATTTTTTTTGTAGATCTAATACACAGTCTCCACTTTAGCCTTATAAACAATCAAGTTGATATTTTTATCTTTTTTCTGTATAACACCCCTGCCAAAACTTAATGCTCACTTGTTTCTGAACTGTGGAGAGAGGTATTCCTTACAAATCCCAGAGAGAGAGGGAGAAATAACGGTTTCTAGGAATTTTGGCTTGAGCAGCTGGGTGGTACTGTATTTGGAGCCATACACTGAGGAGTAGCGGTTGCTGAGGACACAGGTGGGAGGTGACAGCATGTAGAAGATGCTTGATATATTGGCTGAACTGAAGGTGGTCCAAACCCCTCGTTTTAAGGATGAGTAAACTGAGCCCTAAGTCTTGTCCAAGATCATAGAGAACAAATGCAGATTTGGAAACTTCTGCTTCTGTGAATTCCAAGTGATTTTTCTATTTTCTCCACTCCACCTCTCTTTAAAATTACACATCCTTGCTTCAAACTATTCCCACACTCATTCTAAAAGACCATAATATGCAGCCTTACTATGCTATTTAAGACCACTGATCCCTGACTTCCCTGGTGGCGCAGTGGTTAAGAATCCACCTGCCAGTGCAGGGGACACGGGTTCGATCCCTGGCCTGGGAAGATCCCACATGCTGTGGAGCAACTAAGCCCGTGTGCCACAAATACTGAGGCTGCACGCCTAGAGCCCGTGTTCCACAGCAAGAGAAGCCACTGCAATGAGAAGCCCACGCAACGCAACGAAGAGTAGCCTCTGCTCGCAGCAACTAGAGAAAGTCCGCGTGCAACACGGAAGACCCAATGCAGCCAAACATAAATAAATAAAATAAATAAATTTATATATATATAAAAAAAAGACCACCGATCCCTCTACTAGTTAGCAAAAGCCCACATGACATTGTCAGCTAAAGAATGTCTGTCCAGGGCTTCCCTGGTGGCGCAGTGGTTAAGAGTCCGCCTGCCGAGGCAGGGGACACGGGTTCGTGCCCCGGTCCGGGAAGATCCCACATGCCGCGGAGCAGCTGGGCCCGTGAGCTACAGCCACTGAGCCTGTGCTCCGCAACGGGAGAGGCCGCGACAGTAAGAGGCCTGCGTACCACAAAAAAAAAAAAAAAAAAAAAGAATGTCTGTCCAGGCCATAGCCTTGGGACACTTCATCTGGACTTTGCACCAACAGTTTACCCAAATCATTTAAGTAAGAGCCCTCCACCCCATACAGAAGGGCTCCCCAGGATATTTCATCATTGCAGTTTTCATTTCAAGACTTTGCTTGGAATCTCCAGTCAGGATACTCTGCCAAAGTTAAACTGCCTGGAGCAAAACAGAGCCATCCTTTGGATCCTTTTTTTAAATTTAATTTTTTATTTTTGGCTGCCTTGGGTCTTTGTTGCTGTGCACAGGCTTTCTCTAGTTGCGGCGAGCAGGGGCTGCTCTTCATTGTGGTGCGCGGGCTCTAGGAGCATGGGTTTCAGTAGTTGTGGCTCGTGGGCTCAGTAGTTGTGGTGCACAGGCTCAGTAGTTGTGGCACATGGGCTTAGTTGCTCCACGGCATGTGGGATCTTCTCTGACCAGGGCTCGAACCCATGTCCCCTGCGTTGGCAGGCGGATTCTTAACCACTGTGCCACCAGGGAAGCCTGATCCTTTGGATTCTGAAGTAATTGTCTGGGGCTGCAGGAGCCAAGCTGGAGGAGGCAGAGGGACTAGGCAGGCAGTCCCACCAAAATCCTATGCTTTAGGATTTTGAAAATCCTTTCCTTTCATTTCCTGACTCTGCTGAGGTGCATTTCACAACCTCAGCATCCAGGGAAACTCTCCAGCTAAATACATCGTTAGAAAAAAGGGAAAACAAAGACAACATACGTTGATCTCCCTTTGCTCCCTAAACAGAAACAAACTGCTGAAAAGCAAAATTTATTCTCTAACAGACATATTTTCTGGTCATTACTTTTTGCCCAAATTGCTCACCTGTGTAAGCAAACTAGAGCTTGTGTAAACAAGTCCTGCTATCTGGGGGGAAAAAAAAATCTAAGAAGCATTCTGTGTGATAGGCTCTTAAAGAAAAAAAAAAAAAAAAAGAGCCTCTTACATTTTTAAGAAGATATTTTGAAAGACTCTGCCTATTCATTGTCAGGAATATTTTAAAGAAGTGATGTTTTCTTTTGTGTATCTTCAAGTAGCTGTAACAACTGGATCACCTTCTACTTGTTAATCAGGAGACACCAGCCAGAGATTCTGTCCTTCCCCCTAGGTTTGGAGCCTTTGCCTCTTACTCTACCTTTAGAAAACTTCACAGAATTTGGAAAGTTTTCTTCAAAAATGTTTCACTTGGTCTGAGAATTTTGCTGTGTTCAGTGCCTTATTCATTGCTACCCATTTTCTCTCCTGTGTTATTTGATGGCTTCTGTGGACTACTGGGTACGTCTTGATTGCTCCTTTTTCTGTACTTCTGTGCTTTTATTTCTTACAGCCCTGAGAGGTTTTGCTGAGTCTCCAGAGTCGTGTGGTAGATTATACAGAAACCTACTTCCTCTTCCTTATGGATACCGTCAGCCAGAAGTATCATGTACAGTTAAAAATGGAGTTTTGTTTCCTTTAATGTTCCTCCTAAGCCCCTCCTCCTTCTCAAAAGCCAGCAATCCCATCTCAATTTTCATCACAAACTACTTGGACCTGCTGAAACAGTGTAGAGTGAGTGATGACCACAGCTCATAATTGTTCGATGACCTGAGTGATTCAGTGACTGTCTTCTCCAGGGTCCACACACTCTTCTGAATACTTGGTTTTCATGCCAGTTGCTGGATGGCTCTAAACGTCATACAAAATAGGGCTGGAGGACCTTGGAGGGCAAGTAGTTCAGAAGCTGCTTAACTGGAATCTGGTTTGCCGAAGTTTTGGTTGGCTAGCACAGGGTTGACCCCTACTCTGTCTAAAGAAATCAAAAGATTTCTCATAACAGTCTGGATTACCTCAAGTTTTGCCTGCAACAATGGACAGGGGCTGAGCAGCAGATGACTCTTCTAGATGGGTGGACCCCGGGGGCCCAAGTCCCCAGCTGGCCCACCCGATCGTGGTTCCTGCCTGGCACCTGCAGGGACTTGAATTTAGGCCCCCTTGATCTTGTTCAGTTTCCACCCCTCTCCCCCATTTGTACAGATAAAAATACTGAAACCTAGACTTTTCAGCACTTGACCAAAGCCAGAAGCTAATTAGTGGTAGCTTGAGAACTAAATCTAGATTTACTGACCGCTAGTCCAGGGCTTCAAGTTCTTTGAACATCAAAACTACGTTTGGGGGCTTCCCTGGTGGCGCAGTGGTTGAGAGTCCACCTGCTGATGCAGGGGACATGGGTTCATGCCCCGGTCTGGGAAGATCCCACATGCCGCGAAGAAGCTGGGCCCGTGAGCCATGGCCGCTGAGCCTGCGCGTCTGGAGCCTGTGCTCCGCAACGGGAGAGGCCACAACTGTGAGAGGCCCGCGTACCGCAAAAAACAAACAAACAAACAAAAACTACATATTACGGTGTTTCTCCAATAGAATGGAGTTCACAGGAGGTACACTTGAAACTATGGCTCTGACTAAGAACTATAAAAATCCACACACATGATCCCCTGCAACCGGTGATATTGCAGCAACTCTTGTCAGCGTGAGCTTTTCCAATAATACTGTGCATGTTATTTAGAATAAGAAGGGAATTAGTTCTCAGGTGTAGAGGAACACAGTACCTGGAGCTGAGCATGTGCATGTGTACGTGTGTGGGATGGGCTAGGCGAGAAGAAGGGAGAGACCCTCTGAGCACATTCTCCAAAAGTGGTAGTTTTTCAAGATATCTTAAATGTACTAGACTGAGGTGAGGACTAGGAATTAGGAAAAAGCTGAAAAAATGTTAGAAGCAGCGCTATGAGCACAACACTGATTTATCTAGAGAAGGTAGTGGAAGATGAGAAATGTTTCTGTGTTATTTGCTCCTCCACCTATTAATGAAGGGCACATGTCCTGGTCTCCAGCATACAGTTAGTCTCTCCACCCCCCCGTCACATGTTAGAATGCTTCCGGGTCTATGGTGTGAGAGTAGGGGCTCCCCAAGCGAGTGCATGTGTGCGTGTGTGTGTGAATGCACCCACAAGCATGTATGCAGGTTTTGTGAGGATGGACAATGAATGACTAAACAAAAAGGTAATACTCTTCAAATTTCTGAGAGCCCTTTCTCCTTGTAGCCATCCCCAAAGAGAACAAAGATTAATAAACAAATCCTAGTTGTTTTGGTGCTGCAGTAAATAAAGTGAAAAGTTGACCATGAAAGAGAACTCAGGCTATGGCAATACTTAATCTAAACAGTTCATGGGGAAATGAGCCCATTATCATAATAAAAATAAAAGCTTAGCACCTGCCAATGAGGCAAGCCACCCCTGAGACATAATGGCTTGTGGGGCCTTGCAAGGCTGGAGGTGCTGTGCTGTAGAGCCTACAATGGCCTTAACACAGGAGCTTTGTGATGACAGAGAAAAGATTCCATGGAACAGCCAAATGCCCAGTCCCTACAAAGCCAAACTCTTCTTCCTAATGAATCTCATGTGACGGCTGTAACAGCATTCCAGTGGCACTTAGGTCTGAAAACAAGAGGGATTTCACAGTGTAATTAAGTCTACACAATAACACATAAAGTAGAAAGCAGGCTGACAATTATCTGCCAAATCTGAGCAGAGCTTGGCCTCACTGTGAAGTATCTTCGATTGGTTATCTCGTATGATGCTTTGGGATAATTGCTGGCTCTGTCTTCCCTTCATTTCATGTTTTATGGGCCTGATTGTTCTGTGAAAGCTCTTCTGTTTTCTTTCTCCATGGCATGGGAACACCCCAGGACTAGTTTGCAGGGTTCACATAGAAAAGAGCTCCATTTTATAAGGCAGACCGTCTTGCAGTCAGCTGAGATTCCTCTTCCAGACACCACAGAGATTCTGTCTCCAAGGCCATTGTTGTTCCAGCCATTTCCCAGCCTTCCAGGGGCCTTCATTCATATTGGCAGGTGATAAGCTATGTTCAAGTCACGGGTAATCATAGTAATGCGGCATTTTTCCTTATTAACACCTCTGAATGGAGAAACTGCATGGAAACTGCTCATCTGTGCTGTCTCTTTTCTCTAGGCTTAGAGCTTTTGTGCTCCAGATGGGCTATGTTGTCAGTCCAAAGGGATTAAACGAAAGCGCATCTACCAGTCTTTCTAAGGGTCACAAATTACATGGATGAGATGCTCAGCGTTTCTTTCTTCACTTTGAGAGAAGCCACCGACCTGGTAGGAGAGCCATTGTTATTTTCATTCCTGGTTCTTGAGACACTGTTGAATGAGACACTGTCAAATGATGGATGCACACGTGGGTGCCTGAGTGCATGAGTGTTTCTTATTGGTGGTGAAAGCAATTTTCCAAAGCATTAATACATTTTAGGAATCTCCAGTATTTTCTAAAAAAACTTGGCACTGATGGAAGAGGGGCTGGCTTGACCACAGAAGGCTCAAAACCTCATATGTGAATAGAAGGGAACAGCATTCAGTTTCCATAAGCACACCTCCCCAAACACCAGTGTTCTATACCAACATTATCAGAGATGAAAGGGCTTATTTTGTGATGAGAATTAAATAGGCAAACATTTGGAATCATTTGGAGATACCTGTGATTTATCCAACCCATCATGATCACTCCTGTAGGCCCATTATTATCAATAATTCTGTCTACTTACAGTAAACACATGTAATTCTTTTTTACAATGGACTAATTACTTCATTCATCTAACATTTTGGCTGACAGCTGTACCACCTTTGTGAGGCAGTATATTTATTTACTTAGCCTGCTGTATGGATATTTCTAAGCACTAGGCTAGCACGTCAGGGTCTAAAAACTTTGAAATCTAAAATTAGTGGATTATTTGAAAATTGTGTTTTTCTTTGACCAGGACTTACATTTAATACACCCTAAGAAAAGTTTGAGGAAATTTTCTGTCTTTATGCTAGTTTTGGAAGCTATACATTCTAAGCGCCTAGAAAATGGACAGGCATGATAAGATAGGTATCGAATGAAATTATAAATCAGAAGAAAACATGTGGCTTGAATGGAACCAAGTGCTACCAATTCCTTCTCTTTATTGGACTGCAAACTTGGGTGGTTTTTCTTTTAACGTTTTACAGGCACTCCTCATTTTATGGCACTTCACAGATATTGCACATTTTACAAATTGTAAATTACAATTTACAATCTTTAATGCATCACTCTGCTCTTACAGTTCATACTTTGTCTATCTTTCTAATACATTCTCAATATTCTGGTTATTAAATATGTTCTTATTTTCTTTTGAAATTTTTTTTTAAAGTTTGCTTTTTACTTTTAGATGTTTAATATCTGGAAATAGTCTGGAAATTATTTTTGTGAACCATTTAAAGTACGAATCCATATGAGTAGTTATTTCAATATTATTTATTAAATAATGCCACCTCTAAATAATAAATAATGTAATATTATTTATTAAATAATATCAAGTTTAAAAAAAAAAAAGCTTGTGACAAAAAAAAAAAAAAGGGTTGTGACAACCCTGCGTCGAGCAAGTCCATTGGTACCATTTTTCCAACAACATTTGCTCACTTCATGTCTCTGTGTCACATTTTGGTAATTCTCACACTATTTTGAATTTTTTCGCGATTATTATTTTGGTTATGGTGATCTGTGATCGGTGACCTTTGATGTTACTATTGTATTTGTTTTGGGGAGCCACAAACCACATCCATATGAGATGGCAAACTTACTCGCTAAATGTGTGTGTTTTGACTGCTCTGCTGACTGGCCATTCCCTGTTCTCTCTCCCTCTCCTTGAGCTTCCCTATTTCCTGAGATACAATATCAAAATTAGGCCAATTAATACTCCTACAATGGCAAAAGCTAGAAGTGATTAAGCTTAGTGAGGAAGGCAGGTCAAAGGTTGAAATAGGCTGAAAGCTAGGCCTCTCATGCCAGACAGTTAGAGAAGTTGTGAAGGCAAAGGAAAAGTTCTTGCAGGAAATTAAAAGTGCTACTCCAGTGAACACACGAATGATGAGAGACCAAGACAGGCTTGTTGCTGATATGGAGAAAGTTTGAGTGGTTGGAATAGAAGAACAAACCAGCCACAGCATTCCCTTCAGCCAAAGCTTAATCCAGAGCAAGGCCCTAACTCTCTTCAATTCTAGGAAGGCTAAGAGAGGTGGGGAAGCTGCAGAAAAACAGTCTGAAGCTGGCAGAGGCTGGTTCATGAGGTTTAAGGAAAGAAGCTACCTCCATAACATAAAAGTGCAAGGTGAAGCAGCAAGGATTGATGTAGGAGCTTCAGCAAGTTATCCAGAAGATCTTTAATTTAGATAACTAATGAAGGTGGCTACACTAAACAAGAGATTTTCAGTGTAGACAAAACAGACTTCTATTGGAAGAAGATGCCATCTAGGACTTTCATTGCTAGAGGGGAGAAGTCAATGCCTGGCTTCAAAGCTTCAAAGGACAGGGTGACTCTCTTGTTAGGGGCTAATGCAGCTGGTGACTAAAAGTTGAAGCCAATACTCATTTACCGCTTTGAAAATCCTAAGGCCCTTAAGAATTTTGCTAAGTCTACTCTGCTTGTGCTCTATAAATGGAACAACAAAGCCTGGATGACAGCACATCTACTTACAGCATGGTTTACTGAATAATTTAAGCCCACTGTTGAGATCTGATCAGAAAAAAGATTCCTTTCAAATTATTACTGCTCACAGACAATGTACCTGGTCACCCAAGAGCTCTGATGGAGATGTTCAATGAGATTAATGTTATTTTCATGCCTGCTAACACAATATTCATACTGCAGTCAAGAAGTCATTTTGACTTTCAGGTCTTATTATTTAATACATTTCATAAGGCTACAGCTGCTATAGATAGTGATTCCCCTGATGGATCTGGGCAAAGTCAATTGAAAACATTCTGGAAAGGAGTCACCTTTCTAAATGCCATTAAGAACACATGTGATTCATGCAAAGAGGTCAAAATATCAACATTAACAGGAGTTTGGAAGTTGATTCCAACCCTCATGAATGACTTTGAGGGCTCAAGACTTCGGTGGGGGAAGGAACTGCAGGTATGATGTAAATAGCAAAACTAGAACTAGAGGTAGAGCCTGAAGATGTGGCTGAATTGCTGCAATCTCATGATGAAACGAACATGACAAATGATAATGATGAGCAAAGAAAGTGGTTTCCTGAGATGGAATCTACTCCTGGTAAAGATGCTGTGAAGATTGTTGAAATGACAACAAAGGATTTAGAATATTATGTAAACTTAGTTGATAAAGCAGTGGCAGGGTTTGGGAGGATTGACTCCAATTTTGCAAAAAGTTCTGTGTTAACATGCTGTCAAACGGCACCGCATGCTACAGAGAAATCATTTGTGAAAGGAAGAGTCATTCGATGCGGCAGACTTCACTGTTGTCTAAAATTGCCTCAGCACCCCCACCTTCAGCAGCCATCACCCTGACCTGTCGGCAGCCATCAGCATGGAGGCAAGACCCTCCACCAGCAAAATGATTATGACTTGCTGGAAGCTCAGATGATGGTGAGCATTTTCTTTTTTAGTAATAATGCGTTTTTAAATTAAGGTACATGCATGGTTTCTTTTGACATAATACCATTGTACACTTAATAGACTACAGTAGAGTGTAAACATAACATGCATCGGGAAACCAAAAATGTTGTGTGATTTACTTTTTTATGGTATTTGCTTTATTGTGGTGGTCTGGAACTGAACCCACAGTATCTCCAAGGTATGTCTGTAATTTCAAACTTGCAGAAAAGTTGCAAGAATAAAACCATTTATACTTTACCCAGATTTACCTGTTGTTAACATTCTGCCCCACTTGATGTATAATTTGCTCACTTGCTTTAACTCTGTATAAAATACACACACATACATACATACCTTACAAATACACACATATATTACATACATGTGTTTGTGTGTGTGTGTGTATATATATATATATATATATATATATATATATATATATTTCTTTTTTTCCCCTCCCCTGAGCCATTGAAAATAAGACGCACACATCGTGGCCCTTATCTCTAAATATTTCAGTGTGTATTTCTTAAGAATAAGTACATTCTCTTATATAACCACAGTATATACATCAACTTCAGGAAATTTAACATTAATAAATACACTTATTTATCTACAATCTATACTCCAGTTTTTTTCAGTTGACTCAATCATGTCCAGTGGTGATCTGTTCTAGAATTACATATTGCATTTAGTTATCTTGTCTCTTTAGTCTCCTATAATCTGGAACAACTCCTTGGTTCTTCTTTGTCTTTTGTGACACTGACATTTTTGAAAGGCAGAAGTTCCTTTTTAATAGCATGTTTCTCATTTGGCATTTGCCTGCTATTTCCTGTTGGTTAGATTCAGATTAATTGTTCCCAGCCAAACTACTGCATAGGTCATGTGGTGTTCTTCTCAAGCTATCGTATCCAGAAATATGCAACATCTAACCATCTGTCCCTCTTTAGTGATGTTAAGTTGCACTCTTGTTTTTGCATCTCAAGAAATTCCTTGCTCTTCAATCCAGCACAACACTCAGCCCCTGAAGCTGGTGAACAATTCCTTTAAAACAACTAAAAGGACGCTATTCCAGGATAGGCAGGAAGAGAGGTTTCAGAATTCAGAGCTCAACACCAAGGCAGGAAGAGATTTTTGAGATAATAAAGCAATATTAATAATTATGCTGTTAATAATATTTATAAGAAATGCCAACATTTATTGAGCTCTTACCGTGTGCCGAGTACTTCATTACGTACTTTAAATGGTGTGTTAGTTTTCTATTGATGTCGTAAAAAATTATCATAAATTTAGCAGCTTAAAACATTACAGACTTATTAGTTTACAGTTCTGTGGTCAGAAGTCGGTATGGGTCTCACTGGGCTAAAATCAGAGTCGTGGCAAGGCTGGTGCCTTTCTGGAGGCTCTTGGGGGGAATCTGTTTCCTTACTCATTCAGGTGGTTGACAGAATTCAGGTCTTTTTTGGCAGGTGTAAGACTGAGATCCATTTCCTTACTGGCTATCACGGAGGGTTGTATCCAGCTTGTAGAGGCCACCCATATTCCTCAGCTCCGGGGGCCCCTTCGGCTAGCTTCAAAGCCAGCAGTGAGGGATTTCTCTTTCTCTTTCATCTCCTCCTGACTGTAGCTAGCAAGGTTCTCTGCTTTTAAGGACTCATGTGCTTAGGTTCGGCCCATCTGGATAATCTAGGACAACATCCCCGTCTGAAAATCTTTAACATTAATTATATCTTCGAAGTCCCTTTTGCTGCGGAAGGCAACATATTCATAGGATCGGGGGATTAGGGCATGGACGTTTTTGGGGAGCTGTTATTCTGCCTACCATGGATGGAGTAACTCCCAGCGATGCTGAGAGGTAGGTCCTGAAATTGTCTCTAGTATGTATGATGATGCCGAAGTTTAAAGAAGTTAAATGAATTTCCCAGAATCACACAACTAGTAACGAGGCTGAGCCAGGATTAACTTCAAGCAGAAGGGTTTATCTAATCTGGAGGATTAAAATGTTTATTTTAGCAGCAGAATCCTTTATCAAATGGGAACTTAGGAAAAATCAAATACATAAAAAAAGGTCAAAGCAAAGCTGCTCTGGCTAAATTGGGAGAAGTGACAGTGGGGGGAGGGAAGGGCTTCACAGAACAGAGGGCAGGCCACCGATCATCCAGGCTCTGTTTCCAGATAAGCATGTGAGGCCCAGAGAAGAGTGTGCAATGACTTGTCTGAAGTGAGCTCTGGGGCTGGAGTCTGGCTCCTTCACTCCCCACAAGGGCTCTTTCAAACCTGCCCCATAGGTTTACCTGTCAGGAGTCTGCTTGTTTATTTGTTGTAAAATTGTGTATTGAGCATCTACACGTGGTAGGCAGGATTCAGGTACTGAGGAGACAACAGCAAAGAGAACAAAGTCCCTGCCTGCCTGGCAGTTACATTTTAATGAAGGAAGAAGCACAGCAAACAAGTTTTAAAACTAAATACAAAATTAAAATATCAGGGACTTCCCTGGTGGTCCAGTGGTAAAGAATCCACCTTCCAATGCAGGGCACGCGGGTTCCATCCCTGGTCGGGGAACTAGGATCCCACATGCCGTGGGGCAGGTAAGCCTGCGTGCCACAACTACTGAGCTTGAGCGCCTCAACGAGAGAGCCCACGTGCCACAGATTACAGAGCCCACGCGTCACAACTAGAGCGAGAAAACCCGCATGCCACAACTAGAGAGAAGCCCGAGCCGTAATGAAAAGGTCCTGCATGCCTCAACAAAGATCCCGCGTGCCACAACTAAGACCCGATGCAGCCAAAAAAAATAAGGAAAAAAATATTAAAATATCAGAATTGCACGAGATCTGGCAACATTAAAATAGGCGATTGCTGTGTGTTTGTGTTAGTGTGGAGTGAGAGTGGAGGTGAGGGGTCGGGGGAGGAGAAAGTTAGAGAGAGAGAGGTAGGGACAGAGACAGAAACAGAGACGGGCTGACTTCTTTAGATTGGGTGCTGCAGGGAAGCCTCTTAGAGGTGATGTTTAAACTGAGATGTGATGGCAGGAAGGAGCCAGCCGGGTTCATATCTCGAGAAGAGTACTCCAGGTGGAGGAAACAACAGCTAGGGTAGGGCCTGGGAGCAAGAATGGGCTAGAAGCAATCTTGACAAGGATCCCCAAGTGTAGCTGAGAGTAAGGATGAAGAGAGAGGGGTAGGTGATGAGGTCAGAGACATGGAGAAGGCTAAAATTAGAAAGGCTCTTTGGATTACAATGCACATCTGTCAGTTGTCCAGCATTTTCTACTAGTTCTAGCTTGAACCAGGCATAGAATCCCAAGTACAGGATTGCTGGCTTCTAGGCAGACCAAAGCATAATGCCCTGCCAGATGAGGTATCTGTTCATTGGACAGGGTTCCATTGCTTTCCCCCAGTTTCTTGCTAAGTTCCCAAGTGGTCCATCCCATTAATGCACACTTGGGCACATAATGTGACAGTTGGACAGTGGCTCTGGGTAACTGTCATTAGCCATGCATGCCATGGTCAAGGTAAGCAGTTACTGACTTCATGCTTCTGATATTGCATTTTTTAACATTCAAAGGGGTAATTACTATACCCGGTCCCCAGGAATAATTGACATATTTTATGTTTTGAAGTCTCAGTAGGTCAAACTTCCCATTTGTAAAACTTTTCGGTTGCTCTTTTGCCGAGCACATAAAACAAATTTACTTCTGAACTGAGACCTTGTATGTCAAATTTTTATAGCCTTAAATATAGTATTTTATCACTACTATAAATGTTGTCTCCCCTCTCACAGACCCTTCAGTGCTAAAGGCAAGAGCCTTTCTAATTCACTTGTTTCAATTCATAGAAGATTTCTAAGTTGAAGCCGGGTCATTTGGATAATATTTCAGATGTACAGACTGCATTTCTGCTAAACATAATAAATCTGCAGTTTTACAATCGGTTTGGGCAGCTAGCATGATTGTAGTAGGCTTTCCAATAAACACCCCTGCAAAACAACCTCCTTTCTCTTTCCACACTCACCTCCAGACCTCACCCAAAGGCTCGATGTCATCCCTGAAATGTTGGGGACACGGTAATATGCAGACTACAATTTTAGGTTGATTTATTTTTCTAGTGGAACATCCAGGTTTCTAGCAATTATTTTAGGGCATAAAGTTCCTTTGTGATGATAAATCAAGTTGTCAGCTCTTTCTGGTCCAAATTAGAGGTTGGAGAGATTGAGAAACTTTTCTACTTTAGGATCCCACCCTTTGCATCTCCAGATTAGATTACACATGTTAGCCCTCTGGAGTTAATGCCATGTTTGTCCTCGGCTTTGCTCTGATCCTGGTGAGCTGATTAAATGGGAATTTCTCAGGCATAAATGCTCCTCTCTCAGTGCTGTCATGGGCCTCCCACTCCCTGGTGGACGTGGAACAAGGGGCTGGGAGGTAGACACCCCTGGGTTGCTTGCCTGGCTCACACAAAACATTTATCTACTTGTCTCACCTAGGGGTGGATAGTTTTATAGACAGTCAGAACACACTGTTTTTATGGAAAAGATCTGGAAAAAAAAAAAAAAAAGAAAAGAAAAGGCAGCTACAGATGGCCATAGGCACCGTTGGAAGGAAAAAAGTTTCGACTGACCCAGTAACATCACCAGTGAGGGCATGACTAATGTTGAGAGTTGTTGGCATGGCCATCCCCTGCCTTCCAGTACTTCAACTTTGGGTACTTGGCCAAGGGGTGGGAAATGAGGGACCCTGTCCCTGTGCCCTCAGCTGTCTCCAGCTTGCTGTGCCATTTGGTCCCCATTTTGCTTCTTGTGCCCTGGGCTGGCCCACCGTGCTGGAAGCTGAACTGAGGCTGTGGGTCGGCCTGCAGCCAAGGTTTTCTGGTGGGAGTTGCAGGGAGACTTCATGGAAAGGACGAGTCTGGACTGCTACCAAATTACCCTCCTGTTGACTGTTGGAAGGCTGGAATTTCAGACTCAAGAGGTACAGAGGCAATTTACTGACACTCCTTGTTGGCCCGAGTCTTAGCTGGAGATCTGCCTGTTGAGCAGCTGGGTATCAACATGCAGATGCTCCCGCCTCACCCACACTCAGCTTCTCTCGATTCTGGTGTCTGCTCTCAATTCTGGTGTCTGCTGTGTGACTTAAATCAATTTTTTTTCTCATCTGCCAGTGGAGCTTGAAGCACTTCCTACCATCTGGTAAAGGACTGTGAAAAGGCAATGTGGCAGTGGTGCAGGGAGATGGAGCTCTGGGGGTGAGATAAGGACGGCTCAGAGAAGGCACAAAAGTCACAGATATTTACTGAGCGCCTACCGGGTGACACAATGGCACCCAATTTAGAAGTGTGGCCTCAGGTATATCAACAGGCCTCTTGATGATGGCAGATAGGACAGGAAAGAAAAAGGGTGGAGATGGAGAGAAAGCAAATTATATTTTCTTTTGATATTAATAATAGAGGCTCTTGGTTTCACTCCCTCAGGGAGCCCAAGATATGATCATTTTTCTAGTTTTCATTATCATCTCTAGGGCCATATTAGGAGGTAAAAAGAAGGTAACTTATGATGTTTTCCTTTACAAAACAGGATGCAAGTAAGAAATGAAAAGTATATGGGACTTGCCCAAAGATTTTCATTGTGGTAGGGGATGGATGGAGATAGATACTAAGATTTCAGACTCCATTTTCCACAATCCCACAAAATCAAGCTGAGACCTAACCATCCAGGGTTCCAGTTACTACCGCTGGTCTCACTTTTATTTTTGTTTTCAAATGAATGGACAGACATAAGCTGAAGGATTTCAGAAATATCACCAACATTTTACTGAAAAGAAAAGTAATTTGGCAACATTTTTTCCAGCTTGTTACTCCTAAAAATGCAAAAGAGATATTCTTGTTGGTTTCTAGAGAGTTCTGTAGAGGTGAAATCCATCCCACCAGCCTAAGTGTCCCTTGCCCCTAATCACTGGCAGTTTAATGTTGCAGGCACCGTGATGCTTTCAGGAATGGCAGCTGGTCTTCTGAACCCCTCCACCCTGTGCATTGGGCTCAACTACACTCTGCGCTTTTGTTTAACTAGGTTTGTTTTGGAAGTAATTGGCTCAGCTCTCTTTCTGCAAGCACACGTGATTCAGACAGCCTTGGCTTTCAGCTCGACTTCGCAGGTCATTTACACAGCTAGTAGGAGGAACCTTCATGATACCTGGCTCTGGGGGAAAATAGCATGAAGAGCCAAGATGATGAGCTAGTTGCTCTAGCATTGAACTTAGGCTACCTTCCCACTATTTCTTCTCCCCCATCACCATAAGAATGTGAACTTGAATGCAGGAGGAGCAGAGGGAAACTTCAGGAAACACAACTAAGTAGCATAAGAATATAACCAAGAGGGAAACAAATATGGCAGGTTGACTTACACGACTTTCATTTACATTCTCTAGGAAAATGGTGACTGAGTGCAATCTACTCTGGAAAAAGACCAAATATTTGGATGTTCTGTTGTTTTGGAGCCAGAGAGTCCTAAGTTTAAATTTAGCTCGGAAACTTGCTAGTTATATGACTTTGGGCAAGTTGCAAACTCTCTGGGCCTTGATTTTCTCATCTATGAAATGGGGATAAGGATTTTGAACAGAGAGGATTGTACTGGGGAGTAGAGATCGTATTTGTAAAGTGCCTACCTAGGTGATCACCTCATATGGAATGGACAGTAAGTTGTAGTTATTATGATATAATGTATCTGCTTCTGCTTCAGCTTCATCCTCAACAGTGTTTTAAATATGATGTTGAAGTTATCTGTTTATATATCCATCTTTTTTTTTTTTTTTTTTCCTTTTTGCGGTATGCGGGCCTCTCACTGTTGTGGCCTCTCCCGTTGCTGCTCCGGACGCGCAGGCTCAGTGGCCATGGCTCACGGGCCCAGCCGCTCCGCGGCATGTGGGATCCTCCCAGACCAGGGCATGAACCCGTGTCCCCTGCATCGGCAGGCGGACTCTCAACCCCTGTGCCACCAGGGAAGCCTGCTAGTATACATTTTATTCTGCAATGCCTTTGATTTGGAAGGCACCAAAACTGTTTGACACTGTTCTTGTTCCCCCAGAAATTTTATGGAAAAGATCCAAAGGAAGATCTAGGTAAAAGTAAAGTAGTGATCTGTGGCTACCATATTTCATTTGAGAAACCCTGTACGTCTGCTCCATTGGAAAACTAAACCATGAAATTCATGTCTCACATGTCTTGATATCGTTTCCTCTATGACTGAGGTCTCACTCCTTAATAGAAAATAGAGTAGCAGAAGGAAGTGAAGTTGGTTCTCTAATTCCTGGATCTGAAGCTTGAATCTCACATGGGTCAGGGTGGAGAGAGCTCACTTCATATTCACAAGAAGAGAGGGGTGTCTCTTGCCAATCATACCCTTATGATGGAACCCACTTTCCAGAAAGTAAAAGAGTTCCTGTGAAAGTGAATGAAACTGAAGGCAGGTAAAGTGGCAGAGAGGAATCCAGGGCTAAATGAAAAGAAGCCCACCTTCCCTTAGTCCTTCTGCTGCAAGGATTCTCCTATCTGTTCTGCTCCATCTCAGAACATTCCAGATGCAGGTCCTAAAGGCGGACAGTTTCAGGTGAGCTGTGATCCCAAGTCAATTTGCATGACTATTATGAACACTTTCACTGTTGGGTAAATTTAGTTATGGCATCTGGGCTTACAGTTGTAGCTAAACAAAGTGTAATAGCTATTGTGTGTAGAACTGAGGAAAGGGGCAGATATAAATTTTTCTTTTATCTTTTTATTATTCCATAAAGCATAATAATCTTTTCTGTAGAATCAGAAGGGAAGAACACTAGGTGGTATGGATAGAATGGTTGTAAAACACATGGGTTTTGATCTTGAGCTATCTAGAATCAAGTCCAAGTCCTAATGGTTACCAGCCCTGTTATCTTGTGAAAGTTGCTTAACTGTTTTGAGCTTAATTTCTTCATCCGAAAAATGAGAACAATAATTACATTTACTTCTTAGAGTTAAGTGAGATAATACACATATAGAACATGAGTAAGTGTTCAATAAATGCTGGCAATTAGGTTACTGTTATGGTTTTACTATGTAGAGATAGGAAAGAGGGGCACTGATAACGTTATACTTTACTTTTGTGTGTGTGTGTGTGTGGTACGCGGGCCTCTCACTGTTGTGGCCTCTCGGGTTGCGGAGCACAGGCTCCGGACTCGCAGGCTCACGGGCCCAGCTGCTCCGCGGCCTGTGGGATCTTCCCAGACCCGGGGCACGAACCCGTGTCCCCTGCATCGGCAGGCGGACTCTCAACCACTGTGCCACCAGGGAAGCCCTATACTTTACTTTTTAAATCAGACTTATTGAAATATAATTTTCATAGTGTAACATTTACCCTTTTTAGGTGTACAGTTCTATGAATTTTGACAAATAAACATGCAGTCATGTAATCACCCCTGACAATCAAGATACAGGACACTCCCAACACCCCAGATAGTTCCCTCATGCCCTTGATGATAATGATGATGAGATTATTATTAACTGAACTCCATAATGTCCTCAGATTTCCCTAGTTTTTACCTATTGTCTTTTTTTCAGACCCAGGATCCCACCTAGGTTACCATATTACATTTAGCAGTCAGGTTTCCTTAGGTTCCCCTTGACTATGACAGTTTCTCAGGCTTTACTTTTTTGACAGCCTTAACGGTGTTGAGGAGTACTAATCAGGTATTTTATGAAATAGCCCTCTATTGAAATGTAGATGTTTTTCTCACGATTAGACTGGGGTTATGGGTTTTGGAGTGGAAGACTGCAGAGGCAAAATGCCATTCTCCTTTTACATCAAGTGTACCTGCCCATTCATCTGATATAGCAGACTTCCCTGTAGTGCAGTGGTTAAGAATCCACCTGCCAATGCAGGGGACGTGGGTTCGAGCCCTGGTCTGGGAAGATCCCACATGCCACGGAGCAACTAAGCCCGTGCGCCACAACTACTGAGCTCTCTCTCTAGAGCCTGCAAGCCACAACTACTGAACACATGTGCCACAACTACTGAAGCCCGCACGCCTAGAGCCTGTGCTCCGCAACAAGAGAAGCCACAACAGTGAGAAGCCCGTGCACCACAATGAAGAGTAGCTTCCGTTCGCCACAACTAGAGAAAGCCGCCTTGAAGCAACGAAGACCCAACACAGCCAAAAATAAATAAATAAAAGAAATAAATTTATTTAAAAAAAATCTGATATGGCGCAGCTGACGTTGACCTTGATCACTTGGATGAGCTAGTGCTTCTCAGGTTTCTCCACTGTGAGCCTCTTCCCCTTCCTCCCTTTCATACTGTCCTCTTGGAAGGAAGTCACTACGTGCAACCTACACTTGAGGAGTAGGGAGCTATGCTCACTTCCTGGAGGGAGGAGTGCTAGATAAGTTATTTGCAATGTTTTGCACTGAAGATTTGTCTCCTCTGCCCGATTTACTTATTTACTCAACCATTTATTTATTTTTATCTTATGAACTCATAGATTCTTATTTTATACTTTGAGTTATAAGCTAATACTATTTTATTTATATTATTGCTCAAATTGTTCCTGTTTTGGCTATTGGGAGCTCTTTCGGTTGTCTCCTATGTCCCTTTGCTGTACCCCCATCATCGTGGGGTTTTTTCCTTTGAGTGCTCTCTTGCCTTCTGTCACTACACAGTGCTACAGCTCATCTGGTATATTTCCTGCCCCAGTCCTAGAATCAGCCAATTTTCCAAGGAGCCTTGGCATCTTTTATTGGAGGATGGTGTTAAGAATCTAGATCTGGGCACTAGGTGTGGTTATTGCTACTGGGGTGTTGCTTCTAGGACCTCTCAGCTGACCCAGCATGAAGTGCTTTTTTCTCTCCAATTTAAAGAGTTTTTTTTTTTTTCAAATCTACAGAAAGCCTGAAATAGCACAGTGAACAACTTTATATGCTTTACCTCAATCCTTTTATTCCTCTGAACCATTTGAAAATAAGTTGTGGACATCACGACATTTCATCCCTAAACTCCCCAGCCATGACAATCAAAAATGTGTCAAAACATTGACAAATGTCCCCTGGAGTCACAGTCACCTCCAGTTGAAAGTCATTGGTCTAGACACTTTCGTTGACGTTCCTAGGTGACATTGTTAATATATCGCATCAGGAAACACATGATGTTATGTTGTATGGAACTAATGGTGGTAATGTTAAGTGTAATAACTTGGTTAAGTTGGTAAGCAGCACATCCCTCTATTGTAGTTAACTAGTAATTATGGAAGTACTTTGAGTCTGTGTGATTATCGTGTTCCTGAACAATTTTCCACCTAAAGATTTTAGCATCCACTCATAGTTCTGCCTTGAATCAATAAACTAGGGTATGTAAAATGATGATACTCTAATTATTCCCTTGCATATATAACAGGTGAAATCTTACTGTAAAGAGCTTTCTCCCTTATTCTATTTTCCTATCGCTTCCTTCCTCTCTTCTTTAAATATCATTCTTGATGCATAGATTATTTTTATTAATTGAATTGTAATCTTTATCATCTTTTTTTTTGACACTCAAATTGTCCCAGATGGGCCAGTGGGAGCCCATTCACACTAATTACTATGTCATTTGTTATGAATATGTTATGAACCCACTTACATGGTTCAAATCAAAACTGTGTAAAAAGGTATACCTAGAGAAGGCTCACTCCCATTCCTTTTACACTTTTCCCTGTAGGTAAGCATTTTCATTAGTTTCTGATGTATCTTTTCTGTGTTTCTTATTTAAAAATAAGTAAAAAATGTATATGTGTGTGTGTGTGTATAATATATATATATACACACATATACACATGTTTTATTTCACCATCTATTCTTACCAAAAAGGTAGCATACTATGTATATTTTTTGGCACCTTGCCTTCTACTTAACAGTGTATTGTAAAACCACCATCAGTTCATATAGACCTTTGCTCTTTTATGGCTGCAGAGTACTCCATTATGTATGTGTCCTTCAGTTGATTCAATGAGTTTCTTCCACAAGAAGGCATTTAGGCTGTTTAAAATAGTTTACACCACAAATAATGCCACAATGAATAACATTGTGAATATGCTGTTTTGAGTTTGTGGGTGCATATCCTCAGGATAAATTCCTAGAAGGGGTGTTGCAGGGTCGAAGCATAGATGCGTATACGATTGTGTTGTATATCGCCAACTTTCTTTCAGCAGTGGTCGTACCATCTTGTCTTCCATCAATTACGGTTAAGAGGGCTTTCTTACAGCCTTGCCTGTACAGTGTTTGTAAGCTTTTGAAATATTGCCAGTCTAATAGGTGAGACATGGTATGTTACGGTTGTTTTAATTTGCATTTCCCATATAACGAACAAAGTTAAGCATCTTTTCTTATGCATAGGGTCATTTGTTTCATGTGATTTTTTAAATTCTTTTTTTAAAATAATTAATTAATTAATTTATTTTTGGCTGCATTGGGTCTTCATTGCTGCGTGCGGGCTTTCTCTAGTTGCGGCGAGCGGGGGCTACTCTTCGTTGTGGTGTGCGGGCTTCTCATTGCAGTGGCTTCTCTTGTTGCAGAGCACGGGCTCTAGGCGTGAGGGCTTTAGGAGTTGTGACTCTAGAGTGCAGGCTCAGTAGTTGTGGTGCATGGGCTTAGTTGCTCCGCGGCCTGTGGCATCTTCCCAGACCAGGGCTTGAACCTGTGTTCCCTGTGTTGGCAGGCGGATTCTTAACCACTGAGCCACCAGGGAAGTCCATTTCATGTGATTTTTAAAACCTATCTCTCTCTTCATAATTTCCTGGCTCTTACCTTAGATCAGGCTCCTGTTCCTTCATACCCAGAATTCTGAAATAGTCATCTAGCTGGTTTCTCTGCCTGCAACCTCACTCCCTTTCAACTACCCTCAACACAGTTATTGGTGTTACAAAATTAATCCTTTTAAAACACCTCTTCAAAAAATTCTCTTTTTTTTTTCTATAAGAACCTTCAGTTATTCCCTTTTAGGCACAAACTCATGAGTCCAGAATTCAAGGTATGATGGTCAGTCACTCTAAAGTGATTGCCTATTCCCTTGTATTTGCAGTATTATATTCCTTCTGCAAAATTAGTGTCCTAAAATCCATGGCAGAAATCCTTCCCTCCAAACCTTTTTTTCTGCGATTGTCCAGGACAAAAGCCCCTCCATAGTGCAGCCCTGCTCTCTTATCTGTCTAAATTCCATGGAAACTCTAAGGCTCATCTCAAGTCCCATTTTCTTGGAAGCCTTCCTTAATCACTTCAGTGTCCAGTGCTTCCTCCCTTTGCTAAATTCACTTGGTACATATATTTATCCCCTTAACTGTCACTTAATTAATTAATTAATTCATATTTATTTATTTTTTAACATCTTTATTGGAGTATAATTGCTTTACAATGGTGTGTTAGTTTCTGCTTTATAACAAAGTGAATCAGTTATACATATACATATGTCCCCATATCTCTTCCCTCTTGCGTCTCCTTCCCTCCCACCCTCCCTATCCCAACCCTCTAGGTGGTCACAAAGCACCGAGCTGATCTCCCTGTGCTATGCAGCTGCTTCCCACTAGCTATTTTACGTTTGGTAGTATATATATGTCCATGCCACTCTCTCACTTTGTCTCAGCTTACCCTTCCCCCTCCCCATATCCTCAAGTCCATTCGCTAGGAGGTCTGTATCTTTATTCCTGTCTCACCCCAGGTTCTTCATGACCTTTTTTTGTTTGTTTGTTTGTTTTAGATTCCATATATATGTGTTAGCATACGGTATTTGTTTTTCTCTTTCTGACTGACTTCAGTCTGTATGACAGACTCTAGGTCCATCCACCTCACTACAAATAACTCAATTTCGTTTCTTTTTATGGTTGAGTAATATTCCATTGTATACATGTGCCACATCTTCTTTATCCATTCATCTGTTGATGGACATTTAGGTTGCTTCCATGTTCTGGCTATTGTAAATAGAGCTGCAATGAACATTGTGGTACATGACTCATTTTGAATGATGGCTTTCTCAGGGTATATGCCCAGTAGTGGGATTGCTGGGTCATATGATAGTTCTATTTTTAGTTTTTTAAGGAACCTGCATACTGTTCTCCATGGTGGCTGTATCAATTTACATTCCCACCAACAGTGCAAGAGGGTTCCCTTTTCTCCACACCCTCTCCAGCGTTTATTGTTTGTAGATTTTTTGATGATGGCCATTCTGACCGGTGTGGCACTTAATTCAAATGGCTTTTTTTTTCTTTCAGTAACTTAAAAATTTTCAAATTTGTGTATATTTTCCCCCAAGAGTAGGGACTATTGCTGTTTTAGTAAGTACGCAAATATTAATCAGTTTTCATCACCCATTTCTGAGCCAGGATAAAAGCACATTAATCCCTCTATTTTATCGATATGGTAAGGAAGTAAAGAGATCTTACTCAATTTGATTAAAATCAGTCATTAAGTCAAGTCAATGCTGACGTAGGTATGGGCCCCAAATCTTAGGTTATAGTCAAGTGTCAAGTGTCAAAATGATTCTATTTGCTTATCCTCTCAATTAATGAAGAAATGTAATTTAGAACACTTAGATTTATCTTAGTTGAAATTTCCATTTAAGATATTGGTTACAAAGACAAAGAATTTGGCATCAAATCCTCTTAGAATAAAATGATATTATGTAAAATGCTATCTGTGTGTTTTCAGCCTGATAAAAGGCCCATAGACACAGTCTGACTAGAGAAAACGTATCTAAATCCATGTGTATCCTGAGACATGCATCTCTGCTTTGAATTTGGGCAACCCTCAAATTCAATTCAACAAATGTTTACACATTTATTGTGCTTTTATTATACCCTAGACATGCTGCTAGTTCTTGTGGGAGCAGTGTATATGTCACAGAGTTTGTTCTGAAGTAGTTTACTCTCTAAGCAGAAAGGTGTGTACACACCGAATATTACATAAGTCAGCAGTAAAAAGTATTATCATTGGCCTACAAACCAGGGGAAACAAGAAAAAAGAGTTAATTCTACTGGAAGATTAACAAAAGCTTCAGAGATAAGATGATAATTTATTTCAGCTAAGACAATACAAAAATAAACAAGGTTCAACATATAGAGAGTTAATAAATTAAGAGAAATTTTCAAATTTCAAATTAGAAATTAGCAGAATGTTCTATGTCACCCTCTCCTGCAATCCTACTACACTGTATACATCTCTCTACTCTGGCAGCTTGACTTGTAAAAGATTTGGTTCCAGGTGTGTCACTTATGGCAGCCAGAGAGGACCTCACAGCAGAATCACAGTCATATCACCTTTGAATTCCCACTGCCAAGGCCATCACTCTGCACATAGTAGATAACTGAAGTCTCTTAAAGGAGGGAATGAAGTATTTTAATAGCACTTTGTAAAGTGAATCAAACTTTCTAATTTATCTCTTTTTTTGAAAACTGATTCTTTTGGATTTTGAGTCCCCAGATTGCTGGGGTCTGCTATGGAATTCATCATCCAGGGGAGTCATCTCAGTCTCATCTTTAGCTGAATCACCTAAGAGAAGGGTGGGTGCAGTACAGATCATGGTTGTTACTGTTCCACCCCCATGCCAAGATTCTCACTGATCCTAAATGAGTCCACACACATTCATCCACCTGTTTAAACCTGAGAGCCAAAATCATAGGTTTGAGATTTTACAGACAGACAGACACATACACACACACACATACACACACACCCGCCTCCATGATGCATAAAGATGTTGGCATGGACACATAACACATGACAGCAAAGGTATAAAAAGAGACCACAAAACTTAGCAGGGAAAATGGGCAAACCAATGGGCAAATATGGTCTGAAATGGACAAAAAATTGAAATCAAGGTAGTCAACAACATTTATCATTGCTCCCTGCAAGAAAGACTATGTCCCATCTCTTCACAAGAAACACTGGAATTTTCTCATCTTTTAGATTTTAATACTTTTATTACTTAGTTTAGATCTATTTTTGCTTCCCAGAAAATTAGTATTTTATCCTTAAATCTCTGACTCTAAGTGCTACCCCCTTCTTAAGTGGGACTTATTATTATATTTTATTTTCCAATAATATATGCTGCATTGTAGAGTGGAAGGTAATGGGGGAATGGTATTTCAGTTCCTCAAAACTCTGTTTTGTAGTTACATATATTATAGATAATACGTCTTTCCATTGAAGGCAGACAGAGATGGTGATGGTCATCAGATAAATTATCACTCATGTATAATATTTAAGAATTAAGGGAATCTATTAGGTAACGCCAATGAAAAGTCTACTTAATCCTGGCACAGTCTAACCCCCCGCAACTTCATGAGTACTTTATGAAGCATGGGCTTCACTGGCAACTTGTTAGAAATGCAAATTCTTAGGCCCCACTCTAGACCCCTGAATCAGAATCTGCATTTTAACAAATCCCCCTTTGATGTGTGTGCACATTAAAATTTTAGAAGCATGAGTCAACCAGTCACAGGGTTTCATGGAAACTCTATGAAGAGAGATTATCCCATCCATCTTTAATTTAGGTTGGGTTTCCTTTCAAAGATCCATAAAACCAAGTGCCAATTATGTCAATATGTTGCCTAAATTTACATTAAGATACATTCTTAGAGTTTGGTGGCCTCCCGATTTTTCATTTTACGTCCAATCCAATGGTGCTGTGTGATACACAGGAGAGGAACTGTGTTCCGCAGGAGAACCAGGTGTGCATGGGGAGAAAGGAGAAGGCAATAATTTGAACTAGAGAATTATACGGAAGACTGGCTAGTGATTTTCATTGTATGATGGGGATTTTAAACTCTACTGACTCCATGTTGCTTTCCTCTCAAAAGATTGTCTTGGGCTCCAAGCAGTAGGATCATTTTTGCAAAGGAAAATTCCCAAACTTCTGAAAGGCTTTTGTGTTTCATATACAGAGTGAGTTAGAGTAATTATGTATTTCTTTGCTTGAGTTTATTTCTCTCCCACCATTACTCATTTCAAAATTGTCACCTTGAGAGGCTAAGCAGAGGCCGAGTCCCAGGCACCCTGAAATGTGGTTGCTGTAAGTATCACCTGCCAACTAGCTAACAACCAGAGGAAAAGATACCTGTCCTTTCCTAAACTTGAGTTTCATGAAGACTGGTGACCTATCCATGGCCTCAAAAGGGAGCATCTCTCACTGTGACCCTGTTTACGTGGAAGTGAGCCTACTTAATGGATACTGATGGTGACAGTGATGATGACAACAATGACAAGAGTCCCTGTTGAAGGAATGACAGGATGCATATGTGTGAAGAAGGACTCAGTTATTTCAACTCTAAGGAAAAAGGGAGATGACGTACCTAAACTGCATCCCAGACACCCTTCTTCACAAGGCATGCATTCTTCGTAGTCTGGGTCTTGGACTTCACCTATACAATAAGAGGAGTAAAAAGCACAATTTCATTTTCACTGAATGGAGACACATTAGTTGCTATAAAAATATGTTGGCGTGTAGCTTATTTTCAAGCAAATCATAGAGCAATTATGAAACCCACAACCATGATTGAGGATATATGTGTCACCCACATTTTATCTCCTTCTATTAATTTAATAGATTAGATTAGTTTGATTGGGTACAAATAGCACAAAGTTGGACTGTATGCCATGCAACTAGTTTTGAAATCAAGTTGGTAGGTTTTATTTATTAAAGAAGTAAGTTCAGTTTCTGGGAACGTAGTTGGGTATATAAGTGATGAAGCAGCCTTACCTTGTCCACACTCTAACTTCCGGCAGGTGCGGTTGGAGGGCACCAGGAAGTAGCCACGTCCGCATTGTGTGCAGACGTGTGCGCTGTGGCAAAGCTCACAGTTTTCTGGGCAAGGTCGGCAGGTGTGGCCCTCGTCAGGGTAGTGGCCTGTGGGGCAGCTCTCCCGGCACTGTCCCCAGTACAGGAACTGCTCTCGGCCGTGCTTATCTAAACAGATAGTAATGAGCAAAATTAAAAGAAGGAAAATGTACAAAATTAACCATGAAGGTAATATAACTGAAGTCATTTTATTAAAAAGATATATGACCAACTGCTTTTGCTCCCGGTAGACCAGAAAGATAAGAATTGTTGAATAGAAAATTCAGTATCTTTGAACTTGTAGTTGAAAAGACTTCCTTGGGCTCCTTTTGGTGTCTGTAGAAGCTCACAGAGTTGGGGACTATAGAGATGCCATGAGAATAAACAAATGCTTGATGATAGATGCATTTCTATGATAGTACAGTCTTTTAGAATGATTTTGAATTCTGTTATCAAAATCACACACTTGTGTTAACTGTATAAGGACTGACTTTTTGCACAGCTACCAATTCCTGTATTGACAGCCTCTTGAAGCACTCAACCAAACATGCCTCTTTGACTCCTTTATATGAATTCCTGGAAGTTCTGAGCGGCTGTCAACATTGGACTCTACAAGGAAAGAATCAGCAGTACTCCCAGTATGAGACTGTGTGTATCTGCTCCTGCAGAAGACCCAATGTTTCCCCTGGAAGGAATGGAAAATTCTAATCAATTCCAAACTATCATAATCAATGCAAAAGGATTCTCATCAGTTCTAATCATACACTTATACACACAAGATTAATGTAGATGCACCTAGAGGCCTCCTACCTCCCACCCCCTGGAGTTTTTGCTTGTGCTAAGTGTGCCCAGGGCATCCATCTTCTCTGAATCAGGTCTCCCACATGCCCCTGGCTCTGAAAATATCTGCATTACCTGAAATAACTAGATCTAGGTCTAGATCTAGTAACTGGGTCTAGATCTCACTCATAATGTGATCTACCACACGAAGACCCAGAACCATTGACCTTCAAGATGCAAGGCTGTTGGGACTTCCCTGGTAGTCCAGTGGTAAAGAGTCTGCCTTCCAATGCAGGGGACACGGGTTCGATCCCTGGTCAGGGAACTAAGATACCACATGCCACGGGGCAACTAAGCCCAACTACTGAGCTTGCACGCCTCAACTAGAGAGCCTGCGTGCTGCAAGCTACAGAGCCCATCCGCTCTGAAACCCGTGCGCCACAACTACAGAGCCCACGAACCCTGGAGCTCTCATGCCACAACTAAAGAAGAGAAAACCTGCAGGCCACAACTAGAGAGAAGCCCGTGCGCCACAACAAAGAGCCTGGGTGCCACAACTAAGACCCAATGCAGCCAAAAATAAATAAAATTTAAAAATAATAAATCTTTTTTTTTAAATTGCAAGGCTGCTGAATTTGTAAAGATAGCACTAACCCCATGTTACAAGTGCAAAATCCGAAAGTCAGTATAATATTGAATATTAGATTGAACCACATGAAATTGCTCACATTCGACAGTTTTTTTACCTGTAAACTAGGCACTTTCAAAGGTTTTAACCTAATGTTCTTATTTGATTAAAGCCCTATTTCAAATACAATTTAAAAATCACACCCTTGGATTATGGACTCTGAAGCTCCCTTTTTTCTGATGGTAATTTCGTGCCAGAAGTCTGCTGCTCCCCATGGGACAAAGAAAATAAAGAGAGTGTCCAAAGAGTTGGTAGAAAAAAGTGTTTGCAGTCTCCAAGTTAGACCTGGAAGAACATTATCCTCTAAGGGAGGGAGAGTGTTTGGGAGGATGTAATGTGCATTTGGTGATTCTACAGCTATAGATCAAGGTTGTGGAGCACAAAACCTCAATCTGGTGGGACCTCGAATCTCAAGAGACCACAAAAAGGTCAACTTTCCAAGTTTTGTTCTTCTCATTTTACCATGACTCATTGAGAAAAGATTCTGTTTTACAAAGTGCCAAGCTTCTCACATGTAGGTAGGAAGATGTTAGGGAGAGCAGTGAAAAGCTCACCCTCTCCTCCATCCAGCTGTTGCTGTACATTCCCTACACCTTTACATGATGTCAACTCAAGATCCAGAGGCTTAAGGGCAGCTTAGCATATGGTGAGTTCTAAATATATATTTGTTGAATGACTGACTGAATGAGTGATTGAATTCATATTTGTCAATATTCCTATTTTTCCAACATATCCAACTGGATCAACAATCGTTTTTTTAAAATTTATTTATTTAAATTTATTTATTTTTGGCTGCGTTGGGTCTTTGCTGCTGCATGCAGGCTTTCTCTAGTTGCGGCGAGTGGGGGCTACTCTTCATTGCGGTGCGCAGGCTTCTCATTGCAGTGGCTTCTCTTGTTGCGGAGCACGGGCTCTAGATGCGCGGGCTTCAGTAGTTGTGGCACGCGGGCTTCAGTAGTTGTGGCTCACGGGCTCTAGAGCACAGGCTCAATAGTTGTGGCACATGAGCTTAGTTGCTCCATGGCATGTGAGATCTTCCCAGACCTGGGATCGAACCAGTGTCCCCCGCATTGGCAGGTGGATTCTTAACCACTGTGCCACCAGGGAAGTCCCTGGATCAACAATCTTAAAAACGAATGATGATGGGTTCAGATATTAGAGGAAATGTTCTCCAATTCCATTTTATTTATTATTTATTTATTTATTTATTTATTTGGTTGCACCAGGTCTTAGTTGCAGCTTGCCGGCTCCTTAGTTGTGGCACGGGGCCTCCTTAGTTGTGGCATGCGAACTCTTAGTTGCAGATGCATGTGGGATCTAGTTCCCTGGGCAGGGATCAAACCCAGGCCCCCTGCATTGGGAGTGTGGAGTCTTAACCACTGTGCTACCAGGGAAGTCCCTCCAATTCCATTTTGATTGTTCAGATATGGCTTTGCTATTTGGACCCCTCTGGGTATTATAATTTGGGTTTAAAGGACAGAGATTTAAAGGGTCTTGTTTAAAATACATGGACCATGCAAAAGGAAGTCACTTAGGTGCCTTAACAATGGCCAGCTTTCCCCACGTGATTGGTTCAGGATTATGCCGAGATTTGATATTTCTACTAGCTTGATAGCATGGCAGCTCACTTAGCTTTGGATGATTATTTGGACACCTCAGTGATTCGAATATCATGCATAAATTTTTGGCTACTTGCCCAGAGTCTCAGAATTTAAGTTCGTGTAATGATATGGGGGGAGAGGCCGGTTCTTGTAGTAGAAGTGTTGATATTTTTGTTATGTGACAAAACCGTTCATGCAGTAATAGGAGACAAGAGTTAAAAATCAAGGAACTCCAAAAGAGGTTCAGATTGGCTTTCATTTATACTGAAGAGTAATTAACTGGTTCCAGAGTATTTCTTGGCAACCGATTTTGTTAGAAGAGAAGGTGGACCAACGTGAAGGCATTGGATGTCTGCCGGAGGAAAGGAAGGTTGAGGGTTGAAAGGCAGGAAGGGAACAGGATTGCTGGAAAGGATGAAAGGAAGGCTGAGGGACTCTGAAAACAAACTTTATGACGTTTACTCCAACATTTTGCTTACTGAAGCTGTTGTATGATTGGTAGAAGTTAGCTTCGGGCTCAGTTTGGTAGAGGATAAACCTGGAAGAGAGTTTAGAGTGAATTTTCACCAATAGAGCTGCAGATCTGCCTTTCTAAAAGGGTTCAGACCTAACATTAACAAAGTTACAATTAAGCAAGGGGTGAAATTTCTACAAAGAGATGGGACAGGCTTATGTGTGTAGGTGGGACTCCCTAGCCAGAGGAATTTCAGCCTTTGAAGAAAGCTTATTGATATAGAACTGCATCCATTCCGTCATCTACCTTCTGCAGCACTGCCTCATGGATTAGCTGCACTAATATGTGGACTTGGGATAGTACAGTCTTAACAGGCAGAAAACCCTGCCAATCAGAACCCATTCAACATTTCCCTCTTCAGGAAGCCTCCTGTTCTCGCTACAGCTGAAAGTAGTGACCTGTAGTAGAGTTGCTACCATTCATTCATTTATCTAATATCTTCCTGTTTTATAATACATGAGGACAAACCCCTCTGTTAGATTGTAAAACTCCTTGAAAGCGAGTATCATGTTATTATTTACTGCATTTTCCACGGTACCCTATGTAGAGTAACTTATACGTGGGAGGAGCACAATACATTTAAAAAAATTATTGATGTATAGTTGATTTAAATGTGTTTATCGCATGTGCTTGTGAGCTTGACAGCTCCCCAATCCTCAGAGACTTTTCTGAGGAGATCAGTGGTGATATTAACAAATGTAAAAAAAACAGTTGTGCTTTTTTTCTGCTATACAGAGAAGTAACTCAGCTATACATATATATGTATATTTCATATTCTTTTCCATTATGGTTCATCACAGGATATTGAATATGGTTCCCTGGGCTATGTAGTAGGACCCTGTTGTTCATCCGTCCCATATAATAGTTTGCGTCTGCTAATCCCAAACTCCCAGTCCTTCCCTCCCCTACCTCCTCTCCCCCTTGGCACCACAATATATTTTGTTAAGAGAACAGGTTAAACACAGACTTTGAAACAGAAAACACAGAAAAAATGTCAGGGCACTTTACGTGTGGATTGGTCCAAGTAGCCATAGGATGCTTAGAACGTTTTAGATACTTGTTTAGCGCTTAAGCTACTCCTTAGTTGTGTATATATATGAAGATTTAGTGTGTTTTAAGTGTGAAAGGGAATTTAGATGCCATCTTGTCCATTCTCCTCCTTTTTACAAACATGGAGAGATTTAAAGAGGTGAGGTGATTGGGTTAGTGTCTTCTATTTTATTAGTGACAAAGCCGAGACTAGAATCCAGGTTTTCTGATTGATATTGTTTCTACTGAACCATACATTCATCCATTTATTTATTGTGTGCCTTCTATATGCCAGATTCTGTGCCATGCTTGAAATACGGCAGAAAACAGGTAGACACTATTGACTGCTCTTACAGGGCACAGAGTCTGATGGACAAGGTAGATAGCAAGGGTGAGGAGGCCTGTGAATGGGAAGTGCTGGGCTCCAAGGGTGCTCACATGAAGGGGGCTTAACCTAGACAAGAAGGTTAGGGAAGCCCTCACTGAGGAAATGAATTTGAAATGGAGGCCTAAAGGATGAATAGAAAGAGACCAGGTAGACAGTGGCTGGGGAACGTCTCAAGTGAAGTCTGAACAGCTAGAGAGACTGAAATGCCTTCAGGAGCAAGCAGGTACAAACAGTAACAGTAGTAATAGTAGTGATAATAATAATAATTGCTAATATTTATTGAGTACTTCCTATGCACCCCACCCCATTCTAAGTGCTTTATTTTATCTCATTTCATTTTCATAATAATCCTACAAGAAAGCAGCCATGATCACCATCTTACGGATGAGAAAGGGAACAGAATAAGCAGGCTAGAGGTAAAATTTGACAGATATACTTTGTTTACATATGAAACACAAAGAAATCATTTTAATTTATACAAAGAAATGTGTTATCTCTCGTTTTTCTGCAAATGCACGATGCTCTTCATTTATTCTTCATTTTTCTTGGTTTTATTACAAGCAAGAATGAAGCTAAATAATTCTCTCCTATTAGAAAAACCATGTAAATGTCATGGTGGTGGTAACTGAGAGCCTCAAGATTAGTGGGACAGCTGGGAGGGATGGGGACTGTGATGAAATGGAGAGCAGCCCCGATGGTCTCCAGTCAACCATTTGGGGACCATATGGAGCAGTGTTTCCAGATCTTCCAAGTTTTCAAGAGAAACCGAAAACCCAGGTTTTTTTTTGACTCAAATTTTAAAGTGTTCTGTAGGTCAAATAAGATACGAATTAGTCCCCCATGAAGTCAAAGTGGGGGCCAGCATATGTAGGGAGACTGGAGTGGAGTCAAGGGTCAAACTACAGAGGACTTGAGAGATCATGGAGTATAATTGAATGACAGCAGAAACTTTAGCATTGCTAAGGCTGGGACAGAAAAGGTCATATTTGTGTTTGGAAAAGATTACTCTGTACCCACAGGGCTCTGACAACTTCTAAATGGCATAGCTCAGGGCTGAGGAGACCCTGACCCAACCTCTATTACGCTATTTCTCTTAAAGACCAAATATGTCTGCCTTAATTTCCTAGCTTTTCACTTTCACCTCAATGAGTCTTAGTTTTGTCTAGTTCATGTCTGTCATCGTGTTTGCATGCCCTTTCTTTCCTCTTCTCTGGAAAGACAACTCTTAGGTTCTCTCTCATCTACTCAGGCGCAGCGTGTCTGTGTCTCCAACAATTTGAACTTGTGTCCTGACAACAAGCAGAAACTTCAAGGTTGTACATACTCTTTAATGAACAGACAGCTGTCTAATCTCACCCCCTTGTCCCCAGAGATGAAGCTTTTTAGTCAAACCAAATAATGTCCAGTGGGCGAGCAGGTTTGCAGCAGGAAGAAGAAGCAAGCAACAAGATTCCCTCACCTACTCCACAGGAGGTGCAGTTGGAGGGCTCATCTCCTTGGCATTCTTGGCAGGTGGAGTGGCATGGATGGCATTGGTTCTTAAATTCAAATTTGCCCGAGGGACAGTCCAAAACGCAGCGACCATCATCAAAAATCCTAGAAGAAATCAGACTTTTAGAGTTTGTAAGGGTGACTTTATGGAATGGTGTTAAGTACTAGAACATGTGGTGTTTTTGTTTCACTGCACATTCTTGGTTTCATTGTTCGAGAAACAAGGGTGATGCCTGGGACTGATCATCTTAGAACATGGGGAATATTAGTCATGTACCCATCCTTGGCCAGAGATTTGGACCCAACAGCAGGCATGCCAGGAACTGGCTGGGGATGTAACTTGATTCTGGTTTCAAACAAATTAACCAGTACCCCGGGGATTAAACCCACACTGTAGGCTCCAGCCAAACCCGGCCAACACTCAGATGGAGGTCTTTGAACTTTGAAGACACTAAATGGGTTTTTGAATCCAGAGGCCTTGGAGTAAATATTCTTTCTTTAGTTATCAACGTGCCCACACTTTGCAATGGGAATGTCAAATCCAAGGGCTCCTAAAGAAGCACCATCCTGTAGTTTAGGTGCTACTTATAAACTTGACCTACACATATGGCAAGTAATCCATGAATTCTGATTCCTTTTTTTAAATTAATTTTTTTATTGGAGTATAGTTGATTTACAATGTTGTATTAGTTTCTGCTGTACAGCAAAGTGAGTCAGTTATACATACACACATATCCACTCTTTTTAAAATTCTATTCCCATACAGGTGATTACAGAGTATTGAATAGAGTTCCCTGTGCTATTCAGTAGGTTCTTATTAGATATCTATTGTATATATAATTGAACTCTGTCATTTTTGCAAGTATTTCCTGATGTATAGGGTACCACAGCCTCTATTTTCTGACCATGTTTGCAATCACCTACAAGGGCACTGCAGATAAGTTAGCATGTGGGCTTCTAAAACCTTTGGTTTTATACACATACTATATATATATATATATATATATATATATATAATAATGTCATGGTTAATGTTTTCAAAGTTTTGCTTCTTCTTTCCCTTGGAAGTAATCCCAAGAGCAAATGTGATGAAGTAAATTGTGTCCAAGAATTTTCCTCAGAAGAAAATCCACAATGTCTAAGTGCAGGAGTCAGATGGGTCATGTGAATGGATGAAGTGAGATGGGGAGCTCCACCCCCAGAGTTTCTGTGGGGAGAGAACCGAGATTCTGTATTTTTCACAAGTTCCTAGATGATGTTCATGGTGCTGGTCTAGAGAGCGTACTTGGAGAACTTCTCAGTGATAGTCTGGGTTACTATGGAATTTGCTAAATGAATCCTACCTAAGTAATACAGGTGGTGCCAAACTGGCATCTCAGAGAGCTCCCTTAGAGCAGTAGTTACTGTGTCAGTCGTGAAGGTGTGATGCCTCGAAGGGTGTGATGGTGGCATCCAGATCTGGGAGAACTGAGGGCCTGCAAACAAAGCTAGGGTTTTTTTCTCTCTCTCTCTCCCCTGTCTGGATGTCACACAGAAGGCCAGGTGTAGGTCTTGAGCAACTCATTCCTGGGGTGATATTTAAGTTGTCTAAATCCCTCTGTTTCTATAGCTAGAATCAGCCCTAAATGGAGGATTGGCATTTCAATACCAGGTTTGGAGGAAATTGGGTGGGGACAAGGCATCTTGAATATGTGTTGCTGCAGTCATCCATCTCTTCCCTGAAAGTCTGTGTCATTTGCATCTGTTTGGAAACAGAATGGGATTAAGGCCAAGCATACAAGAAGGACACCTCGTTCTTGGATCCTCAGCCCCTCAGGCTCTGGTCACCATACCCAGCATCACTGGAGTCAACAATCCTTTTGGCCTGCTGCAGAGTGTGGAATCCCAGCCCTAAACAGACATGCACACACAGCTGGTTGTCCATGTCAAAACAGATCTCCTGCACCATGACCCGTACTGAGAAGACTGTGCTCCAGACTTTTAGCTGATGGCACTAATGCCAGCTGGGAATACCCTGGTCCCACCCTTGCTCTGGTTTCTTAGCTAGAAGATTTGTCAAGGAATAATTTGCTTGTGGCTAGTTAAAAAAATGGAAACAAAACAAAGACCTCGGGCCTCCCTGGTGGCGCAGTGGTTGAGAGTCCGCCTGCCGATGCAGGGGATACGGGTTCGTGCCCCGGTCCGGGAGGATCCCATATGCCGCGGAGCGGCTGGGCCCGTGAGCCATGGCCGCTGGGCCTGCGCGTCCGGAGCCTGTGCTCCGCAACGGGGGAGGCCACAACAGTGAGAGGCCCGCATACCGCAAAAAGAAAAAAAAAAAAAAAAAAAAACCCTCCCTTTAAGAAAAAACTATGTAAGAGCTTTCTGAGGTTTTTTTTTTTTTTTTTTTTTAGCGGTACGCGGGCCTCTCACCGTTGTGGCCTCTCCCGCTGCGGAGCACAGGCTCCGGACGCGCAGGCCCAGCGGCCATGGCTCACGGGCCCAGCCGCTCCGCGGCATGTGGGATCTTCCCGGACCGGGGCACGAACCCGTGTCCCCTGCATCGGCAGGCGGACTCTCAACCACTGCGCCACCAGGGAAGCCCTCTGAGGTTTTTAAACAAGTGAACTACTCCGTTCTCCACTGAAAAGGAGAATGGGGCGTGTTTATTTGTGAAGGTTCATTTTCATGCTAAATTAAGTTGAAAAAGAGATGGAAAGTACATCATCATTTTGTTCTTTATAGGAAGAGATGACAGATTGGTTTGGGGCAGTTGTTTCTCTCGAGAGAGGTGATCTAATACTGTCAATGTTTGGAACCATTTAAAACCCTTCAGGAACTTGGGTGGGTATGGAGGTGAAGCAGATGGTGTAGCGCTGCCATGTTTATGTAGGGAAGGGGCTGTCTTTCTTACTGGAGAGCTTATTTTAAGAAAGTACCAAGCAAATAATTGTGCTTCAAACCACCTCCCTCTGTCTCTATCCTGAAGAAAGCACAGGTGACATACCGAGTTTTTGTAAGAACGTGATTCTTTATAAAGATCGAATGATAAGGACAACAGTCGTGCTTGAGTGAAGGCACTGAATTACATCATCTCTTGCCACCTCCCCATCCCACTCAAGAACAATTGCTAAGGAACTTGAAGAAAAGTCCCATTTCAAGTGACACAGATTTCTACCACCACCACCAAATCTCCCCTAGTGGAGGAGAAAGAGATATGTTGTTCTGGGCTCCATGGGGCTGATGAAAATTTTCTTTAAAGCGAACTCAAGCCATCTCTGGGACCACCAATCATCCAGTTTGTGGATTTCTAGGACACTCAGGCAAGCTCATCTCTGCAGGGGAAGCCCTTCTCTTCCCAAGTCACGTACGCTCTTGGCCTTTTCATAAGCTGTGAACCATTCCAGGTCCAGCAGGCTCATGGAAAGGAAGAAGGTGGCAAAACCAAGTGCTGAAGAGCTGGGCAGAGGTGAAGTTCTCAACATTGGCACTAAATTTTCCAGAAGCCCCAGTGTGTGTGTGTGTGTGTGTGTGTGTGTGAGTGAGTGAGTGAGAGAGAGAGAGAGAGAGAGAGAGAGAGAGAGAGAGAGAGAGAGAGAGAGGTGAACTGGAACAGAAGAGTTGCAAGTCAGAGTTAGCTGGTCCTCTGTGCTGATCATTGGTTTGGTCTAACTAAAGCCATCACAAGGACATTTACTGTAATTTCTTGGCACGTTAACGTTGTAACAGAATGAAATCCCACAAAGGATTTTTTTTTCTTGAATTCTTGAAACAGATCAAATAAAACATTTGAGGGTGGGTCAGAAAACTTTTACATGCTTTTAATTAGTTCATAGACTCTGCAGTTCCTTCAGGACTGGGTTGGGAAATTAGCTCACGCAGTGAGGACCATGGCATTACAGAGCTAGATGTGTTAAATAGCGGTGGCAAAGATAGTACTTGCTTCCCCCCAAGTTTTTAATCATCTTGAAGGAGGTAGATAAACCCAAAGGTTTACAGAAATGTAGAGGGAAAGCTAGAAGATGAAGAGAGAGCTTTTCAAGTTTCAATTTCCTTTAAAACAACTTCAGAGTTAAATTATTTTTTCAAATTTTATTATGGAAAAATTTAAACATATATAAAATAAACAAGACATAACAGAACCCCCACTATGTACTCATCACTCAGCTTCAATAATTGTCAACACATGGCCAATATTATTTCATCTACATCCCCAGTGATTTACTTCCCTCTCATATTGTTTTGAAGAAAACCTCTAAGTTAAAGGTTAACGTTCCTTTCCCAGATAAAAACTCCTTTAGGGATGACCTTTATTGTGCCAGGACTGGAGATACCCCAAAAGCTTAAGAATAGGAAGAAACTCAGAGTGACCAATAGTTTATTCTGTTTGCCTCACCTTACCCCTTACCCCCACCCCAGCTCCATTTTCTGCCATTCTCTGACCTGCTATGCCCTGGAAGTGCCCACTAGAGACTGTGTCCCCAAGCTCACTTCCCTCACTTGTAAATGGTGTTCCCCACTGGCATCCAGGTGTTTCAGACAGGGAAACACCAGCAGGAGATCTGAGGGTGGGGGGAGAAAGAGATTGGGGTATTTATTGCTCTGGAGCCACAACCTGGCTTCCTCCTCACATGATTCTGGAGTGGCTATGTTCCCTCCAGCTCCAGTTTCTATCAGGCATCCCTTCTTCTATGGCTACAGGGTTTGCTTCAGGCCTAGGGTGTTAAAGCTCCCCCAGGGTTCTGGTCCCTGAGTGCTTCACCAGCCCTTGACTTTGACCTCCTGAACTACCTATAAAAATCCATGGATTTGCACCTAACTCTGAGCTGGACATAAAGCAGGTGCTCAAGACCGTCTTGAGTAGACCTGATTCCACTCAAGGAAATACTTCGGAAAATACTTAAGGAAAATACGTGGCTGCACTTTGAGGACAAATAAGTCAACGACACCATCTTTCAAAATAGTTTCTTTCTCCTCATCTTCTAACCCCTTTCTGGAAAATGCAGATAAGAAAAAGTCAGCTAGTTCATTGCCATGATGCGGTGCCCTTTCTTGGATGTATTTGCAAGTAACTGACATCAAGGAAGAGAAATGGGGAAAGAAATGGAGCGCTCAGGGAGATGAGAAGAAAATTGTTCCTGAGCAATAGGATTTCCAGGAGGACACCTGGTTTGAGATCTATACACATGCTTTTCTATCTTCAAAAGCTAAAGAATAGGCGGATGAAGCCAAACTATTCAAATGGCACAGGAGGTGTACCTCTGATCTTCTTGTACCAATGAGCTTCGATTTTTAAAACAATGGCCACTGATGGTAGTTGAATTTTTTTTCTCACTTCTGGTGAGTCTGGGACAGTCATGACTTCCACAGTGTACACTGGATGATGGTAGCTGCCTTATAAACAAATGCTAAGAAGCTTCCTTGGTTCAAAGGTGTCCAAACATGCGATGGGATTTGATCGTTGATGTGGTGAGGAGTTAGAGGAGACAAAGGACCTATTTTCAAAATGTTGTCTGTATCTAATAGCATGCCTTGAGGCTGGCTTAAAGCAAACTCAAGAGGCATAGGTATCCTAAAGAGACACTTAGAAAATGTTATCACAGCATTAAGAATTCTTAATAAGACTGTTCTTTTGTGTTTCCTTCCTTTCCTCCTTCCCTCGTCTCTCTCTCTCTCTCTTTCTGAGGGAGCTATTTGGAGAACCAAGCTCATGATATTCATTACACACTTCATCAAGTTCAATAACACATATATTTATTGAACTACTACTATGTGTTGATCACTGTAGGGGAATAAGGAGACAAATACACCACAGTTCCTACTCAGGGTATTACAGTCCTGATAAAGAATTAGATGAAATGACTGTTGTTCAAGGCAGAGGGAACGTCCATCCTAGAGACTCACCTGCCACTGGAGCAGTCTCATTATACTGGTCTTGGGAGAAACCTTGCTTTCTACGCATTTATCAGAGCAGATGAGGCCAACAAATATTAAGTGCTAGAATTAGAGGAGTGTTGATTAAAAATGCAATGGGCTCCCAACTCTCTTCATTATAAATTCTCAATATATTAGCAAAGATGTGAGCAAGTATCCCATTCGGATACTTGCTATTTCCTCATTCATTCAGTTATCAAACACTGATTGAGTGCCTACTGTTTTCTTAGCACTGTGATAGGTAATGGAGGTACAAAGATGAGTATTTCAAGGGGCTTACAGTCTAACAAGTAGATTTGTAAGTCAGTGTCTGAAAATGTCACAGGTGTACTTATGGAAGTTTGTACAGAGCACAGGGGAACATAAAGAGGGTGAGGTTAATTCTATTGGAAAGAGGTAAAAAATACTTTCATAGAATGGTTCACCCTTGAACTAACTCTAGAAATAGGAGTAGATATTTTATTAGCAGATGGAGATGATGGTTGAGGGATGGGTGTGCAGAAAGGGATGAGATTCTAGGCATCAAAGCTACCACCACCTTCACTGATGAGGAAGCCCCTGTAGTGTCCAGGGAACCGATTCTCCCAGTGGTTACGGGGCATCATAGGAGGAGGACACTATAGACCTCTGACCTTGGGCCAGACCACAGCAGGTTTCTGTGTCAGGGGAAGGAGTCTGATTCTTTTTCCTGTAGGCCCAAGGGGTGCTTCTAGGTGGTAAGCACCTCCTCTCTCCCTCCTGCATCTCATGAACTCCCAACCCCAGGAGATACAAGAAAGGTCACTCACCTTGTGCCAGGGCAGCTAGTGCAGTCTTCCTGGGTTGGCCCTCGACACTTGGCACACGAGGCTTCACAGATCTGGCAGAGGCCGTACTCGTCGATGTATTCTCCTGGGGAACAAAATCTAGTTGTTTATCTCATTTCTGCATGGCAGTGCTGTCTGGGCTGTCAGTATGAGAGCAGCCAGATCCCTCTGTGGCTGCCCAAAAGCGATGGAGACAACACAGAGAGAAGAGACCTTGAATGGCTTCAGCAGCCAGTCTGCTCTTCTCCCAAGGGCCCCGGAAGTTGGAACCTCAAAAAGTTATGAGGCAATGACATAATTTTGGATCTAGTCAACATGTGTTACAGATTTTATAATTAGGGAGAGGCCGGGGTGGGGGACTGGGCGCCCCTTTACTGAGCTCCTACTGATGTTCCTGTTAAAATCTGAGGGCTCCTGGCTCACGAAGAGCCCAGTTATAATCTTGGTTGAAGTCAAGCCACAGGCAGGACCCACCCAGATCTTGTCCCACCGCTCTGGGGGGGATTGTGGTTACTAGTCAAAAATGGGAATTGAATCTTGGCTGACATTGGACAGATGTGAGCTGCATCTCACCCTGAAAGAGTAACAATAAAGAGATAGCCAGAGAATTCTTCATTGACTTAGAAAGTTGATCTCTCCCAAGGAAAGACCCAAATGAGGCCTTTCCACATGAACTTTCCATGAAGCAAGTTCAGCCTCACAAACTTGTGGACATTTAAAAAATTTCTCCCATGGCAAAGGTGGTGGAGAGAGACCAACCTCATTGCAGGTGATAACCTCTTGATGGGTGTCTATTCATTGAATTCAACCCTCTATTCACACTACACTCATCCTCTTCTGACATTGTCTTAAAAAAAAAAAAGTCAAAATTGTCTTCAGTCTGATCCAAAGAGCCACTTTGTGTGATTTGGAAACTGATCGTGCCCAGAAAATGTAGGTTCAGATTTCAGTAGAGTCACAAACTTCACTTGTCTCCCACATCAGCCCCAACTTTGACAGCCCCTAAGCCTGTCTGAACATTGTTCATCTGAGATCCAGCCAGAAGAGTGAGGGAGCAAGACTCACCCTCGGTTTGGTCGAGGGATCTTATGCAGACTCCAAGATTCACTGCCTGGTTTATTGTAGTTGCCTTGCAAAAAGCCCTGGAAACTTGGACCTGACTGGTGAGGAGTGGAGGGAAGTCTACCCCTCTGCCTTTTTCCATAGCTTTACTGAACTAGCAGAGTTGGGTAAGGTAAACCTTACCTACATAAATCATCCATTTGCTAGCACTAAACCACAAAAGTGAAAATGAAGAGGCAACCAGAATTTGCCCTTACATGGCAGAAAAAGCCTTTCACAGAGAGTTATTCTATTGGTTTTGTTAACTAATGGGGAAAAGTACATGCTCAGAGCAATGCAAGCATCTAACAGTGGCACACGCTGCACGTCTTGGACTCTGTTCTTCTGTGCCTTCTAATAGTTGCCAAGGTACAGTGTGGACCAGAAATCTGATACATAGCCTTCAGAATGGGACTGTGGTTCTTAGCCCAGGAGTGAGTCCCAGAAGTCCTAGCCCCTAAAGACTGAGGAACAAGAGGGGGCAAAGAATGTAAATGCGCAGGTTGTTCACTGTGCAAGGTGCCTTCTCAAATGGTCAAGTGGAGGTGGAAATCCCCCCCCACCCCACCAGGTTCATCCCACAAAACTGGACAGCCTCTGCCTCTGTAAGGGGCGCCTTTTACGAATCACACAAACGTGTTAGAATGGACTAGGTGTACTCTTGGTAATCAGCAGTCCTGAGCCAGAAAAAAGCTGGGGCTTCTGTCTAGTAGGAGTGGTGACTTCAAGATGCGACTGTCTCACTCAACACAGGCATTATAGTTCTGCATCCTTCTTTTTTATTTTTTCAGGCTGCCCCATTCCCCTCTTAATTGTTGCCCTTGCTGAAATCTCTTCCACCTTTGCTGTGCAAGGCACAACCCACAGAGCAGTCATCAGTCCAGGCATCAGCCAGATAAAGAGCAGGGGATCCAGGGTGGACCAAGTAGGAAGAAGTAGATCATGTCTACATGGCTGATGAGAACAATTTGTGTTCACAGAGTTAGACGACAGCTATGTGTCTTTCACAAGATGTGTGCTGAGTGGAACAGGAATGGGGGAGGGTTACAGAGGCTCCTAAACCCAAAGAAAGTGTGTTCTAGAGAAAGGTAGGATCATAGAGAGCACAGCTCACTCACTCATTCATTCACTCATTCATTCCATGATATTTTCTGAACATCTATATGCCAGGTACTAGGTGAAATTTAGAGATACAGAAATTAAATAGGCCCTGTTCTTGGCTTCTCAAAGATTTTTTTTTTTTTTGCGGTATGTGGGCCTCTCACTGTTGTGGCCTCTCCCGTTGCGGAGCACAGGCTCCGGATGCACAGGCCCAGCGGCCATGGCTCACAGGCCCAGCCGCTCCGCAGCATGTGGGATCTTCCCAGACCGGGGCACGAACCCGTTTCCCCTGCATCAGCAGGCAGACTCTCAACCACTGCGCCACCAGGGAAGCCCTCAAAGATTTTTGAGTAGAACGACTTTTAAGAGAGAGTTATAATCCAAATGCTGGTCACATGTCTTGGACCTCTTGGACAGTCTAGGTTAATGTCTGAAACAAAGACCTAGAGGCAAAGACCATTCCTTCGCCTTGGCGGCCATGCCTATAGGAACTGAGACAGTGGTTTGGGTCTCCCAACTCCTGATAGCCGTCCACCTTAATCTTCATGATATATTAGAGTCAAGGCTAGGGTAGGATTTTAGACTAAATATACCTTGGTCTGCTAAATCAACTGCTATTTAGATGGTTCTGTGAGTTATCCCACATCTGCACCCAAAGTCTCCTTTGTAATTACAGATGATGCATGGCTAGGTCAAGCAAGGGTTATTCCGTTATTACTGTGAAAATTTTAAACTCTCCTCTGTATCTGATTTGCTCCTCATTGGCTTCCATAAGCCAGTAGGTGGCACTGACAGCTTGGCCTTGTATTTCCTTGATCTGCTCAACTATTATGGCTTCTGTTGGTACTGACAAAGTGCCACCTTAGAAATAATCATCACTTGGAATTGCCCCATCTCTGAGATTTCAAGTACCCACTCCAGACACAACCTTCTTATGCCCCATTATGAGTCTAGCTTACCCAGGTGGTGCCCTAGGCTGCTTGATCATCCCTTCATTCATCTGTTTAGTTCCCTGTTGCATTCCTCATTTGGGCTAGTCCAACCTTCCCAAGACTCAGTCCCACCATTCTTTCCCCATTCTTTCTCAGAATATGACCTAACTACCTAATTTTCTGATAAGATACTGTTTCCCCAGCATCCTTTTTTTCAATGTCAAAATTCCTATCTTCTTGAATGTTCACCTGTCTTCTGTCCCTGAGGAAGTTAGTCTTTTTTCTTGGCCATTCTCTCCATCTAATGCTCTTAATCTTTCCTCAGGATATTTCTCCACCAGTCTGTCTTTAGTCCTTTCTTCACATCTCCCACCATCCTCGGATCTATAAAAGTTCTCCCCAACCTAAAATCTTCGGAAGCATTTTTCTTCCCTGATAAGTGACTCTTAAAACATGTCTTTTCCTCCTACCATTTGGAAACAAAATGGAGAAACTCTCATAACCTAGAAGCTTATGTAAGAGAATCAGCATAAGACAGCTAAACTGTGCATCTCTCTCCAGCCTGCATGCCTCTCGAGAGCCAACTCTGGCTTTAGAACAGATGAGAATAGAGAAACCTGTCCCGTGTTTCATATTTATGTAGATGTCCAATGAGTTACATAAACAACTGCCCCCAGCCCTTGCAGGCACGAGAGAGTTCCACTGCACATTTGAAAGCAAAGAAACCAGATTCCAAGGACGTAGTCAAGTTGCTTTTTTTTTTTTTTTTTTTTGGTTGTTGGAGCAGTAAATTCTTGTCATCTGTTTTCATTGCACAATGAAACTGAATGTTTATGACAGGCGTGATATACAAAATTCTTAGGAAAAACCTCTTTAGCACAGACTTTGGGGTCAATATTTTTGTCCTCCACCTCAGCCTCCAAGCTCCCCCTTCTGGTGTCTTCATCCATTATTATCATGTCCAAATCATCTTTCTCCTGTCATCAACATTTTTTCATTCCCCTTTTAGTTTCTTGCTCATCTCATCTGATAATAGTTCGAAGCACACTGAGGCAGTAGCGTCTCATGGGGAGGAATGATGTCTCAGCAGTTGAAGACACATCTTCAGAATTAATACTTGTAAATTAAAAAGTGTACAAGTACAAGTAAGTGCCTTAGTCCGCCTGTTCCACCTCTTGATGACATTGCAGAATGTGTTTGTGTTAACAAGTCTAAGCTATAAATAAACTTTATGAAATAATCCAGAATAGGTAAACATTGATTATATCCTCCGCAGCTACCAAACATGGTTGAGACTCACATAGCAATAGTTTTTAGGCTTACATGGCTAGAAGAGCTTCATGTCTCCGGCTAAAATGCTTTGCTTTCTTTGGTACCTTGTACTATTTCTTTACTGATTAGAGTCAGTAATATTTAAGCAAATAAATATATAAGCCAAGTAAACTAATAAACACATAAGTAGATTATGATGTGAGTTTAAAACAGCTTTTTAGCAAGGGTGATTAGTAAGAGAAAATAAGAGGGACATTGGATGAGAAATCAGCCAGTTGGGTTTTGATCTGGTTATTTCAGTGAGCAACCTTGTGTTACTGAATTATCTGTAGACCTCTGTTTATGTAGGCCTCTTATCACTCAGATGCCAGGTATCATAGAATGTGACTTTCCTGAATGTTTCTACAACCAGAAGTGTTAATCAAATAATACTATCTCTTTTCAAGGATGCCAACAACTAGTTTCCAACTTAAGATACTACTGTGTGCAGACAGTTTTCATGAAAAGAAATCCATATATTTATTACTTTCCACCAGCTACAATAAATGCACAGTAACACTTTCAACCAGTTATATACTAATGAAATAATTCAGTTTTTAAGGCCTCATGAAGTGTGAAGTTTTATAGCAAAGTTCAGAATATGAGGCCATCAACTGAGACTGCAATATCTTCACTTAAAAGTCTACACAATTATTTAGCCTTAAAAAGGAAGGAAATTCTGACACATGCCACAACAATGATGAAACTTGAAGACATATACTAAGTGAAATAAACCAGTCACAAAATGACAAATATTGCATGATTCCATTTATACGCCATACCTAGAGTAGTCAATTTCAAAGGGACAGAAAGTAAAATGGAGGTTGCCAGGAGCTGGGGGAAGCGGAGAAGTGGGGAGTTATTGCTTAATGGGTACAGGGTTTCAGCTGGGGAAGATGAAAAAGCTCTGCTGATGGATGGTGATAAGGGTTGCACTACGATGTGAATGTAATTAATGCTGTAAAACTGTACACTAATAATGGTTAAAATAGTAAATTTTATGTTATATACAATACATTTTGCCACACACACACACACACACGTCTACACAATGAGTTTATTCCTTAGAAGGGCAATACTTGATTTTAACTAAAAACCTCAGGATTATCTGCCTTTGGGGATGGGTCCAAAGAGCACCAACCGTCTTGGGGAGCCAGTTTGTTAAAATGAGTCTTGGGAGACCTCCTGTGATAGTGGAGATAAATGAGTAAGTGGATAAAGCTTGTGAAAATGGAGACATCTGGCAGATGGAACACTGTTTTTCCTTTCCATTAGAAGTTACAAAGGCAGAGTGAACATCACACAGCTCAAAGCAGAGTTCTGTTTCCACAGCCTGGAGGTGTTTGGGGCTACTGCTTCTCTATCTCGTCCTCTTAGTGATTTCCACTTTTCCTCCCCCACAGGCTTTTCTGATTGACGAGACTTATCCTTCCTGATCCCATTGCTTTTTCATTCTCAGGTGCTAGTGTTCTTCTGTGTGGTTTGTGCAGATGCTCTGAAATGCTACTACTCTGGCACCCCCATAGGCTGGCACTCCTGCAAAAAGATGGATTGTAAAATGTGGATCCAACACACTCGCAAATGTTTAGTTTCCCTCAGCCTGCATGCTGTCCGAAGAGCAAGGAATTAAGAGTTGATCCTATTAGTTTTTCCCTGCTGTTTGGGCCCTGACCATAGTCAGGCTGCTAAAAAAAAATGTATCCAAAGTGAAATCTTGGCCAACACACCTGAGTAGAGTAGTGATGTAGCAATCACACAAGCTCCCATTCACCGACACCTACCATGTATTTGTAATATGTAATGTTTAAGCCAGACAACAGCCCCTTTTGTGAATGAGAAACCAAGGCTCAGAGAGATGAAAAATGTTGCATAAATTCACTCAACTAGGTGAGTGACAGAGTTGGGTTGTGACCCAGGTTTGTCTGAATCTGAGCCATGCTCTTTCTGCAATATTTCCCTGGTACCAATTCATTTCCCCTTTTGGAGTTCCAAGTAGCTTTGCTATTTATAAAAAGAAAGAACTGAGTACATGCCTCCTCTAAACCACTTGCTGAGGTAAGGGTATCAAAAAGGAATTCACTGTGTAAACAAATGAACTTTGAGCTGGCATACTGCACTAAGCAGATTTACTCAATGATTGAATATACCTTCCAAATTTGTTTTCTCAGATAAAATGGCCACCATTTATTAAAAGGCAATTCTGCTTATCGAATTGATATTTTACAAGCAGCTTATTTTGTCCACTAGGGTAGAAGCTTTTAAGAGGAATCCCCCAGTTGTTTCTGAATGAATAAAATAATTGGTTGGAACTCTGCAAAGGGATTTTCTACACTTCTTAACTGCTGTCCACAACCAAAATAAACTGCCTCCTCAGAAATAGCTTACAACCAGAATTATAGTAGCCTCTCTCTGGTCCCTCAATTTATACGAAAATCTGGTATAGATGGATTGTTTTCTGTATATCTTCTCAATTAAGAGAATTTTGCACTGTCTTTTTTTTTTTTTTTTTTTTGTGGTATGTGGGCCTCTCACTGTTGTGGCCTCTCCCGTTGCAGAACACAGGCTCCGGACGTGCAGGCTCAGTGGCCATGGCTCACGGGCCCAGCCGCTCTGTGGCACGTGGGATCCTCCCGGACCAGGGCACAAACCCATGTCCCCTGCATCAGCAGGTGGACTCCCAACCACTGCACCACCAGGGAAGCCCTGCACTGTTTTTATGTTAGTGAAAAGTCACTCTTTTCCTAGTTAGGGATGTTAAAATTAAAAAGGCACTGAACAGTTGGTTCCAAGATCAGACACAAGAGAAGACAAGAGGCATGAGAGTGATTATTATCTGCATTTAAACAAAATAAGTTTACAAAGCCTATTGTTGAATGTGTGGATGAGGGAAGCCACGAGCACTTTCCCGTAAGCAGCGTACAGTGGGTAGGAATCCATTTCTTGCCCATCGGAGGTGTGCAAAGTATCTTGACGGTCTCTCTAATTAGTGGGCTGTCTGCTCTCCCTGTAAGTGAGCCTAGACTCGCTCCAGGTTCTTTTGGGCACTCCATCCCTCTCCTCCTCAGAGGTAAGATTTTATCCCCCAGTGTTCCCACCATTTGTGCCTGCAGAGGCGCTACTCATGGGGAAACTGTACAGAATGTGATGTGTTCATGGTGGGGGGATATGTGGGGTTCAATACCCAGTGCTGGAAGTAAGTGATCATAATTTGAGAAAATAACTTGTTTACCTTTTGGAAAACATGGCTCATTACCTGCGGCAGGTCATGCTTGGGAGACAATTACTGAGAAAGTAAGTGACTTGAAAGAACAGGTTGTTGACTAGAGCTTCCCGTAAGCCAGTGAGTGAGTAGGGGAGCTATCAGGCCGTGAGGGTTGCGTCCTTCCCCTTCACTTTGGGGGTGATGAAGATGGCAGGGGAAACTGTCAGGGGTGTGGCCCACTGAGCCTTCCTGACACTTTTGAACTAAACAAGGGTCCTAGCATGTGAATTGGTTAAAACCCAAAGTCCTTCTCAAGGAGTTTAATATGATCTAAATGTTTTCTGTGATGGTGGAAGTCCTGAACACAGGCACAGAGATAAGACTTGTTGTCATGTACTTTCATTGCTATGGTTACCCAAAGAGCCTCCCTAAATAACCACTTTTAAAACTTGCTCTTTTTTTTTTTTTTAATGTAAATTGGTGCAGCTGCTGTGGAAAACATCATGGAAGTTTCTCAAAAAACTAAAACTAGAGCTACCATATGACCCAGCAATTCCACTCCTAGGTACATATCCAAAAAAAACCCCAAACACTGATACAAATAGATATATGCACCCCAATATTCATAGCAGTGTTATTTACAATTGCCAAGATATGGAAGTAGCCTAAGTGTCTATCAACAGATCAATGGATGAAGAAGGTGTGAGATATATATACATACACACACACACACACACACACATACACTCACACACACCAATATATACAATGGAATACTACTCAGCATAAAAAAGAATGAAATTTTGCCATTTGCAGTAACATGGATGGACTTGGAGGGCATTATGCTAAGTGAAATAAGTCGGACAAAAAGACACATACTGTGTGATATCTCTTATATGTGGAATCTAAAAAAATATAACAAACTAGTGAATATAATAAAAAAAGAAACAGATTCACAGATATAGAGAACAAACTAGTGGTTACCAGTGGTGGGAGGAGGGGCAATATAGGGGTGGGGGAGTGGGAGGTACAAACTGTTGGGTGTAAGATAGGCTCCAGGATGTATTGCACAACATGGGGAATATAGCCAATATTTTGTAGTAACTGTAAATGGAAAGTAACCTTCAAAAATTGTATAAACATTTTAAAAAATTAAAATTAAAAAATTAAGTTAACAAATGTGAAACAAAACAAAAACAACTCTTGCTCTTAAACCCTTCAAGGCACCACTGCTGTCCCTTCCCCAACTCCAGTGCCCATGGGAGGGAACATCCTCAAATTACCCTCCTTCTCTTGCTCTGCATCAACCCATCCAAAGTGCTGTCTTTGCCTTTCCTCGCCCTTCCTTAGTCTTTCCTCAAGCCCTGCCTGCTGGTGCTAAGTTGCAGCCTAACTGCTAATTAAGAGAAAGAGAATCTCCTGGAAAGAGAAAGAAGTTGCCTTCCAAGGCCTAGGGCTCCACCTGCACCTGAGCTGGTAACTGGCAATTTAGTCTTTCATTGGGTCATCATTAATGCTCCCCATCCTCGGGCAGGGGATGCTGCCTTCTAAGAGGTGGTTTGGTTTGTCTAGTGACAAGTTTGAATGGAGCATGGCACCCAGAACACCTCAGTCCCTTAGTGACTGGGGAAGCATTGATGAGTCAGGCTGCCATATGTTTTTTGTGTGTGTTTGTTTGTCTTGAATTTTATTTTATTTATTTTTTATACAGAAGGTTCTTATTAGTTATCTGTTTTATACATATCAGTGTATATACATCAATCCCAATCTCCCAATTCATAGGGCTAGGCTGCCATATGTTTTGTTGAGAGTGACCAAATTGTGCTTTTGGAAAGACTCAAGTATAATAAAGCAGGGAACCAAAGTTTGCTGTGTGCCTACAGTGGAGTGCCAGCGTGGTAGGAAGCATTGTTTTGGATAAATGCACAAATTTTGGAGTCATCCCCACCTGGGTTTGATTTTGGCTTCCTTCTCCAGCTGCTTGACATTAATCAAGTCACATATTTCCCTGACATTCCTCTTCTGTGTACTGTGGATAATAGTTTCTTTCCCACAGAATGTGGTGGGGATCAAGTGAGAAAACAGACCTGAAAGCACCTCTCACAGTGGATGACAGAATGGTAGTTGTAATTATCAGGTGCTTTGAATATGTTATCTCATTAAACCTCAGATTAATAAGGTAGGGTAGGGGCTATCATCTTCATTTGACCACATAAGGAAGTCAAGCGTCAAAATCTCTTTCTGAACATCACCCAAACCCTGGGCTCATTGGATCCCAAATTGTGCCTTTTCCACACCCCCCCCCCCACCCCCGCCCCGCCGAGGGGACTCGAAGAATGTACTGGCTGCACAGGTCGGTGGCAATGAGGCAACTGAAATTAATGACCCTGGAGATGGAGAACTATGACCTCTCAAAGCAATTCAGCTGCGAGACGCAACCCACGCACACGAGGTTATTTCCATACGTAATTAGCAGCCCCTGGGAGCCAGCCTCCCTCTACCAGAGCAAAGGCAGCTTTCCCTGCGCGTAGCTGCGGAAAATTCCAGAGCTATGGCTGTGCCCTTCTCAGGCTGCTGAGGTAGAAGTTTGGGAAGGCACACAGGCTTCTCCCGAGAAGCAGCGTTTCACCCGCTCAGGTGCAGAGCATGGGATTCTGGGCGCCGCGGCGGCGTAGGCGCTACGCTTGGGCGACCGGCTTCTCCTTTAGGTGAGTGGCCCCGAACGGGCTTAGCTTCCTTCCTTGGCTGGTATCAGGATAAATTGCAGAGTTTCCTCTCTGTCTCAGTGACGGTGGCACACGTAAGCAGATGACAGTGGAAGTGGGTGCAGGGCTGTATGTCGTGAGTGTGGGTGTGTTCTGTGTACGGTCGGGGGAGTTTGTGTTGAGGGGGGAGAGGCCTCAGAAGCCCTGGGCGTCGGAGACGGGGAGTCCCAAGTGTTTCCCTGCCTACCAGCCTCCTTCTGCGTGGTTTGTGTACGATAAGACCTTTAAGACTCTGTCCAGAGTGTGAGATCCGGGACTAGGACCTCATCTGGCCCCACCATACAGTGCCTGCGCCTCCCACCCCCCCCTTCAGGATTCCTCTCTTTCCCACTGAGCCGTTGGCTGAGCTTGTGTTGTCCTCTCCCCGCTCAGAGAGGGGAGAGGCAGGAACAGGTGAGGTGCTTGTGTCTGGAACTGGCTGTCCTAGATGTGAATCCCAGGGTTCTCTTGGGCTACCTGTGTAAACTTGCACACGTGATGTAACCTCTCCTCCCCTGGGCCTGACCTCCACCCTTCATAGCTGAGCCCACCTCAGGCCGACCCTCAGGGTCTCCCCAGGGGCCACTGCATCTTCCTGCTCTAGTTACATCACTGTCCTGGAGGAGGGGAGGGGCCCTCCAGCATCATTTCTAGGGAACAGACCCCACGTTCGGGGGTCCTGGACCTTTAGAGACTAGCCTACAGCTTAAGCTTGCAGCCACCAGGCGGTGAGGTAGGGCTCGGTGTCCAGGACTCGGGAAGCCTGACGCTCCCTGGAAACTCGCTGTGATGCCAACAGGCAGAGCTGGTGAGTCAGGCTCTTCCCCACCCCACCCTTCCCAAACTCCCTCTGGTGGCTGTCTGACCTGCTTTGACTCCTTTTTGCTTTCAAGGCTGCTCTTGATATTCATCTTAAGCAGATTTTACACGGTGTGATGTGCCTGAGGCCCCAAGCCCTCCTGAAGAGGGAGAGGGCAGGTTCCTCTCTCTGCTGTTCACAGTTTGCCAAAATGGGCAGGGATGGGCTGTGGAAAAGCTGCCCGTGGGCTCGGGGAACTTGAATGGCTTTTTGCTTATGCAGTCGTTGAGCTTGATTTAGGTTGTAATTTCCTGAAGGTGAATTTGTAAGAAGCCAACATTTTCTGTGGGATAAAAACAAGCACTTAACTACAGTAGCACAAATGACGGGCAGGCAAAACTGCTAAAACGAGCAGAGGCAGGAGCAAAATGTTGTGTGTAGTTTGGGGATTAGAAGTCCGGGCCCTGGACTGGAGATAAGGGGACCTTTTCTGGGATAGCTGGGTGCTTTCGCAAGGCTTCCACATTTAATTCTCAGAGCCAGCTTATGGAGGTGAGTGCTGCTCTCATTTTAAAGAGGAAACTGAGGCTCAGGAAATTTAAGTAATCTGTCCAATTTCACTGACTTAGTGATAATCCAAATAGCTAACACTTATTCACTGATGGCGTATGCTAGGAATTGTCCTGAGTGCTTTGTGTGTATTAGCTCAATCCTTACAGTAATAACCCCATGGGGAAAGAGGGCTCTGTGTACAGCTGTTTGTTTGTTTTTTTTTAATCATCCTCGTTTTTCTGTTGAGAAAGTTGAGGCAGTGAGATATGAAGCGACCTATTACAGTCACCCAGCTGGGACTTAAACCCAGGAGGTCAGATTCCGAACTCTGCTGCTTTAACCCTGGTTTTGTAGCACTCATTTTTCCCAGAAGATATTGGAGATGGGATTGATCCCAGGCCCGGTTGACTTCACATGTCGTGTGCCCCTTCTACTACACTGGAAATTCAAATAATTGGTGAGCTGTGTGTGCGTGTGAATGTATATGGGGATGAGTTCAAAATATGCAGCTGTAGACATCTCAATCATGCAACCTGTACTACTGCTTGCCTAACATTTTCTGGAGGCTATTTGGGAAGAAGGCTTAATGTCTACCCTTCATGAGACAGGCAGAATCAGCTCACATAAAATACCAAGAACATCAGCCAATGTAGAATAAGTGTTCAAAACCTAATGGTTGCCCAGTGCAGCTTGTTCCTGTTGTACCCCTCCCTGAGGACAGGACCATTTCTTGTTCAGTTTGAGGTCCTCATGGCTTTACTGCATGAGTAGAAGATTGTTCCTAGACTTGTTTTCTGTTTTTGGGGGAGATATTCATTAAATATTTGTTTGGTGTACTGAAATAAGCTTCACTTGGGCCTCAAAAAAAATGGATGTGGCTAGGTGGGGAGGGTTGGGGGGAAAGTGGAGCATATTTCAGGAGGGGAACACAGAAAGCAAAGGACTGGGGAGCTGGACTAAGCATGATGTCTCTGTGACTCGGGCAAATGTTTGGATTGACTGAAGCAGAAACTGAGTTTGGATAGAGGATATAGATCATGGAACATCAGGAAGAGGTGTATCGAATGGGTGTGGTTGGCTAAAGCGAGCCAAGGAGGATTTAGGAACAATGTCGCTGATGAGAACAACTTTGGTGGATGATCACCCTGGTCAGGGGAGACTGGCTGAATTGGGGGGACAGTCTGAAAAGTCAGCTAGCAGATGGCTTCAGAAAGCCAGGAGTGAGGGAATTGGAGCTATTGCAAACCAAATCATCGAGAAAACAGAGTCACAGGATCTCAGGGAGAGGGGGATTTTGGAACTTATCTAGGGATCAGGCTTAATTGTCTCAATGGTTTCTAACTCAGTGACTGCCCAGTATTTGAGTAAAAACTAAAAGGGATGGAGAACTCATTATCTCCTCTTCCAATTTTGGAAAGCCCTGTAGAAATGTCTTTGTAGTTAGTAGGCCAAAATGACCTCCGAGTGAATTTTACACATTGGTCATTTCGAAAGAAGAAATAGCTGTTATGAAAAAAAGAAAAGCATGATATTTATGAGAATAGTGAAAAGAGTCAAGATTTGAGTCCAAGGCTCAGGCATGCGTGGCTTTGAGCAAGTCGGGTAAATGCTGAGTTTTATTTACTTCTGTGACAGTGGGGATGAAACGCATCCTGCCTGGTTCTCTGGTCTATTTGGAGGACCAAATGATATGTCTTGTGACAATGTTTTGGAAACTTCAAAATGCCTTATAAAGGAGGGGAAGATAAGATGATTAATGCTCCACAGGAGGGAATATAGTACAGTTTAGTGACAGAGAAAGCTGGATCCAAATTCTAACTCTACCACTTTCTAGCTGTGTGATTTGGGGCTCCATCTCTAACCCTCATTTCCATAGCCACAAAATGGAATAAAAATAGTCAACTTTAGAAAGTTGTGGTAACAACTAAATTTGATAAAGGACTTAGCACAGAGTCTGCTTGACATATAATAAGCAACAAATAAATACAGTTACTGTTATAATTGATAAATGATGACTCCTGCATACAGGAGATGGGTCGAGAACAAGGAGTCAAATCCATGGACTTGAACTTGAGGGATTAAAGAAATGATGGGTAGCATTGACAAGGCCTGAGAATGTGAGGGAAGCTGGTTGGGATGAACTGGCAGATGTTTTGAAAATGCACGACTCCTGGCATGGCTCTGTGTGTTTATACAGATGCCTCGGGCAGGATTTTGACAGTGGCTGTTTTTTGGGTCTGTTCAACATCGAGCGGCTGTGTTCTCTCTCTGACACAAGTATAACAAGAGTTGATGGAGTAAAATATAGTGCAGGAGTTCACAGCCCATTCTGCCGAGTTCCATGCCATAAACAATCAGGAGTTCAATGCATTGTTACCAGATAGAGTGTCAGGTTTAGATGCCAGGGTGGTGAAAGAAATGTCATCACCTACACATTCCAGTGGAGGGGCTGTCCTGTTCTTGGCCAGGATGGCTGTTTGGCAGAAAAGTCAAGCATCTGTAGACACTCTAATGTACAAACCCACGCAGAAGGAAGGTCATTTGTTACAAGGGCTCCGATCACAATGATTGCAGCTGCTTACTTGGATTTTGTGCCCATCCGAAAAGATGCTTTTCAATGAGTAACAAGTCTCAGGTAAATGATGAACTAGCATTAGCAGGTTAAAGGCTCATCATTATAGCAGAGGCAATGCTTGTGGAAGGTGCAGTGAGGAGTGTCCTTGTACCAACCAGGCTAAGTGCCTGGTAAGGTAAGAACATGAGTTTGATATTATTTGCGTTCAGGAGAGAGAGCACTTCGTAAAGCCTACATCTCAAGAAAGTTTCTTCAGTTGACTGTCAGGAAAGCTGATGTCCACCCAGGAGATGCCTTTTTTACAGAGGAAAAAGCTGACAGTGAGAGTTTACCCAGCTCTCCCCAAATCACACAGTTTGTTCCCTCTCCATATTCAACTATGTGGAGGGGGAAAGATAATCATTTAGGGAAATTGTAGAGAGAAATAAAGGCAAAGCAACACTCAGAGATGATAGAAGCCATGCTTTCTCTAGGTTGGCAAAGGACTTGATACCAGAAGGTTGTTGACGGTAACATTCAACTTATCTCACGTGGTAAACTTCTAATTATTTATCTTGGGATTTCTTCTGCTTCCTTGTCTTCAAACATCTTCTATAAAGTGGAGATTCCTAAATAGCTTTTCCTAGTCTAGATCTGTCTCCTGAGTTCAATAATCCTATATCCATTTGCCCACAGACTCTACACCTGGACACTTCACAGGTATTTCCAACCCAAAATGTCCAACAAGACTTAGCATCTCACCCCTGTACCTACATCCTTCCTATATGCACTATGTAGGTGAGTGCTGCCACCATCCGATTGGGAAAGCCAGTATGGGGAACTGAAGCTCAACCCGACCCTTCCCCACATTTGATCTCTCACAATCTCTCAGCTCCTTCTCCAGCACCATCACAGGACTTCTCACCCAGTCTTTCCTATCCCATGTAATAGATTTAACTTCCTCATTGGTCTCTGGGACTCATGATCTGCTCTACCCACCTCACGCCTGTTCTGTCTACTCTAACCAGAATGGTCTTCCTCAGATGTGAATTTGATACTTGCTCTTCTGCCTGAAGTCTTCCAGTGCTGTTCCCTCAATACAGAATAAAGCTCCAAAGAAGGAAAACCATGAGCCTTCAAATTTTGGCCCTTGCCTCCACTGCTGGCCTCATCCCCTGCTACTTTCCCTGTGAACTGTAGCAGACTTTTTTTGGTGCCCTGCACACATCCTGTGGCCACATCAATGTGTGGAAACCAACTTCCAGGGGAGAGTATCTGCTTGTATCAGTGTGAGGCTTTCTCCAGTGCAGGAAGGCTGCTCTGTCCAGTGCACATGGCAGGCCAGGAGAACCAGGGAACTGACCCCGGAGTTTTCCTCAACCAATGCCAGGGATTTGGTGTGTAAAGATCATGACTCCATTGTCCCTCCAGTGAGATAACTCTGAGGCCTGTGATCTATACCATTTTCCAGAGTTTTCCCACAGGACTGAGCTTCAGCCTCTCTCCTGGATCGCTATTTGCCAAGTGATAAAGTGGTCAAAACATTTTGGTAAATAAATTGACATGTTTGGAATTAGGAATGCAAAAAAGAGTCACCTGGTAGCTGATAGCTCCACGGAAATGTATGCATTCATTCATTTAAAATAATTATTAAGCAACTGCTACGCGCCAGGTGCACTTCCAGGAATTTGGGGTACAACGGTAGGCAAAACACAAGTCTCTTCCCTGGTGAAGCACAGGAGGTAGAGTGTACATCACAAATACAACAAACTAGTAAATTTTGTATGGTTAGAAGCTAATCAATGCTATGGACCATAAAAAGGAATGAAATTGGGTCATTTGTAGACACGTGGATGGACCTAGAGACTGTCATACAGAGTGAAGTAAGTCAGAAAGAGAAAAACAAATATCGTATATTAACGCGTGTATGTGGAATCTGGAAAAATGGTATAGATGACCCTATTTGCAAAGCAGAAATAGAGACACAGACGTAGAGAGCAAATGTATGGATACCAAGGGGGAAAGGGTGGTGGGGGGGAGGAATTGGGAGATTGTGATTGACACGTATACACTATTGCTACTGTGTAGAAAATAGATAACTAATGAGAACATACGGTATAGCACAGGGAACTCTACTTGATGCACTGTGGTGACCTGACTGGGAAGGAAGTCCAAAAGGGAGGGGATATATGTATTGATATACGTATGGTTGATTCACTTTGCTGTACAGTAGAAACTAACAACATTGTAAAGCAACTATACTCCAATAAAAATTAATTTAAAAAAAGGAGCTAATCAACTCTATGGGAAAAACAAGGCAAAGAGGGCAAGCAAATCAGAGCATGCTGGCGAGAGGCAGTGGTAGAGATGCAGGTTGCAAATAGAATGTAATGAGATCCAGAAACAACAGCTATAGAACCCGAGAAGTGAGTGTGTGCATTAGGCTGGAGTTGTTCTGAAAGCTAGTTGACAAGGTTAATTACCAACATGCAGTACGGTAATTTTGCTTCCAGTAGGCTAGACATTTGTGCTTCAGAGTACCCCAGCCCTATTCTATCTAGGCTTGTAATATCCTTAGTTAAAAATGACTGCTTTCCTAGACATGTGGTCCCCAGGCAGAATGCCCGCTGTGCGTCCAATTTTTTAATGCAAAATGTCTTTCCAGCACAGAAATGTACTGCCAGTTTATTGAAGTTCACAGAGAGAATGATAGTGGTTGACAAAAGCATATTAGGGAGGGGTGTTACGTTTCAGGCGTTTCAGGCGATAAAGTGGAGGGATGGAGCAGACTGGGGACCACGCATCCAGGAGAGCAGGCGTTCTCAACTAAATTCACGTCACAATTTTTATCAACTCATTTTTCAGAAAAACCACCCAGGTTAGAAAAAAAAATTGCATGAGCAATCAGAATTACTGTGGTCTACCTGAGGTACTAATAGTTAATATAGAAAATCTACCTTTTGGACATCCTCATAAAAAGAACCATAAAGAGTAGGGGGTTATGGGCTTCCCTGGTGGCGCAGTGGTTGAGAGTCTGCCTGCCGATGCAGGGGACACAGGTTCGTGCCCCGGTCCGGGAAGATCCCACATGCCGCGGAGCGGCTGGGCTCATGAGCCATGGCTGCTGAGCCTGCGCGTCCGGAGCCTGTGCTCCGCAACGGGAGAGGCCACAACAGTGAGAGGCCCGCGTACCACAAAAAAAAAAAAAAAAAAAAAAAGAGTAGGGGGTTAAATGGGATCCAGGGGGTATACGAATATTTTTAAGAGCAAGTGCTTTAAAAATGAGATTGACAGGGAGTCTAAGGGAGATGATGGCTCACTATATCAGGAGGCTCTACAAGTAAAATTCTGAAAGTATAGATCACAAAGGGCCTCAATGAAAGGCAGGAGGCGCTTAAAGAAACCAGTACCTTGGAGGTGATGGATATGTTTATTACCTTGAATGTGGTGACGGTGTCATGGGTGAATGTATATGCCCAAACTCATCAAATTGTGTACATTAAATATGTGTAGGTTTTTTGTATATCAGTTATATGTCAAGAAAACTATTTTAAAAAGTTAAAAAAAAATAAGAAACCAGTACCACTTCACAGAGAACTCTGCCAAGTTTGATGTTTAAATATGAATAAGGAGGCCAGAGCTTTCAGGATTTCCTGCTTGGAGCCCTGGATCACTGTAGGGGATGGGATATTGAGGAAGTGCTGCTTAAACCTTTCAGTGGCTCCCTGGAGCACGTGATGCAATCCAGATCACTTATAGGGCAGGTAGGACCATTCACAACTGGACCCCGGTCTGCACTGTTAGCTCATCTCTCACGCTGCACCCCAGTGTCTCCAACCCAAGACTCCAAGTGGGAGAAACTCCTGGCACTTCCTGGCCCCTTTCTCCAACTCTATCCTTCGACTCCTTTTTCCTGCCCAGAGGACTGACAACAGCTATTATATCCCTGTAGAGCATTTCCTCTCTGATTTCTTTTCATAGCCCCTGTTGACACATCAGGTCACTTTCTCTCTAGCATTCATCTGTTTCTATTACAGTATAAAACCCATAAAGGCAGGGTTCCTCATTCTATTACATCTCCTGTGTCCAGCATGGTACTTGACACATAGTGTTTAGTAAAAGGTGCGTAAATGAATAGAGTTAATGAATTAATGTTAGATAAATGCTGCCTGCTTCTCCTTTGTGTTTAACAACCCAGTAAACGTTTCTTTAGTGATTTGAAATGTGTCTCACAGCAACATTCTCATGAGGCTATATTATTATTTCTGTTTTACTGCTGAAAAAGTGGTGGCTCAGAGAGTTAGATGATCTCTCCAAGTGTGGTAGGCTGAGCGTTGGCTCCCAGAGGCATTCAGGCCCTCATCCCTGGAACCTGTGCATGTTACATTATATGGTAAAAGGGATTTTGCAGGTGTGATTAAAGATCTTGATTTGGGAGATTATCTTGATTATCAGAGTGGGCCCAAGTATCCTTATAAGAAGGAGGTAGAGGGAGATTTTACTAATAGAAGAAGGTGACCTCATGACATCATGACCTCAGCAGAGAGAGAGATTTAAAGATGCTACTGCTGACTCTGAAGATGGAGGAAGGGGCCACAAGCCAAGGAGTGCAAGGTATACAGTGCTAGACACAGGAAAACCAGAAAACATATCCTCCCCTAGAGAGAAGAGGGGAGGGTGGTCCTACCAACACCTTGATTTCTACCCTGTGGGACCCACTACCTACTTCTGACCTCAGAACAGTAAGAGAATGAATGTGTATTGTTTTAAGCCACCAAGTTGTGGTCATTTGTTACAACAGCTGTGGGAAACTGATAGACCAAGATTCTAAGGGCAAGTCATAGTATAAGAGTCAGATGATGTGTTGTCCTAACTCTGGAGCTCCCCATTAAGAGCTATGCATTTGGGATGAGTCATTTAATCTCTCAGTCTCAGGGCAGCAAGCCACGTGGAATACTGTTCTTGCAGAAGTGTCATGCAATAGCCTTGTTCTCTCTCTGTGAGGTGGGCTGAGGAGCCCTTGTAGGCAGGACACTTCTGGAGAGAGGCAGCCAGAGACTGAATTCACTGTGCCCTGCCCACCACCCAAATGTTCCACAGGAGCCCTGCCAGGGAGAGTCACAAAAAGCATCCTGCAGCCCTGAGAGAGTCAGGGCAGAGCATGGGACTGGGAAAGGGGTTCCTTCTCTTGCCGAGGGAGGGGGTAGTTTGTATGCACCCATGTACATCACCATGCATCATCTTGGTTAATTTTCAGCCATGGTGCTTTTATTACTGCTTTTTTATAGATGAAGAAAGCAGGGATTAGAGGGATTAAGTAATTTATCCAAGGTTACATGGTAAATGGCCAAGCTGGGTCTCAAGGTGGGACCAGCAGCGTCAGCATCACCTGGTTATGACATTACTAGAAATGTAGTTATTACATTATTAGAAATGTTAATTCTCAGCTTCCACCTTGAACGTACTGAATCAGAGACTCTGGGGTGGGGTGGCAGGAATCTGTGTTTGAACAAGCTTTCCAGATTCTGCTCTCTGCTTAAGTTTGAGAACCACTGCTGTATGCTATTCTTCTTAGAGTCTTTGGGAAGGACAGTCACCATCTTGGCCCAGGCTCAGGCTGCTTGCTACTCTGAGTTAGTGTTTAGCACAGGCAGTAGGAAGTGGCCAATGTGCATGGTGCAAGGATATTCCAGATTTTCCGTAGTGATTGGTGACTACGGTATAAGGTCTTTCAGTGGTGGATATAGGAGAGAAGAGGAGGAATCCAACACAGAGTCAGAAATCCTGCTTGCTGTCTGGAGAGTATTTGCTATGAAACCCTAAGATACGGATAAACATCATCTCTATTCTATTTTAGTTATCTGACAATTAGCCTGAGACAACAAAAGGAGACTGATGTAGTTTCTGTTGACATCATTATCAACATTTTTAAAGCACCTACGTGTATCTGGAATTCTCAGCACTAGATGTGACCCCTGTGTTCTTGGAGCTTACAAGACAGAGAGCCCGAACTACAATGAACAGAAGCCCAGAGAGCACATATCACAGGATGGGGCAGGGCCTGAAATCAATTCTGGAGGAGGCCTGACCTCATGTTCTCCCAGTCTCATGAAGGATTTAGTGAGCTTGAATATTCCCAGATGATATATCTGTTAGTTGGCTTCCTTTCTAGCATAGATATCAAAGGCAAAGTTGCTCCAGTCAACCCTTAGAAGCCCTCCACGGTCTTCAAATGTCTGGCCACTTCCTCACACTGTATTCTGTAGGAACAGCATAGGTGGGTCTTCATTCTCGAGGTCTGGATCATGGAGTTTTACTGCCACAGAGCTGGAGGAGGGAATAAGATCTAACCTAGTAGTGGGATAGTAGCAAACTAAGGGGTATATATTTTGGTGGGGATAAGGTCTTTCTAGGCAGTATTCCCTAAAGAAATAATAGATGTCAAGTAGTGAGAATGTGTAAAGTCTATTTTTCAGCTTCTGGTTTTTATATAACCCTTAAGACCTCTGTATTTTGAGATGATACCTTTACCGAACCAACTTCCGGTTGTTCCTCTTGTGTGGCTCAGCTGCTTCCAAATAGTTTGCGACACGTGGGCAAAGTTTGCATCAGATCAACAGTTATCCAGCCAATGACTTGAAGTTTTGGATCTAACATAACTTAATCCTCACCCTCCCTCCCCCCAAGCAGGACTCAAACCATCGGAAGCACCAGTCCTTACTTGTCCTGCCTCTAAAATTGTGCCACAGTATTTTCATTCATTCATTCATTCTTCTAGTCATTAAAACACAAATTACTGAGCAAATATTATATGCCAGTAACTGTGCTAAGTATGGTGGATACAATGGTGAGAAAAAGCAAATGCAATTCCTGCCCTCATACAGCTTACAGTCTGGAATGGTAGACAGCTATCAGTCAAATAATCACAAAAGCAAATGTGAAATTGTGACTCCAGCAGTGCTGAGGGAGGAGATAATCGGACACAGGGGGTGGGAGTGGGAGACACGTCTGCAAAGGTTCCACACAGGAGGAGGCTTGGCCAGTGTGAGGGACTGAAAGGAGGCCAGACTGGATGGAGGGAAGACAGGGAGAGAGAGAAGAAATTGGGGTGGGGGAGGCAGAACTTGCAGGGTCTTGCAGATCTTAAAAGTTCCCGGATATACCTAAAAAGCAGCAGGTTTCAGCGAGAGTATGTGATCGGATTTGCATTTTTAAGATGCCACTTTGGCTTCTTTGTAAAGCAGCAACTGGAGAGGGTCCAGGAGAATAGTTTGCAGATTTCTTTTGGCAAGTGATATTGGTAGCTAACCTCATGTGGTAGCGGTGGCATGGAGGGAAGAGGACCCACTCAAGAGGTAAGTTAACTCGATTTAGTGATAGGTCAGATGTAGGGCAAGAGGCATCAAGGATAAATCCAAAGTTTTTGGCTTAGGAATAATAATAACCAACATATATTGTGTCTAATACATATAAGCGCTGTCCTAAGTGCTTTAATCATTTTAAGTCATTTAATCCTCACAGCATCCCTAAGAGGGAGAGATGATTATCATCGTTAGTTTACAAATGGGGAAGCAGAGACGCAGAGAGGATAAGCATACTTCCTAAGATCTCACAGCTAGTAAGTGACAGAGCCAAGGCATGAATCCAGAAATTTCCCTTCATATTCTGTGAACGTAACTGTGACATTGAACAATCTCCTGGAATGGATGGATTGAGACTCATTTAGATAGAGATGGGTGGAGACTTATTTAGTATAATATACTAGGGTTCAACTTAGTCTCTGCTCAAAACTACATAAATGGGTAGGGGTGGTGGAAGATATGCCACCTGGCTAGGAGGACTTTGGAAGGCTGGAATGTGGATAGAAGCGTAACAGACAGGGCCAGCTTTGCTGTTGGATGAAAACAACTAAACTAGGAGCGGGAAACCTGGCTAATTACCGGGCCTTGAGAGAGCAATCAACCACTTGAATCCTCTGATTCCTCACTTTGAAATGGGGACAGCCACACTGAGTTGCCAAATAATGAACACAGAAGGCACTAGTGCTGTGCCTAACCTAAAGTAGGTCATCAGTAAGCCAATGATAAATTTGAATCTGTACTAAGGGAAGTAGAGAAGGATAAGGCTCACACTTGTCCATCTGTCAAAAATGTGGCTGATCATGCAGCTCATTGAAAAGAGCAGACATGGAAAATTGTCACAAGGACAGAGCCCTTAATCTCAATGAGTACAAATGGTGTCAAGGCAGAGCTTACTGCTGAGCTGGCTGGGTTGTTAAAGTAGCTACAGGCAGAATTTTTGGCCCCATTAACTGCTGAGAGCCAGTGTTGGGAGCCTGTAAACAAATTCCCAATTCACACCTTCAGTCAAATAGCTGGGTCTGTCAGGCTCCCTGATCAGGCTGGGGATCAGAACACTCTAGCTGTTCACTAGTTGTTTCTTTGACCCAAAGTGCTGCTAACTTGCATCGGTTCTGCCTGGTTAATAGCCAGCCAAGGACCAGCTTGCCTAATTCCGCAGTGTGCATCCTTCAGCAACATGAAGTTTGCAGCAGTGACTCTCAATAAATCAAGGGTAGGCTTCTCACACTCTGGAAAGAAGTGCTCATCCATGGCAGTGCATCTCAAACTTTCACGTGTTCACAGATCATCTTGAGATATTGCAAAAATACATATTCTGATTGAATGGGTCTGTTCTAATTGTACTAGTTTTCCTTTTTTTCTAATTAAAATTCTATTTTTTGAGGTATAATTGACATATAACATATTAATTTCAGGTATACAGCATAATAATTTGATATTTATATATATTGCAAAATGGTGACCCCAATAAATCTAGTTAACATCTGTCATGATACATAGTTACAAAAATTTTTTTCTTGCGGTGAGAACTTTTAAGAAGTATTTTTTTAGCAACTTTCAAATGTGCAATACAATATTATTAACGGTAGTCACCATGCTGTACATTACATCGCCATGACGTATATCTTATGACTGGAAGTTTGTACCTTTTGACCCCATTTACCCATTTCACCCACCGTCCCACCCCCGCCTCTGGCAACCACCAATCAGTTCTCTGTATCTATAAGATACTTTTTTTTTTTAAGATTCCACATATAAGTGGGATCATACAGTTTTGTCTTTCTCTGTCTGACTTATTTCACTTAGCATAATGCCCGCAGGGTCCATTCATGTTGTTGCAAATGGCAAGATTTCTTTCTTTTTTATGGCTGAATAATATTCAGTTGTGTGTGTGTGTGTATCATATTTCTTTTATCCATTAGTCCATCAGTGGACACTTAGGTTGTTTCCACATCTTTGCTCTTATAAATAATACTGCAATGAATATGGGCATGCAGATATCTTTTTGAGATAATGATTTCATTTCCTTCAGTTATATGCCCAGAAGTGGAATTGCTGGATCATACGGTAATTCTATTTTTAATTTTTTGAAAAAACTTCTTTTCATAGTGGCTGCATTCATTTACATTCTCACCAACAGTGCACAAGTGTTCCCTTTACCCATATTCTTGCCAAGACTTGTAATTTCTTGTCTTTTTGATAATGGCCTTTCTAATGGGTGAAGTGATATCTCATTGTGGTTTTGATTTGCATTTCCCTGACGACTAGTGATATTAAGCACCTTTTCATGGACCTATTGGCTATCTGGATGTCTTCTTTGGGAAAATGTCTTTTCAGATATTCTTCCCATTTTTAATCAGATTGTGTGTTTTTATTGCTGTTGAGATCTTTATGTATTTTGGATATTAACCCCTTATCAGATATATGATTTGCAAAACGTTGCCTTTTTATTTTACTAATGGTTTTCTTTGCTATGCAGACCTTTTTAGTTTGATGTAATTCCACTTATGTTTTGCATTTGTTGTCTGATTCAAAAAATTATTGCCAAGACAGATGACAAGGAGCTTACCACCTATGTTTTCTTCTGGTAGTTTTATGTCTTATGTTCAAATCCTTTATACATGTTAAGTTAGTATTGTGTATTGTGTTACATAGTGGTCCAGTTTCATTCTTTTGTGCTATCCAGCTTTCCCAAAGCCATTTATTGAAAAGACTATCCTTTACATATTGTATATTCTTGGCTCCTTTGTCAGAATATAAATGACCATACACTCATGGGTTTATGTCTGCGTTCTCTATCCTGTTCCATTGATCTATGTGTCTGTTTTTATGCCAATACCACCATACTGTTTTGATCATTATAGTTTTGTAATATAATTTGAAATGAGGAAGCAATATGCTGCTAGCTTTGTTGTTCTTTCTGAAGATTACTTTGGCTATTTGGTGTCTTTTGTGGTTCCATACAAATTTTAGGATTGTTTGTTCTATTTCTGTGAAAATTGCCATTGGGCTTTTGCTAGGGATTGCACTGAATCTTCAGACTGCTTTGGGTAGTATGGCATTTTTACAATATTAATTCTTCCATGAGCACTGAATATCTTTCCATTTACTAGAGTCTTCCTCAATTTCTTTTTTTTCCCCTCAGTTTCTTTTCCATGTCTAATAGTTTTCACTGTGTTCATCCATTCTCCTCTCAAGTTCAGTGAGCATATTTATGACCATTACTTTGGACTCTTTATCAGGTAAATCATTTACTGCCATTTCATTAAGGACTTTTCCTGAGGTTTTATCTTGTTCTTCCATTTGGAACATATTCCTCTGTTTTTTCATTTTTTCTTGACTCTCTGTGTTGGTTTCTATGCATAAAATAAAACAGCCACTTCTCCCAGTCTTGAAGGAGTGACCTTGTGTAGGGTATGAAGCTTGTCATTCAGTCCTGCCCTAGATCTTGGTTGTTTCTCAAATCTCTGTGATTGTCCAAGCAGCCTATTTTTATTTTTGGTGGGTCCCAGTAGCTGGAGAGTGCCAAGAGCTGTCAGTGTCCCAAATGGGAGGATCTCAGTCAGCACCTATATTCAGGCTGATTGGAAACTAGACCCTCGGGCAGTAGCTTTTAAAGTATGCAAACACATGGAGTTCTATGGGACTGCAAGGGTAAGCCCCACTGGCCACCAGAACCAGGTGATGTAGATGTATCCCCTGTGTGGTAGTCACAAAATCAGGGTGCCAGACAAATTGTACAAGTTCCTTTCTGGGAGATACCAGCCACCTGGAGTGAGGCAGAGGGAGAGTGCAAAGATGGCATCCACTGGCTTCTGTCCCAGGAGCACATTTTCATAGGACCCTACAGTGTGCCAAATCAGAAGTCTGCTCTCAGGCCAAAGCTCCAAGCAAGCATATAGGCTTCTTTCACAAAGAGATTGGGGGGTATATTTCAGTCTTCTCTATGCACAGGTGCCCTGGGGATGGTAGCCAGCCATGAACTGTTTGTTATAGTCCTGTGGGACCCAGGAATGCAAGCCCTCCTGGCCCCTGGACTTGAGCCACAAAAACTGGGGCACTAGCCATGTGTAAAAGCTCCCCTGGGGAGGTACGTGTGCTCTGTAGCATGGCAAAGGGAGAGTAAAAAGATAGCACCTACCCTCTAAGATATCTGGAGAAGATTAGAGGGGGCCCTTACATATGTGTTTAATTAGAAGCCTGCCCTTTAGGTCGCAGCTATGAAAATAAGCTAATATGTGTTAGTTTTCTATTGCTGCTGCAACAAGTAACCACAACTTTTATGGCTTACCAAAACACCCATTTATTTTCTCGCCATTCTGTAGGTCAGTCATCTGGGCTCAGTGTGGCTCAGCTGCTTCTCTGCTCCTGGTTTTAAAAGGTTGGAATTAATGTGTCTCAGGCTGCATCCTTTCTGGAGGCTCTGGGCATGAATCTGCCCCACGTTCAGTCAAATTGATGGCAGAGTTCAGGACTGAGGTCCCTGTTTCCTTGTCACCTGTTGGCTGGGGATTGTTCTCAGTTTCTAGAGACTGCATGCATTTCTTGGCTCATGGCTTCCTTCTTGCCTCTTCAAAGCCAGCAACTCTGAGTCAAATCCTTTTCTCATCTCGAATCTCTCTGATCCCCTCCTCTGACTCATGCCTTCTCTGTCTCCTTCTACTACGTCCCTCTGACCTACCTTGGGCTCGCATGGATAATTCAGGAATAATCTCCTTATTTTAAAGTCAGTTGATAGTAACCTTTCATTCCATCTGCAAAGTCCCTTCACAGCAATGAATGGATGGGAATCTGGGCGGTACACTTTAGAACTCTGTCACCACACCAACCAACTCCCAGCTGCACGCTTTTCGTGCCAAGGTCCTAGCTTTAGCTTTACTGAGTGTGTGACAAAGGCTTTGTATGTGTTTTAGGGCTGGTGATAGAATCTCCATGAAATCTCCTGGGATTTTCCCTTTTCATTGAGCAGAAGGGCTGGAATGGTTTACAGGGATGATGCTGAAGATGGGGAAACTGAGGTGGACACATAGAGGGCTATACTGAAGTTATACAGAATCAAGATTAGAACTTAGTTATACCAATAACTGGTCCAGGGCAATTTCCTGAGTAAATGGTTATTTACTCAATTATTCATTTATTGACTTATTCATCTACTACTGATCAAAGAGTTATCAAGTACCTACTCTATGAAAGACATTTTGCTAGATTCATGAGATGTAAGACATTTACAGACTTTGTCCCCATGGAACAAACCTTGTACTGAGAATCACATACAGCAAACAGATACTCCTACAACTAACTAGATGTTTGTAATATAATTGATATGAAAGTAAAGTAGAGGCATGGATGAGAGCTTATAATAAGGAGATCTAACCTTGTCTAGAAGGATCAGGAAATGAAGAATGACATTTAAACTGAGACCCAGATAATAAATGTGCTAGCCAGATATAGATGATTAGGGATGGAATAACATTAAAGTACAGAGAATGGCATGTGGGAAAGTTCTAGCCTACAAAGCAGAATAGAGGAGTCAGGAAAAGTCAGTGTTGCTAGAAAATATAAAGGAAGGGAGAGAATGGCACGAGATGAGTTTTCGAGAGGTGGGTGGTCAGACTGACCATGGCCTTCATGACCAGGGAAAGGAATTTCAACTTTTTCCTGGGTGAAATGGGAAGCCATGGGAGGGATTTAAACAGCAGAGTCTCATGTGAGCTTTGACTTTTTAGAAAGAGCACTCTGGCTGTTATGTAGAATAGATTCTAGGAAGTAGATGAGGACATGTTGGAGTGTGGACACAAGGGGTGCATTCAGTGAGGCTAGTTAGGAGGTGTTGCAACAGCCCAGGTGGGAAGTAGCTTCACCCAAGGTGGTGTGGACAAGGATGGTGGCAGTACAGGTGAAGGACAGAAAATGGATCAAAGACATATGTTGGAGGTAGAACTGTCTTGATTTGCTGACGGATCAGATATGGGAATGATCATGGGAAGATGGTCAAGATGACTCATGGTTCCTGTCATATCTGTGGCTCTTCTAATGATACAAGTCAATTAAAAATCACATTCCTATACATGATTAAAAGCCTTACATTTTCTTGATAGTTTAGCTTTTATTATATTGTAACAGTTATGGATATGAGTGTCAAGAAAATCCTGTTTAATATCACCTGAGAAGAATTTATGTTTTACTAGATTTGTCAAAGGAGCTCATGGAATTTGTATTATGTTATGATTTTGAGTATTGTAATGTTTCTATGTGTTCCCCATATCTCCAGTCTATTTCATCTTCATTTCATCTGAGGCTAGAGTATGCAAATGATGGCTTCCAAGACAAAGAAAAATTAGCATGAAAGGGAACATCACATCCTCATTTCTTAATAGCCACTGCCTCATTTCCTTTAGGTCCTTTCTGATTTCTTTTGCCCAGATGGCCCATTGGTTGCTACTAATTCTCACGATGATATTGAAATTCACTCACTCCTAGCTTGGTCACACAAAGCACTGTGTGGCCATAGTGTGCTGAGTAGTCCTGGGTGGACGTTGCTCAATTCACAAGAGACAGTGTGGACCCTGGACCTGACGTTGTCAGGTAACATATACAATCCTGATGCAAGCTCCACGGTCACAGCCTGAAGTTTGTTTTGACATCTTCCTTGGCTCTTATATTTCTCTTGGAGACTCTGATATCAGATCGTATGGATTTAAATTAATCCCAGATCTTCCGTTTAACCACTGGGGTGCCTTAGGCATTTACCTCATCTCCTTTCTCATTTGTGAAAAGACAATAAAGTCAGGCTATTGGGAATATCGAATGAAATAACTCATATAAAGAATTGAGCACAGTGCTTAGCACATAGGAAAGTACTCCATATATGGGAGTTACTGTTTCTGTTGTTATGAAAGGGAGTTGCTCACATATTACTTTCTTTCCTTTTACTCATCTCTGGTAATGACAGTTTAGAGGGCAAGGGGTTTTCTCTTAGAAGGAAAAGAAGATTCTGAGCCAGCCCTTGTCCCCAAACAGGCCTTGCAAACAGGCCTTACCAAATTTGTTGCTCTGGCCATGGACATCCCAGGGAAGAGAAGCCATGGGCTGCCTTCTCTCATGTGAGCTAATCTGACAGCTGAGCTCCGCTTAGTACCCTGTCCTTTCATTTAGCTGGCTCAGTGCAGCCATCAGTCCCCTGGGGACTGAAGCAAATTACAGCCTCCTCAGCATTCTGTCTCACTGAATGCCTCCCGAATTTGTTGGCAGGAAGTCACTAGTTGACTTGATGTGGTCCTTGAGCAAGTCAATTAGCCTCTCTGAAAAGAGGGTTGATGACTTCGAGGACAAGGAGGTGGAGGAAGGGCAATAGCCCCTCCTAGCCCTTTGCAACTTGACCTCCGGGGTCTTCCCATTCCCTCCCTTCAGTTGCCCACCCTACCCACTCCCTGCCTCTCAGTCCACAAGCCCTTTGATGGTTTTGTGCCTTTGTACCGGTTCTCTCTCTCTCTCAAGTCCTACTCCAACATCCTCACCTTCTTTGACTGACAAATTCCTACTTATCCTTCAAGGCTTATGTCTCATGCCATTTCTCTCTGACGCCTTTTTATGCATTCATTCCACAAATATTTACTAAGCAAGGCACTGTGCTAGACCTGTAAGATACAGCTGTGAACAAGGTGGGCAAAACCCCAGCTGTCGCAGTGCTGAGGGAGAGACTGACAATAAACAAGTCAATGAACGATAGAATGTCATGTTTGTGGTACGTGCTGTGAAAAGACCAAAAAAGTGGGCAGGTGTGGAGCTGCTTCCCGAGGAAGCTATTTTTGAACTAAGACCTGTAGGATGAGAAAAAACCAGCCATGTGAAGAGCAGGGGTCTGGATGCACAAATAAGCTAGTTTTGTTTGAAGAACAAAAAGAAAGTTAGTATGACTAGAATATGATGAGCAGGGAAGCATGAGAAGAGATCAGACAGATCTCAGGTAAGGAGTTCAGATTTTATTCTGAGTGAATGAGGAGAGGTGAAATCAGATTTTGTAGTTGTAATAGCTATCTCTGATATCTGTGTGGAGAATAACTCTGCTATCTGTGTGGAGAATGATGGGGGAGGAGAGAAAAAAGAGGAAAGGAGGTGGAGAGAAGTGGGGAGCCTGGTTAGGAGATTCTGGCAGTAGTTTAGGGTGGAGAGGATGGTGGTGTGATCCAGGATTATAGCTATGGAATGGGGAGAAGTAGACCACTTCGAGATATATCATGGAGGTATGGTTAATGGGACCTCGCTCATGGATTGGATTTGGGGGTGGAAAAAGAGGAATTCTAGGGCTTCCCTGGTGGCGCAGTGGTTGAGAGTCCGCCTGCCGATGCAGGGGACACGGGTTCGTGCCCCGGTCCGGGAAGATCCCACAGGCCGCGGAGCGGCTGGGCCCGTGAGCCATGGCCGCTGACCCTGCGCATCTGGAGCCTGTGCTCCGCAACGGGAGAGGCCGCAACAGTGAGAGGCCCGTGTACCACAAAAAAAAAAACAAAAGAAAAAAAAAGAGGAATTCTAGGTTTCAGGTTTGAGCAAATGGTGGATGGATGGGTTTTTAGGTGGATGTATTTTAATGCCATTTGCTGAGATGGGAGACACTTGGTGATAATAATGTTTAGGGGATTGGTGAGTCTGAAGTCTATTTTGGACGTGTTAATTTTGAGATGTCTATTAGATATCTGAAGGGAAATGGCAAGTAGCTATTTGGATCTACAGGTGGGAATCTTGAGGGAAGAGATCAGAAATATATATAAATACATTCCTCCCCACCATGAATAGTGAATTTCTCCCTCCTTTGCAGGGTTAAATTAGGAACCCAGCAGATCCTAAGTTCTCCTACCTCTGTGGGTCCCACATCATATCAAACATATTAAAATTCAGCTTTATCCCACATTAAGTTTAATTATATGTGATTCCTTAAGTTTTGAGCTGCAGTTGACTAGTTTGACATTTTGCATTTTGTAGATATTTAATTAAAATATCATTTGATTTTGCACATTTTAAAGGCAACTCTATTTTGAATGTTTCACGTTATTTTTGGATGCCCTTGGAAAGCTTATCGTGCACGGCAAGGGACTTTTAGCCCTCTATTGGATAGCTTCATATTATAACCATGCATTTTTGTATCTGTGTTTCCCACTAGACCATTAGCCTGAAGAGGGCATGAAGGACCTCAGAGCTTGGTATATGACAGGGACTCAAAGTTTATTTATGGAAGCAATTCATTTGGGCTCATAAGGAGAAAAAGCCAAGTCCAGGGGTACAGTATGCTTTCTATTCGCACTTGGGAAAAGGCTCTTACCCCCTGCCTTGCAACACATATGGACTTGTTTTCTCTATGGTACTCATAAAAAGGAGGCAGTGTTGTGTAGAAGGTTGATGCTGTGGGCTTGAGTTTCAGCCACACCCTTGACTTGTTGTGAATCTTGCAACAGAAAGTTAGTTTCTATAGGTCGCTCTGACTTTTGTGGGTGCAAAATTAAGTAAAGCCATTTTAGTAGAACTCTGCCAGCTTCAAAACACTCTATTCTTAAAATAATGTATTCTTTTATAAAATGAAAAAGGGTGTTACAATCCCTCAGGGAATGTTTCTGGAAACTTCTAGCAGTGGGGATGCAAAATGTCTTTTGTTGCCTGATGCCTGGCCCTGAAAAAGCAACAGTTGCAGCAATTATTGGGGGCAGGGGACCCAACAGTGGCCCTTTAGAGAAGAAATCTTGCAAGAAAATCTTTCAGTAATAAGACAGTCAAACATCCTTCTAAGTCCCTTGCAGGTAGAAGGTAGGAAGGAACTGCTGGCATTCCCAGGTCCCAGACTTGCCCTCTGAGACTCAGTGATGCTGCACAACTGCATCCTTCTTGCCCAGGAATTGACTCTGGGCCAGATCTTCACCTCTCATGATGAAGAGGAGACATGATTGTATGGATTACAGCCCCATCTCTACTGCCAAGCTGCTCCAATGAGCCACAGTGAAATTAAGTCCATCTTGGCTATGCCCTGCTAAATTTGTCAATGGCTCCAAAGTATTCTGCTGAGAATTTCAGATTTTATAGGTTTGTAACAAAAATAACTTTGGAAATGGTTGTCAACCAGGGAGGAGAAGCAGGTTCATACTTTGTCATTGACACATACTGAGTTTGGGGCCCAGGGCCCAGCCTGGGCCAGGTGAGGTCGGGCTGCAGCTGGCCTTTGTGCTCCCACTGCCATTTTGTATCAGCAGATGGAAGGTGGCAGTGTTGAGCTGGCCAGGCCACAGCGGAAGTTGCCTCCAGTTTTCTCCATAATCATCAAGCTGCTGTCTGTCATTGCCCTTTGTGTGAATCTGAATGACCATATGAAAGCAGTTGAGAATGCATGTCCACTTACATTTTAGCTGCATGATATTCTTTCTACATGAGGGGGATGGGGTGTTTAATATTTCCATACTCAGACGTGCCTACAGTGTTGATCACTCGATGGAGAAATTTTAATTTAGTAGTTACTACAACAACTACCTGCCCTTCTCTACGAAGCACTCAGTGTGCCAGTTCCTCAAAATGAAGAGTAGACTGTTGGGTGGAAAACCATGAGTCTGATAGATCACTAGCATGATGATAAGGCCCTAATACTGGGGTGAAAGGTGAGAAAACGCTGATTAGTCCACAGATGGATATTGATTAGCAAGGTCTTCCATGGGTGTGGGAATTGAAAAGAATGGGCACACTATCCATCTTTTGGAAAGTGTAAAAATGTCTATTCTTCTTGACTGATCCATCAAATGTTGAATCACTATCCTTTGCAGCAATAGGCTAATTAGATTAAAAAGCATTAAAACAATTGACTTGCTTCCCTGAACACCTCTTGTGCAGCAAGTTCACTGGTAACGCTCCTCCTGCTTTAGTCCCATCTGCTTAGTTAAGCCTTAGCCATCCTCCAAGAACCAATGCTAGTCCAGACAGCTCTAGGAAACTCGGCCTGACCAATCCAATTCAAAGGAATTTCTGCCTGTCTGAACTTAACAACTTAGTGTCTCATTCATCTGAGATTTAGAATTTACTACTTAGTATTAATGGTCTTAATACTGAATTTTATTTTTATTATTCTGAGTCTGGATATGTAATCCCAATCAATTTATTTCAGTCCATACGCCTCAGCTTTCTCATTTATAAACAGAGGATAATACATGTCTCTGCTCTAGAGTTTGTGTGAAACTTAAAAGAGGATATATTTATATCAGTATATATATACTCTATATTCCCATATTGTACAGCACATAGTAAGTGGTCAATAAAATTAGTGTCTCTCCATTTCTGTAATGGGACTTCATGGCAGCAGCTCTCTCTCATACCTTTTTGTATCCCCAGATCTTTAAACCTAATTGGAGCGCAATATGTGTGTCACTTCTGTTGATTTCTCATTTCTTTTTGCAAAAGACAGGGCATTGAACTTTCAAGGCTAGTGACCATCTCAAGCAGGGTTCACAAAGATCTATAATCCATGGTTGTTTTTTGCTAATTATACAGTCCTACCCTGTGGCATGTACTGGACATTGATTTTAGAAAAGTCATCTTCTAGGCATCCAGGGATACAGCCAACTAACAATGATACACAGGATATTAGCCAATTGAACAAGGTCATCTTCTATAACAGCTTTCACACCTGCCCCTGCTACCCGACCTCTTTGTGCCCAACCCCTTGGTCCCCACCCTTCCATACACCCACTGGCAGGTATGCAGTAGTCCATGCCCTGGGGGAAACCAGGGAAAGAGCAGGTCCAGGTGGCCCTTTCACTGGACATGGCATCTGTACAATGCAATAGCAACTGCACCAAACTTTTGTAGATTTTTTTCACAATCTGCTTACTAAAAATGGGATTTAACATACATTCATGACCAAACCTAAACTGATCCTTTCTTCTATTGCTGTTACTTTCTCCTTTTTTTTTAGTTCCCACCTCTGCTCACCCTTTTTCCCAACTTTATTTAGATCGTTCATTCACCTCACCCTTTCCTCCATATTCAGCATCTATGTGGAAACAGAGAAATTTCTCATGACCTCACCCTTTCAGAGATGTTTGCACATGGGTACGAACAGATCAAATAAACAGGAACTTAGGTTAATTTAATAGAAAAAATAAAATATGGAATAACATTGATTTTGGCCAGTATCAATTACAACCATTCTACTATATTTTACAAAAAAACAACTGAACATTTTACACATGTACAGTATTTTTCAGTAAAAGTGGATTTGGATTTAACAATGGATCACTAATGAAAAATCAAAAGACAAAAGAAAACAGAAGATAGGACTTCTGTCTCCAGAGGTTAGAGCATTTGTTAAGTCTCCAAACTTTGTACTATCCATTACATATATCTCATTATGAATATATATATTTATACATAATATATAACATTAACTTAAACTTTGAAAGCATTATGTTCTAGTTAATAATATTCTGTAGATAAACGAGGCGATAACCACTAGTAGTTAAACCAGTATTTCCACAATGTGTGCCTGCATGGTCAGTGAGAAATGGAACACATGTTCGTAGACCCCAATGATTTTGACTGTCAGATTGATAGTTATTTGTCTAAGAACACAGGCATCATTTTTATTTTTCCCTTCATAGTAACTTTGTGCCTCATATATTACGGGTGGGTTCAGTTAAATGGATTTCTTTGCAGGCAAATCTGGTTTCACCATCTGCTTGACCTTGCTTTAGGCTCTCACTTGCTTTTGTCCACTTAGAGACTGTGCCTTTAAATGTAAAGACTTTACATGCCATACCTGGGACTAACTTGCTTTCTTCGGGTCAGAAGGGCCTGAAGTGTTATGAAGAGGAAAATTACTCAACAAAATCAGTTGATTCCCTAGTTACATATGAATCATTACGTGACTCAGTATCACTACAATGCTCTTAAGAGGGTCATTAGACTTTATACTCATTATTTACCTAGGGTTCAATGTTAACTTTGATGTCTAGGAATGCATATTTTCAAGGTAGGCTTTTTACTACCTTGCTGCTTGGATGGGGACCTTAGTTAGCATCCACTTCCCAGGATAACCTATATTGATATCATTCCTCTTCTCATCTGTGAGGCCAGTGACATCTTGGAAGTGAGGCTGTCAGAAGCCTAAAGCTTGCAAGATGGCTGGTCATTCTCAAAGCAAATGAGGTCACCAATGGAGCTTTGATATGAAACATGAAGAAACTTGGTATCAGTCTATCCTCTCCTAAACAGAGAAACTCAGAGTTATAAAAAGATCTATCAGGTTTCCTCATTTTTGACCACTGATCCAAACAGTCTTCACATAATTCAGTCTGCTAGATTCCAGGATGTGTTTGGGGAGTCATAGAAAACCAGTGAAGATATTTCCAAGAAAACAGATGATCTCAGTGACATTCAGTGGACAGGTGTATCATAGCATGGTTATAGAGGGACAGAGTGGGAAAAGAACAGAACCAGGAGGGTACAATCATGCTGCCCATATTCCATTTCCAGTTTTATTTTCTTAAAATGACAAGATGAAAAAAACTTCTAATAAGCACCATTGAAAAATGTTGCCTGGCCAACTTGGGCACAAGCTTAAATATTATTTAAATAAATTCCATTTCTTAAAAATACAGGACCTTTTAGAAACTTTTGACTCCAGGAAGAAATTTTCTTCATCATATCCAAAATGCTTCCCACTACAACACATGGAATTTCTGATGGCCTTAAAAAAAAAAAAATGCTATGGGGATAATGGCTGAATAGCACCGAGAGATTGTGCAGGGTTTACAAGTGAACACTCTGGATTTGGGGGGAGCTGGATCAGTCTCAGCTATTTTGTGAATCTTTGCATTCTGTCCATCACCACTTTGACTATGCAGAGCAATCCCATTTGACCAGCTGTATGTGAAATAACCGAATCTACCATGGAAAAGCCAGTAGCAGCAAGTCTATCTGATGAAACCAGTGGAGCAGACTTATCAAGTGGGCATAATGCCAAAACCAGCACATAATGCATGAAGTAAATTATGTGTGGAAAGTATCAATGGTCAACTGTGAAAAACCAAGACAAATGACACTGAACACAACTCTGCGGGATGTTCTTAATGCCCTTAGGTCCAGTTTTCTGCCATTTCCCCCAACAGTGGACTCAAGCATGAAAAATGATGGATGCAGGAGCTTTCTGTTTCATTTTGATCTATGTCTGCTCTTGTGATGTTTTTGAAAGGTATATTTTTAGGCATCTCAAAGGGGAAACAAGCAAGTAAATGCAAAAGGAAAAAAAATGGACCTTCAAAAACAGGGCAGGAAATCAAATCATTACTTTAACGTCAAATTTTGGCATCAAATGCTTTGGTCATACAATACTGTCTCTGTGGTTCTGGCTGTTTAGCACTAAACACCCAGTTATAAAAGGTAGGCTTGTTGTAGGTTTATTTTTTTTTTTCCATTTAAGTTCTGACAAAACAGTTCACCATCTCCCTGCACAAATTTGAGAGAGAGAGAAAAAGAGAGCAAGAAAGAGAGAGGTGGCTTGCTTTTTTTTTTTTTGCTTGCTTTTTTCTTTTTAATAATAATATGGAGTAATCTATAAGTCTACAAGAACAAAGAAATCTAGGATGGCAGCTCAGCCTTGGAATGTACAGGTTTTGCAGCAAAGTTGTTGAAGAACCTTCCGTTGGCACAGATTGTTCTTTTTCACTAGCATACAGAAGCCTCCTTCCGCCCAGGACTCTTCCGTTGCTTTTCCAGGAAGTCAGCAAGAGAGAGGGGAAGTTGAGGACGAGAGCAGCATGATGGACGCACACGGAAGAAGGTTGTGATTGGCCAGAGAGGCAGATTGAGGGAATTGGAAGAGATCATTCAGGAGCAGTCAACAGGAAGAAATTTGGTCCACCCGAAGTGATTTCAGTCAACAGCATTGTTTTCAAGGAGAGATATTGCAGTCCAATGGTAAATGTGATTGGTATCCATTTATGAAAGGAAAAAAAAAGATTAGAAAAAGAATAAATTAGAAATCAATAATAATATAGGCAAGGAATTTTTCTTTTCGGAGTTACCTAGAGCAGAGTGTATACAGTCATTTATACTATATTTCACTGAATCCAAGACACTGGATTTCAGATGCACCACTACTTTAAGTACTACCAAGAAAAAAATTCATATTAAATGGTGACACAATAGCCTCTTATCAGAATATTAGTTTTATGCTTATTGAAAGTATTAGTTAAATTTATATAACATGCTGTTTTGTTTCTGGGCTTATGTAATAATTCTTCCTTTGAATATTGAGAAATAGTTTAACTTTTTCAAGCTATTATGAAGTGCAATTAAATGCAACACAAGTAGGAGTGATCATGTGCCTAACTCAGTTGACTAGACATATGTGTGACTAAGTCACAGGCGATGACAGCTATGTCACATCAACCTGTGGATCAAAAGCAGTTGTAAGCTGCCATGAATTATAAGATGCATCTGATTCCAGAGCTGTTAAAATATATTAAAAAAGTATGTCTTAGAATCACTGAAATATGACAGTTGAAAGAAAATAAATAGCACATCCCTGAATGCAACTGCCACGTGATTTGAAAAGCCTGGTGAGCCATCAATGATCTCATTCTTTAACCGACCTGAAAATGGACTCATCACAAATCATGGTTCTTCATTTTCCACTTTTGCCTGCAATCCTGACACTCCACTTTTACCAAAGTGCCATTGGCATAAATTATTCCATGCTTACTGTGGTTTAGGGAAAGCCGTTAAAGCATCACAAACCTTGAAATGCCTGGTACCAAGTGCTATGGGTGAAAATTTCAAGTCATAGTGGATCTTTTGTGTCAATCACTTAAAAATCTTCCTTAGTTTTTCAGTTACTAACTTACAAAACTTCTGATCATATTCAGATATAGGGGAACCATCTTTTCAAGTAAGGGTAAGGAGCACTGGCTGGTAACTAAAAGGTGATACTTACATAGTACCTGGGGTGCCATCCCTCAAACTTCTCACCTCCATGTTGTGTGGTGAGAATTAGCCCTGGCCATGAAAAGTTTGAACACAGAGCCTGAGCAGGTCTGCCTGTCCCTGCCAGATCAATCATACATTAGAAAAGCTATGAAGATGCAAAGTCATCTGTGATGCTCTGTGGATATGAGACCATAAATAATGTTCCTATGCATGCCATTGCACGCTCAGATCTTTTTGATGTTTCAGATTCCTAACGGGAAGTTGTAGAATAAACATATGAGGTCGACGGCATTATCCTTCTCATTTTTACAGATGAGGGAAGTGAGGCCCAGAAAAGCTCATAACCTGCCCAAGGTCTGGAGGCTAGATATGAATGACAGTATTCTGACTCCTGAATCCACATTCTCCCAACCACAGCACTCTTCTGCCTCTTGTGAAATTTCCAGAAGAGGAACCATTCAAAAGAAGACAAAGATTAAACCCAGGGAAATGATTTTATTGGGGAAAACTGTTCCAAATGCATAGTTTTTTATTTTCCTAACAGTCCAAAGATGTTTAGAACAACGATGGTGCAAAACAATTTCTTTCTACATCATTGAGATGCACGTCTGCATAAAATTTAGGCACAAATTTTAGGGCCCTCTCTGCATGAATTATATCGAGAGTCAAAGTTCACAAAAGGCTGGAGTTGGAATAATTTAAATTCATTCATTTTATAGATGAGGAAACTGAGGCTAGAAAAGTGATAGAACTTGGTATTTCCCAAATTGTCAGGGGGCATGGCAGCATATTACAAATACCTGAGAAGATTCTAAAGCTATCAGTGCTCAAACTGTACCCCAAGACCAATTTAAATGAACCTTTGGGGAAGGTCTGGGGTCCTGGCATTTTGATTGAGAACCACTGGTGCAATGCAAAGAAAAATAGACAAACATTAACATTAGAACCAATCTGTAGTTGGTTCTGTCATTAGATAGATGCCTGTCTATCACACCTTAATGAAAGATTCAGATACCATTTGATTGTTATTTACATATCAAAATTATAAACAATCCAAATACGAGGAGAGTGGCAATAAACTGTGGCATCTCCACATGATAGAATATTAAGCTGTTATTAAAAATGAAGTTTCTGAAGACTTCGTGAAAACATAGGATAATGTTTATCTAATGCTTAGTGCAGAAAGCAAGATACAAAACTCCATGTAGAGGGTATTTTAAAAATCTGATGAAAATTACATATGCCAAAAGACTGGAAAAAATACAGTAGGTAGCCTTTTCTAGTTAGTGTTTGATGTATGATTCCAACTATATGACATTCTGGAAAAGGCCAATCTATGAAGACAGTAAAAAAATTAGTGGTTTCCAGGGGTTGGGCAGGGGGAGGGAAGGAGGGAGGAACAGGCAGAGCACAGAGGATTTTCAGGGCAGTGAAGGTGTTCTGTATGATAGTACAATGGTGGATACTTATCTTTATACATTTGTCCAAACTCAAAGAACACCAAGAGTGGACCCTAATGTAAACTATAGACTTCGGTGATAATGATGTGTCAATGTAGGTATCCATATCATTCTGGTGAGGGACACGGATAATGGGAGTGTTTGTGTGTGTGTTTGTGTATGTGTGTAGGGTAGTCAGGGGCTGTATGAGAACTCTCTGCATTTTCTGCTCAATTTTGCTGTGAACCCAAAACTCTAAAGTTGTAAAGAACCAAGTTTACTACGTAAAAAAAAATTGACTAGTGCCAACTTGGTTAGTGGATGCTTTAGTTCTTCCTGCAATTAAAACAACCAAAAAACCAAACCCATTGAGGGTAGGAGTTCGAGATGAATGAACGCCAACAAGATATTGGGTGTGTCCTGTCTGGGGCACGCTTGATAGTTTCTTTTTCAAGTGGAAATATATTAGACCTTAACGTAGAAAGATCACACTTTGCTCAGAAGATCAAAACGAGCAGTTGTACTCACCATCCTTGCAGATGGCTCCCAGTTGACACATTCCTAAGTCTAAGAGATACCCACTGGGGCAGCTCGTACAGTTCTTGAACCCTGGACCGTTGCATGTCAAACAGCTGGTGTCACATCTAAGGGGAGAATGTACGATTTATCATCCTTTTGCACGTCAGGCACAGAAGAAGATGTGTTTGCTACCAACCTCTTAATGTCTTAAACTTAATCTTCTCCCTTTGAAGATGCCACAAAAATCTTTTCTTACAATAACTGCTAGGTTTGACAACATTAAAGAAAGCCTAGCAGGTAGACTATGATTTTATTTTTATTTATTTATTTATTTATTTATTTATTTTTGCAGTATGCGGGCCTCTCACTGTTGTGGCCTCTCCCGTTGCGGAGCACAGGCTCAGTGGCCATGGCTCACAGGCCCAGCCGCTCCACGGCATGTGGGATCTTCCCGGACCGGAGCATGAACCCACGTCCCCTGCATCGGCAGGCGGACTCTCAACCACTGTGCCACCAGGGAAGCCCTAGACTATGATTTTAAAGGGGAGAGAGCATGCACTTGAAACAGAAATATTACTTTAGAGGTTTTAAAGTTCTTCTGAGGTGCAAAAAAAAAAAAAATCAGTTGGGTTAAAGGTTCAGCACAGTGTCCACAGGTAAATGTTTGAACCTTATTTTTCATTAATAATTCTGTTTCATATTATTTATGAAGGCAGTCAAATAAGGAACCCGGTAACCAAACACTAGGGCTTAAGGGGTGGATCCACTTACTTTTTGCAGGATTTGTATCCATTTTCTGAAGAGTGGTCGAAGTAATGGCTGATACTACAGCTCTGCACGCACCTCCCATCCTCCATGAAGTAGCCCTCTGTGCAGTTAATACACCCACCAGCACCTGCTCCTTAAAAGCAAGACAGATGCCAAAGACAGAAACAAAACCTCAGAAGAGGTTGCATGATGGGCTGCTTCTTGCATAGTTGGTTAAAATGGCATTAATAGGTTGTAATTTTAATAATTATGACATTTGTGCTTTTCCTTATGTTCTTTGGAAAAAATAATGCTCCAGTTTTACCTTGAACCCATTTGCCAAAAACATCAAATCTCTTTGGAAAGCAAAGGAGGTATCACTGGGAAATTTAAGTTTTCAATGAGCATGGGCTACTGATGACTGACTTCTGAGAATACATGCATAGTTATCAGAAGAGACCCATGCTTCTCCAGCATTTATTTTAAAACTATCATATGGGTTTGCAGGAGTGATGGATAAAGACAGGTAAACAAAAGCCAAACCAGAGCCAGAAGAATAAACAAGAGGACTGGGAGAGAAGGTACCAGCACAGGTGGCACAGAAGCGGTGGCAGGGTTGGCAGTCTTGGCCGTTGAAGTACCGTCCATCCTCACAGGCGACAGCACACCGGGATCCCTGCAGGCTGAAGACACAGACACAGACTGCTGTGATCAGGCAAAGAAGTCATGACTCCCCAGTGCCATATGTAACAAATATAGTTCCCCCCAGAGACCAGTGGCTTTGGCAAAGCTTCGAAGCATAGGAAATAGCCCCTGTAGTCTTTATTTTTCCTCATCCCAATGCCTATAATGCTTCTCTGTGCCTAAAATTATGTCTGTAGCTGCAAGCTTTGGGGACATTCCTCTTAATTTTTAGACTGGCTGACACATTTCTTCTTAACATTTTATAACATGGAGGTTTTAAAAAGTATTGCATTGACTCAAACAATCACCTTAGCTAACAATATGCCTACCAATTCCCTGATATCCAGACCTCCTAGACCTACTATGCCAGCGGTCCCCAACCTTTTTGGCACCAGGGACCAGTTTCGTGGAAGGCAATTTTTCCATGAGATGGGGGAGGGGGGGCAGTAATGCGAGCAATGGGGAGCGGCAGATGAAGCTTCGCTTGTTTGCCTGCCGCTCACCTCCTGCTGTGCGGCCCAGTTCCTAACAGGAACTGTGGTCTGCAGCCCGGGGGTTGGGGACCCCTGTACTACACAATAAACTTAAAAGTAGTTTTGTAACTATAAATGTAGTAGGAACACATGGTAAAATGAATTACAGCTGAATAAAAGCGCACAACTATCCTTGCCCAACCCCCAGCTCAAACTCCCAGGAATAGCCTTTTTTTTGATTTTAAGTGTTTCTGATTTTAGTTCTTCTGTTGGTTCCTGTCAAAACAACAGAATTCTAATATACTTTTGTCTTTATTGCTTGATTTATTAATTTTAAACTCTAATGAAAAATTTGGCAAAATTATCTACTAATACTACTGCTTCTCCAAACATCTCGATTTTCCTTAGTTATACTATTATTTAGTCTTTTTAGGTGTTATCTGTGGCATATTTTCTCTAAATAGCACTCTTTGGCATTACCTAATGAGCTGCTAGAATGTCAAATGAGGAATGTGTATTTTTTTCTTCTAATTTTTATCAGCTATGAGCTTTTTCATAGTCTACAGACTGATGCTTAAAATTAAAAACAGGGCTTCCCTGGTGGCGCAGTGGTTGAGAGTCCGCCTGCCGATGCAGGGGACACGGGTTCGTGCCCCGGTCTGGGAAGATCCCACATGCCGCGGAGCGGCTGGGCCCGTGAGCCATGGCCGCTGAGCCTGTGTGTCCGGAGCCTGTGCTCCGCAACGGGAGAGGCCACAACAGTGAGAGGCCCATGTACCGCAAAAAAAAAAAAAAACAAACAAAACATAAAATTTACAACATTTAATATACAAATTTTACTCATGGAATAACTCAATAGTGAGACTGTTACCATAATCCTATGTCACCCAATAGACAATACTAGAAAATGGGTATCTAAGCAACAGGGTCAAATGCTTTCTATTTTCTTATAAAAAATATATTTCTCTATATTGTTCCAATTCACATCTTACTTGACTGTTTTGAATATGGATCATACTATTAAAAAAAGTAACATTTATTTTTCCCTATGCTCTTTAAAGAAATTTGGAAAGGCCAAAAACCAAAGTAGTTGAAAAAGAATCCCAAACAGTCCTGTTCACATTTTGATCCATTTCCTTCTAGTATTTTATGCATAGATATTTTTGTTTGTTTTTAGCCAGTATTTAAAATTTTACAGGTCTCTTGAGGCCAAATGGCCAACCCTAGAAGCCCCTAAGGAAAACGCAGGGAGCCTCAAGGAGACAGAAACTGTATTTCATTCATAGATCTTCTACTGGCCAGAGAGCTGTCATTTAAAAAGCCAGTAAAAGAAAATCCCTTTCCTTTTTGTAGAGCTGTAAAAAGGCGACAGTGCATCAAACGAATCCTTTTGTGGGAGGAAACAGGACTACCAAAAAACTTATCAAACTTTTTAAAAAGCTGCCTCGTTTTTCTAATAAAGGACATTACTTCTGAGGTTGGCACTTATTCAGCAGGAGACAGAGGCTGCACTGTGTGAGGAGGGAATGCACTAAGTGGGACGTGCAGCAGAGCAGTCTCTGTGAACCATGATGCTTTCTGCTGGTTCCAAAATACAGGGGTGGCAAGCCTAACAAACCTGGTACTGTGAACTCCTGGGTTCTTTCTGGGATAAGCCAGCCAGGTTAGACCTGTGCCGTCCCACACGCTCTAGCACCCATGGTTCGGGAGCACTTGAAATGTGGCTAGTGTGGCCAAGGAACAGAATTTAACATTTTATTTTATTTTTGTTAATTTCATTCTAAAATTTTACAAATTGGCACTTGATTCGGTTATTGGCAAACTGTTGAGTAAGTGTGGAGCAACTTGGCTATATAAAGATCTACTTCAACTAAATTTTATAAAATCTAAATACAGATCAAGTATTTCTCATAAAAAATTATTGTCTGAATTGAGATGTGCTTTAGGGGTGAAATACATATCAGATTTCGAAGGCTAGGTACTACAAACAAAGAAAATATAAAAGATCTCACTAATTATCTTTTATATTGTCTTACATTGATTACATGTTGAAATATTTTGGATATATTTGATTAAATATTTTATTAAAATAAATTTCACCCGTATCTTTTTACTCCTTTTAATGTGGCTACTGACATATTTAAAATAACATATGGTTCTCATACTTCTGTTGGAGAGCACTGGTTAACTTACTCTATCAAATGTTCCCTAAGAAACATAGAGAATAATCTTAATCTTTTATTTCTCATGGACCAATTCAGTATCAGATATTGGAATAAGTGCTTTGTAAATGTTAACAGTTAATCCTTATTATAATCCAGCAACATCGGGGTTATTATCGCTTTTTTTTTTTTTTTTTTTTTGTGGTACACGGGCCTCTCACTGTTGTGGCCTCTCCCGTTGCGGAGCACAGCCTCGGGATGCGCAGGCTCAGTGGCCATGGCTCACGGGCCCAGCCGCTCCGCGGCATGTGGGATCTTCCCGGACCAGGGCACGAACCCGTGTCCCCTGCATTGGCAGGCGGACTCTCGACCACTGCGCCACCAGGCAAGCCCTATCACCATTTTTTTTTTTTTTTTTTTTGCGGTACGCGGGCTTCTCACTGTTGTGGCCTCTCCCGTTGCGGAGCACAGGCTCCGGACGCGCAGGCTCAGAGGCCATGGCTCACGGGCCCAGCCGCTCCACGGTATGTGGGATCTTCCTGGACTGGAGCACGAACCCGTGTCCCCTGCATCGGCAAGCGGACTCTCAACCACTGCGCCACCCGGGAAGCCCCCCTATCACCATTTTATAGATGAGAAAACCGGAGCTCAAGAGGGGCAAAGTGACTTGGCCAAAATCACACAGCTGATAAATGGCAGAGAAAGATTTGAGCTCACATTTATCTTCCTTCTTTTCATTATGCCAATCTGCTCCTTCTACAAAAAGCAGTAGGAGGCCGACCAGACTGATATTTAACAAAACTGAAGTCCTGAGGTAAAAGGTGCTAAGCAAACTGACACTGAATGCATTTATGGGGAAAAAAAGAAAGCCATGGATAATCAATTAATCTAAATAAAAATGATGTTCCACTATTAATTAATGCAAAGAATTACCTGCCTAAAAACTGCCTGGACCCTGCATATTTCACCTCTGGTCAAAGGTGAAAATAGAGGTACTGTTGATTCTTGAAAGGGAAGCAATGGAGCACAATTCTAGCTCTATGTAATAAACCCAGAGTCCAACTCCTCACTCAGTGTGGGATGATCTGACCTTCTCTAAGGATATCAAGAGAATACCTAGTTCATTTGAGCTGCATGTTATTCTCTCAAAGAATCTATCAACTATCTGGCTTTAGCAATGTGCAAGTCTCATCCATTCAAGGAAAATATCCCTTGGTATTAAATCTATGTGCATACCATAGCATAATGGAATCAGCCTGAGGTGCTGAAGATAAGAGAATGATTGGCTATACGGAGAGAAATAATAAAGATATGGGAATAGTTTCGACCATCAGAGGAATGAATCATGGGGATTAAATATAATTCATTGGTGTTACCTACACAGTAATCCTTGACTGATGTACTACCGGTCAAAAAGCCTGAAGCAGGCCTCTCAAATGGCCATTTATTTACTTGTATTTGAGCCATCTTTTCTAAAGGGAATTTTATTTGGTTTATAAACCTTCCTTAGCCAAGATGGTATCCATTTTTTCACATAAAATGGTAGAGATAATGCAAATAGCAATCAAGTGTTTGAATGGGAGTCAAACCAAGGGTGACTTATAAAAGGGTTTTTTTTTTTTTAATTTATACTGAGAAGTCCTTGGGCTGTGTTACTTGATGAAATCCTTCACTCTCTTACCTTGACCCCTCCCTACATTCTGTACAGTTGTCGGATTCAGTACATGTCTTGCAGTTTTCACTGCATTTCCGGCAAAGATTTTTCTCTGTTAAAAAAGAAAAAGTAACAGGTTATAAATCAATTTTGGTCAACTGGATTCCATCAAAGCATATGTTCTGATGTTTGCTAATGTATGCTATAGTACACATGGCCTTGAGTTGGAAACTGTAGGAAAAGCCCCAGACTCAGCATTTGCTACCACTTCTCAGCAAACCAAATACAGGTAGGAACTATATAGCATGGGGTAACACCTTAGTGATATCTACCATTTTATAGACAAGAGAACTACAGCCCACTTAATTCTTAAATAGTTTATTGGTTTTTTTCTTCTTCCCATTCTCTTGCCAAAGCAGGGTTTCCTAACTTCCTACAATGAAAATCTCACTCATGAAGCTGGGGCAATGTCACTAGCAAGTGTTGAGAAGCAACACTAGCAGCTGAGGGATGGAATGGTAGACCCCGTGCTCACAGCTTTAAGGACTACTCGGACGAACTACACTAGAAAAGAGAACTTGCTTTTAAGATTGCAAGGTAAGGGTTGATTATTTCTTGGGTTGTTTAGTGTCTTAAACTTTATAGCAGCTGGAGACTTGATACCTTTGATGCAAGTGGATTCAAACCTCATGTGTATGTAGACTTGAATGAAGCTTTGTCTATAGACTTCTCTATCTGCTCTTTATTTAGCTGGTGTTCTTCAGGGTTCCACAGAGAAGCACTGCTTTAATGGATCCCTCTAAGAACCTCCTGGAAGTCCATTTCCTTTCTCAATTCTGAGCCCCTTGGCCTGAAGTATGAAGTCCTTTACAATCTATGATCTCCCCCTCATAGTGTCATTGAGACTACTGGACATGGCATAGGCTCTGAAGCCAGAGGACCTAGATTTGTGTTATGCTTTTAGCATTTCCAGTGGGCAAGTTCACAGTCTCTGTTCTCCCATTTGTTAACTAAATATTACAATAATGCCTACCTCTCAGCTTGTCTTGAGGAGTTAATGACATTATTCAAGGGAACTGTAAATATGTTGGTGGTAATTACTGCTAGTCACGATCATACATAACCACTATGTTATATGTAAATGGATTCATTAAAGGAGGAAATTAAAACAAAAGGCAATTCATAGAAGGAGACAGATACACAGACCACTTGTATCAGCAAAGTAATTGTTTAAATAGCCTTCTTTAATTATCTACCTTCCAGGCTCTGGCAAAAGAACTGGTTCTCTCAATTATTTTTATCCTATCATATACCATCTAGAACCAAATTCCTTTTCCAAGGCTCAGCCTTCTTGAAAGAATTTTGAATTTTTTCTTCAGGGAATCCTACTTATTTCTGATCCCTTTTCTAAAAATTTTTATTGAAGTATAGTTGATTTACAATGTTGTGTTAATTACTGCTGTATAGCAAAGTGATTCAGTTATACATATATACACATTCTTTTTTATATATTCTTTTCCAATACACATTCTTTTTTATATATTCTTTTCCATATGGTTTATCATAGGATATTGAATATAGTTCCCTGTGCTATACAGTAGGACCTTGTTGTTTATCCATTCTATGTAGAAAAGCTTAAATCTGCTAACCCCAACCTCCCACTCCATCACTCCCCCTTGGCAAGCACCAGTCTGTTCTCTATGTTCCCGATTTCTGTTTCTGTTTCATAGATAGGTTCAGGTTCATTTGTGTCTTATTTTAGATTCCACATATAAGTGATATCATATGGTATTTGTCTTTCTCTTTCTGACTTACTTCAGTTAGCATGATGTTCTCTGCTTGCATCCATGTTGCTGCAAATGGCATTATTCTTTTTTATGGCTCTGAGTAGTATTCCATTATGTGTGTGTGTGTGTGTGTATGTGTATATATATATATATATACATACACACATCTTCTTGATCCATTCATCTATTTATGAACATTATGTCTTCTTGGCTATTGTGAATAGGGCTGCTATGAACATAGGGGTGCCTGTATCTTTTTGAATTATAGTTTTGTCTGGATATGTGCACAGGAGTGAGACTGCTGGATCATATAGTTGTTTTATTTTCAGTTTTCCGAGGAACCACCATACTGTCTTCCACAGTGGCTGCACCAACTTATATTCCCATTAACAGTGTAAGAGGGTTCCCTTTTCTCCACACCCTCTCCAGCATTTGTTATTTGTAGACTTTTTTAATGATGGCCATTCTGATTGATGTGAGGTGGTACCTCATTGTAGTTTTGATTTGCATTTCTCTAGTAACTAGCAATGGTTGAGCATCTTTTCATTTTCCTATTGGCCATCTGTATGTCTTCCTTGGAGAAATGTCTATTTAGGTCTTCTGCACATTTTTCGATTGGGTTATCTGTTTTTCTTGTTGTTGAGTTATATAAGCTGTTCTTATATTTTGGAAATTAAGCCCTTGTCCGTTGCATGATTTGCAAATATTTTTTCTCATTCTGTATGTCGTCTTTTCATTTTGTTTATGGTTTCCTTTGCTGTGCAAAAGGTTGTAAATTTGATAGGTCTCATTTGTTTATTTTTGTTTTTATTTCTACTGCCTTGAGACTGACCAAAGAAAACAGTGATATGATTTATGTTAGAGAATGTTTTGCTTATGATGTCTTCTAGGAGTTTTATGGTGTCACGTCTTATGTTTAAGTTTTTAAGCCATTTTGAGTATCTTTGTGTATGGTGTGAGAGTGTGTTCTAACTTCATTGATTTACATGCAGCTGTCTAACACTCCCAACACCACTTACTAAAGAGACCACCTTTTTCCCATTGTATATTTGTGTCTCCTTTGTCGAAGATTAATTTACTGTAGATGTGTGGCTTTATTTCTGGGCTCTCTATTCTGTTCCATTGATCCATATGTCTGTTTTGTGCCAATATCATGCTGTTTTGATTACTGTAGCTTTGTAGTATTGTCTGAAGTCTGGGAGGGTTATGACTCCTGCTTTATTCTTTTCTTCAGGATTGCTTTGGCAATTCTGGGTCTTTTATGGTTTCTTATGAATTTTAGGATTATTTGTTTTAGTTCTGTGAAAAAATTCATGGGTAATTTGATAGGGATCACATTAAATCTGTAGATTGCTTTGGGTAGTATGGCCATTTTAACAATACTAATTCTTCCAATCCAAGAGCATGGAATATCTTTACATTTCTTTGAATCACCTTCACTTTCCTTTATTACATGTTTTATAGTTCTCAGCATATAAGTTTTTCACCTCCTTGGTCAGGTTTATTCCTAAGACTTTTATTTTTGGGGGTGCCATTTTGAAAGGTATTGTTTTTTTACACTCCCCTTCTGATATTCATTGTTGGTGTAAAGAAATGCAACTGGTTTCTGTATGTTAATCTTGTATCCTGCTACCTTGCTGAATTCGTTTATCAGTTCTAGTAGTTTTTTGTGGAGTCTTTAGGGCTTTCTATATATGTAATCATGTCATCAGCATATAATGACAACTTTACCTCTTCCCTTCCAATTTGAATTTTATTTCTTTTTCTTGTATGATTGCTGTGGCTAGGACTTCCAGTACTATGCTGAATAGAAGAGGTGAGAGTGGGCATCCGTGTCCTTCTCCAGATTTTAGCGGGGAGGCTTTCAGCTTTTCAAAACTGAGTATTATCTTGGCTTTGGGTTTGTCATAAATACCTTTTATTATATTCCACCCCCCCCTTAAAATTTTTATTTTATATTGGAGTATAGTTGATTAACAATGTTGTGTTAGTCTCCGGTGTACAGCAAAGTGATTCAGTTATACATATACATGTATCTATTCTTTTTCAAATTCTTTTCCCATTTAGGTTATTACAGAATATTGAGCAGAGTTCCCTGTGCTGTACGGTAGGTCTTTGCTGGTTATCTATCTTAAATATAGCACTGTGTGCATGTCAATCCCAAACTCACACTCTATCCCTCCCCCCACCCACCCTTCCCCTGGTAACCATAAGTTCGTTCTCTAAGTCTGTGAGTCTGTTTCTGTTCTGTAAAAAGGTTCATTTGTATCATTTTTTTAAAAAGATTCTGCATGTAAGTGATATCATATGATATTTATCTTTCTCTGTCTGACTTACTTCACTCAGTATGACAATCTCCAGGTCCATCCATGTTGCTGAAAATGGCATTATTTCTTTCTTTTTTATGGCTGAATAATATTCTACTGTATGTATGTACCACATCTTCTTTATCCATTCATCTGTTGACGGACATTTAGGTTGCATCCATGTCTTGGCTATTGTAAATAGTGCTGCAGTGAACATTGGGGTGCATGTATCTTTTCCAAGTATGGTTTTCTCGGTATATATGCAGGAGTGGGATTGCTGTATCATATGGTAGCTCTATTTCTAGTTTCTTAAGGAACTTCCATACTGTTCTCCATAGTGGCTGTACCAAGTTACATTCCTACCAACAGTGCAGGAGGGTTCCCTTTTCTCCACACCCTCTCTCCAGCATTTATTGTCTGTAGACTTTTTGATGATGGCCATTCTGACGGGTGTGGGGTGATATCTCATGGTGGTTTTGATTTGCATTCTTCTAATTACTAATGATGTTGAGCATCTTTTCATGTGCCTCTTGGCCATCTGTATGTCTTCTTTGGAGAAATGTCTATTTAGGTCTTCTGCCCATTTTTTGATTGGGTTGTTTGTTTTTTTGGTATTGAGCTCCATGAACTGTAAATTTTGGAGACCATTCCCTTATTGGTCACATCATTTACAGATATTTCTCCCATTCTATGGGTTGTCTTTTCATTTTGTTTATGGTTTCCTTTGCTGCACAAAAGCTTTTGAGTTTAATTAGGTCCAATTTGTTTGTGTTTGTTTTTATTTCTGTTACTCTAGGAGATGGATCCAAAAAGATATTGCTGAGATTTATGTCAAAGAGTGTTCTGCCTTTATTTTCCTCTAAGTGTTTTATAGTGTCTGGCCTTACATTCAGGTCTTTAGTCCATTTGGAGTTTATTTTCGTGTACGGTGTTAGCAAGTGTTCTAATTTCATTCTTTTACATGTAGCTGTCCAGTTTTCCCAGCACCACTTATTGAAAAGCCTGTCTTTTCTCCGTTGTATATTCTTGCCTCCTTTGTCAAAGATAAGGTGACCATAGGTGCATGGGTTTATCTCTGGGCTTTCTATCCTGTTCCATTGGTCTATATTTCTGTTTTTGTGCCAGTACCATACTGTCTTGATTACTGTAGCCTTGCTGTAGTCTGAAGTCAGAAATTCTGATTCCTCCTGCTCCGTTTTTCTTTCACAAGATTGCTTTGGCTATTTGGGGTCTTTTGTGTTTCAATACAAATTGTAAAATTTTCTGTTCTAGTTCTGTGAAAAATGCCATTGATAATTTGATAGGGATTGCATTGAATCTGTAGATTGCCTTGGGTAGTGTAGTCATTTTGGCAATATTGATTCTTCCAATCCAAGAACACGGTATATCTTTCCATCTGTTTGGGTCATCTTCGACTTCTTTCATCAGTGTCTTATAGTTTTCTGAGTACAGGGTCTTTTGCCTCCTTAGGTAGTTTTATTCCTAAATATTTTATTCTTTTTGATGTGATGGTAAATGGGATTGTTCCTTTATTTTTCTTATCTTTCATTGTTAGTGTATAGAAATGCAACAGATTTCTGTGTATTAATTTTGTATCCTGCAACTTTACCGAATTCACTGATGAGCTCTAGTAGTTTTCTGGTAGCATCTTTAGGATTTTCTAGGTATGGTATCATGTCATCTGCAAACAGTGACAGTTTTACTTCTCCAATTTGGATTCCTTTTATTTATTTTTTTCTTCTATGATTGCCATGGCTAGGACTTCCAAAACTGGGTTGAATAAAAGTGGTGAGAGTGGTCATCCTTGAATTGTTCCTGATTTTAGAGGAAATGCTTTCAACTTTTCACCACTGAGTATGATGTTAGCTGTACATTTGTCATACATGGGCTTTATTACGTTGAGGTAGGTTCCCTTTGTGCCTACTCTCTGGAGAGTTTTTATCAGAAATGGGTGTTGAATTTTGTCAAAAGCCTTTTCTGCATCTACTGAGATGATCTTGTGTTTTTTGTCTTTTCTTTTGTTTATGTGGTGCATCACATTGATTTGTGTATGTTGAACCATCCTTGTGAACTTGGGATGAATCCCACTTGGTCATGGTGTATGATCTTTTTTATGTGTTACTGGATTTGTTTTGCTAATATTTTGTTGAAAATTTTTGCATCCATATTAATCAAAGATATCAGCCTGTAATTTTCTTTTTTGGCCGTGACTTTGTCTTTTATTGGTATCATGGTAATGATGACTTCATAGAATATCTCTGGGAGTGTTCCCTCCTCTTCAATTTTTTTGGAAGAGTTTGAGAAGGATCCGTATTGAATTCTTCTTTGTATGTCTGGTAGAATTCAGCTGTGAAGCCATCTGTCCTGGACTTTTGTTTGTAGGCAGTTTTTAGATTACAGATTCTATTGCACTTCTGGTGATCAGTCTGTTTAAATTATCTACTTCTTGATTCAATTTTGGTGAGCTCCGTGTTTCTAGAAAGTTGTCCATTTCTTCTAGGTTGTAGAACTTGTTGGCATACAATTGTTCATAGTATTGCCTTATGATTTTTTTGTATTTTTGCAACATCAGTTGTGTTTCGTTTTTCATTTCTTATTTTGTTTATTTGGGTTCTCTCTCTTTTGTCCTTCATGAGCCTGGCCAGAAGTTTGTCAGACTTTTTTTTTTTTTTTTTTTTTTGCAGTACGCGGGCCTCTCACTGCTGTGGCCTCTCCCGCTGCAGAGCACAGGCTCTGGACACGCAGGCTCAGTGGCCATGGCTCACGGGCCCAGCCGCTCCGCGGCATGTGGGATCCTCCCGGACCGGGACACGAACCCATGTCCCCTGCATCAGCAGGCGGACCCCCAACCACTGCGCCACCAGGGAAGCCCTGTCTGTCTTGTTTATCCTTTCAAAGAACCAGCTCTTGGTTTTATTGATTTTTTTCTATTATTTTTTAATTTCTATTTTATTTATTTCCTCTCTGATCTTTGTTATTTACTTCCTTCTGCTGACTTTAGGTTTTATTTGTTCTTCTTTTCCTGATTCTTTTAAGTGGTAGGTTAGGTTGTTTATTTGAGATTTTTCTTGTTTTTTGAGGAAAGTCTGTGTCATTATGAATTTTAAGAACTGCTTTTGTTGCATCCCATAGATTTTGTATGGTTGTTTTTATTGTCATTTGTTTCAAGGTATTTTTAAATTTCCTCTTTGATTTCATTGTTGACCCATTAGTTGTTTTTTTTTTAATTATTTATTTTTGGCTGCGTTGGGTCTTCATTACTGCATGTGGGCTTTCTCTAGTTGCTGCGAGTGGAGGCTACTCTTCATTGCAGTGTGCAGGCTTCTCATTGCGGTGGTTTCTCTTGTTGTGGAGCCCAGGCTCTAGGCGTGCAGGCTTTAGTAGGTGTAGCACGCTTGCTCAGTAGTTGTGGCTCATGGGTTCTAGAGCGCAGGCTCAGTAGTTGTGGTGTATGGGCTCAGTTGCTCTGCAGCATGTCAGATCTTCCTGGACCAGGGCTCGAACCCTTGTCCCCTGCATTGGCAGGCGGATTCTTAACCACTGCGCCACCAGGGAAGTCCCGACCCATTAGTTTTTTAGTAGCATGTTGTTTAGTCTCCATTTCATCATTTTTCTCTAATTTCTTTTCCTGTGGTTAATTTCATGCCATTGTGGTCAGAAAAGATGCTTGAGATAATTTCTATACTGTTAAATTTGTTGAGGCTTGTTTTGTGCCCTAGGATGTAGTCAATCCTAGAGAATGTTCTATGTGTACTTGAAAATAATGTGTATTCTGTTTTTTTTGAATGTAATGTCCTGAAAATATCAATTAAGTCTAACTGTTCTATTGTATCATTTAGGAAATCGGTTGCCTTATTGATTCTCTGTCTAGCAGATCTGTCCATTGATGTGAGTGGGATGTTAAAGTCTCCTAATATTATTGTATTCCTGTCAGTTTCTCCTTTTATGTGTTAGTATTTGTTTTATGTATTTGTGTACTCCTATATTAGATGCATATATGTTGACAAGTGTTCCATCCTCTACTTGTATTGGTCCTTTTATCATTATATAGTGTCCTTCTTTATCTTTCTTTATGGCCTTTGTTTTAAAGTCTATTTTGTCTGATATGAGTGTTGTGACCCCTGTTTTCTTGTCATTTCCATTTGCATTAAATATCTTTTCCTATCTCCTCACTTTCAATTTATGTGTGTCCTTTGCCCTAAAGTGGATCTCTTGTAGGTGGCATATTGTAGGCTCTTGTTTTTTTATCCAATCTGCCACTCTGTCTTTTGATTGGAGCATTTAGTCCATTGACGTTTAAGGTAATTATTGATAGATATGTATTCACTGCCATTTTAAACCTTGTTTTCCCATTGTCTTTATATTTCTTTTTTGTCCCTTTCTTTTTGTTTTTCCTTTTGTGGTTTGATAACTTTCTTTTGTATTTTATTTATGTTCTCTTCTTTTTGGCTTTTGTGAATCTACTGTACATTTTTGATTTGTGCTTAGCCTGTTTTTCAAGTATGTTAACCCCTTCCTATATCTACTTGCCTTAGACTGGGAGTCATATAGGCTGAAACACATTATAAGAGGGAAAAATCTACATTTTTTACTCTCCTTCCCCTCATTTTATGATTTTGATGTCTTATTTTACATCTTCATCCTTTTGCTGTTCATTATAGTTATTATCATCACTTTCACAGAAATTTTTTGATTTTTAAAAAAATCTGTGTCTGGCTTATTTAAGTGATTTACTTTCCAGTTGTGATTTTCTCTTTCCTATAGAGTTTTAGTTCTTTTCTATTTAGAGAAGACCCTTCAGTATTTCTTTTGGGATCAGTTTAGTACTGCTGTATTCCTTAGTTTTTGCTTGTCTGAGAAATTCTCTCTCCTTCTTTTCTAAATGATAATCTTGCTGGGTAGAGTATCCTAGGTTGCAGATTTTTCCCTTTCAGGACTTTGAATGTATCTTGCCACTCCCTTCTGGCCTGCAATGTTTCTTTAGAGAAATCAGCTGATAGCCTTATGGGGGTTCCCTTGTAATTAACTCCTTGTTTTTCTCTTGCTGCCTTTACAATCCTCTCTTTAACTTTTGCCATTTTTATTATAATATGTCTTGGTGTAGGTCTGTTTGGGCTTATCTTGTTTTGGACCCTCTGTGCTTCCTGTACCTGGATATCTGTTTCCTTTTTTAGTTTTGGGAAGTTTTCAGCCATAATTCCTTCAATTACATTTTTGATCCCCTTTTCTCTTTCTTCCCCTTCTGGAATCCCTATTATGCATAGATTGGCATGCTGTATATTATCCCATAGGTCTCTTATATTGCTTTCATTTTTTTTTCTTCATTTGGCTTTCTGTCTGCTGTCCTGATTGGGTGATTTCCATTATTCTATCTTCCAGGTCACTTACTCATTCTTCTGCATTATTCATTCTGCTATTCATGCCTTTAGCTCAGTTTTGTCTCTTCAAACGAGTTTTCTAATTTTTCTTTGTTCCTATTTATAGTTTCTAATTCATTTTTTACAGTACTCTGCATTCCTGCTGATAGCCTTTCTTAAGTCCTTCAGTATTTTCATTATCTCCTTTTTGAAATTGGTGTCTATTAGACTGAAGAGGTCTGTTTCATTGTTTGTTCTTTCAGGGGAATTCATCTTGGTCTTTTAACTGGGAATGGTTCCTCCCCTACTTTATTTATATTTCTCTCACTCTGTGAGTTTAGGAGAAACAATTATCTACTGTGGTCTTGGAGGGCTATATATATGTGGGGGCATCCCTTTGTAGCTTGTGTGGGTTTAATATATTTGGTGCGAGGGCTGTTTTTAGTAGAGATGCCTGTTGCCTCTTTCCTCAGCATGTGCTGATCATTAGCCCCTTACTATGGGGTGTGCAGATGTGATGGCTGGTGCCATTCCAGGGGTTCTTGGTGGCGGTGAAAGCTCAGGTACGCCCCTGGAGTACATCATGGTGGCTTAGGCAGTTCATGACCACTCCTGGGGTCCGGGAGGGCGGCGGTGGTGGTGGCTTGTGACCTCTCCTGGCATCTTTTCCAAGGCTCAGCCTTCCTGATTGAATTTTGAATTTTTTCTTCAAGGAATACTACTTATTTATGATCCCTTATGTCCCCTCCCCATTCTCATTTTTCCCTTTCTTCGTCACATTGCAGCTTATGTTCCAAATTTTGGGGAAAATAAAAACTACTGGGGAACCCGTCCCCATTGCTCTAAAGGGTAAGCCAAGAGCCCCATCTCCCTCATAGAGAAAAGCCTGCCTTTGAATCAAGAGGGAATTTGACTTGTTAAGTAGCAAAAGTATCCACTTCAAAATTCTTTCCTGTTTTTTTTTTTTTTTTTTTTTTTAAAAACTCTTGTTCAGACAAATTATCCAGAGCTCAGAAATACAGCAAAAGATACCTGCAGCCCTTGTCAGGGCCATACCAGAACACTGTCAAAAAGAGGTGTACCCAAGGATTATGGAATTCTCTAGGCAATGTACCTTTGTCTGTTCACTAATGACATTTGATTAGGGCCCACATTCTGTGAAGCCACATGTTAATTTACAGATTTTTGTTTGATCAAGTTCCAAATGATTTCTGTCCATTTGAAAAAATAACCCCCCAAAATTCTAATTGTATTTCAATGCAAGATATTATTCAGTTTTGTCTCTAACTCAGCAAATGGACTTCATTTTGCCTTTCCTGGTGGACTAAGATACCTGATAGTCTTTGAACCCACTTATCAGCTTGTAGTTTTCCTCATTAATGGGTTAGGTAAGTCATTGACATATTTCCATTCTCTATTTACATGAAAGTCTTGTTTTTAACCTTGTTGATATCATATAGGGGCCTGCTTCCTTTGCTTAGTGCACAGAAAAGAGCAGGCCTGGCTGCTATCCTTATAAGGTTGGCCCATGGCTGACATCTGGGAAGTTGGATTTTATGAAGTTTCCCGCCTCCCTGATAAGAGTGGCTCATGGAGCCTAAACAGTTTGTACAATGTGGTTTGCACTGAATACCAGCTTTCCTTCTAGGAGTCTGGAATTTTAGTATGTGCCAGGCACAGGGTGCCTTCATAACCAGACTCTGGGTCTCATCCCTGGGTCCTGAGACTCTAGGGAGGTTCCCTGGTAGATGACATTTCATACATGTTGTCACAAATTGTTGCTGGGGGAATGAAATGTATCCTGTGTCACTCCATTGGATGAAAACTCTTGAAAACTTGCACCTGGTTTCCTCCAGACTTTGTCCCATGTGCCTTTTCCCTTTGCTGATTTTACTCTGTATCCTTTTACTGTAATAAGTCATAATTGTGAGTTCATGAGTACAATGGTATACTGAGTCTTGTGGGTCCTCCTAGCAAGTCACTGCTTCAAGGGGTCCTCGGGCTCATCCCCAGATTCAGTTAGTTATAGGCATTTTTACGTAAATTATGTTTTTGCAAAGTCTTCTACAAATTCATTTTCACAAAACAATTGTAAAGTGTTCTCTTAAAAACTGGCTAGATCCTGTTTGATGTTAAGCAAGGCCCAGATTTCATGGAGGAGGACTATCCCTCCCAAGGTCAATCAAGTGAAAACCTTACATTTCCTCTCAAAAAACCAAATTTTGGAATCAACTCACTGGTGTCCTGATACGATCCATCAGGGCAGTGAGTGACACAACTGTTCGTTTCCTCATTCAGGAAGTATCCATATTTACAGGACAGGCACTGGTCCCCGTGGCTCCCAAAGCAGGACTCGCAGTTGGGGGCACACTTTCTGCATCGCTTCTTGTCAGCGTGGTAGTGGCCAGAGGGGCAGCTGGAGACACAGATCCTGCGTTGTGGAAAGATAAGAAAGAAGGGCAGTGTCACCAGAGATTCAGTCCTGAGTGAGTGAGGTGCTGAGCACATGGCTGTCCTCACTCTCAAAATCCTTTTAACCATGATGGTAACACCACATCCAAAGGGCCAAATTCTGTTGGTTAGAGCCTTCTCCTATGTAGGGTGCTGACGTAGCACTGCAGTTACATAATACCAAGTCCACCAAGTAAGGCATGTCTTGATCCAAACCATCTTCCAGTTCAGGTCTAGCTCTTTAAAGGGGACGATGGTTAGAAACTGAGTCTCAGCAAGAAGGCTGTGCTGTTGGGTTGAAGGGAAAACATGTGCAAATCATGATTTTATGCAAAAAGGCCCTAATAAGGGGTTACTTCTATTGTTGTGTTTGTCATATGAATCCTGTGTGTATGGGTGGTGAGGGTGATGGTGGTTGTATGCTACTGTCTAAATTAATATGAATATATTTAGGGAGTTCCCTAGTGGTTAGGATTCTGGGCTTTCACTGCTGTGGCCTGGGTTCAGTCCCTGGTGGGGGAACTGAGATCCTGCAAGCTGTGCAGTGTGGCAAAAAAAAAAAAAAAAAAAAAAAAAAAAAAATTAAATTTATGTTGTTTATGATAAACAAAAAAATGACTACCTTGCTTGCCCATAACTGAAGGTCTGGGCTTTATGTATTCATTTAACAAGTACTTAGTACCAATTAAACATCAGGCATTTGCTAAGTCTAGGAGCTAATGAGAGGGGCTGAGGTAGCCAAGGGGCTTTCCCTTTAAGGAATTTATTCTTTTTAATTAAAAAAATTTTTTTAGACATTTAAAAAATTTAATTTTATATTCCCTTTGAGGAACAGGTCCACGCCTGGGTGACTGGAGTGTGGATGCACTGCAAGTTGGCTTCCTATGAGTTTCCTCCTGAAAGAGGAGGGGCAGGTGGTAGGGATGTGAGAGACACGCCTGGAAGAGCACGGCCTCTGATGGTCAGTCACTGTTCTGTGGCCCTCCTGGTGGGTACCTATCTGCTTGAGTCAGAAGCCAGGGGCTCAGAAGCACAGGGTCCAAGCAGGCCCGCCTCAGTGCCCAGAGTAGAGTAGTGAGAACATGCAGGGTCTAGCAGCTTTGCCACATGGAGGGCTTACACTTTGGGGAATTCAGGAAAGCATCCATTTGGCTTTGTACTGGCATTTTCATGAAGGGCAAATGCAGCTGTGGCATCAAACATCAACGGGATAGAAGGGTCTAGAGGGGAAGACCAGGCATGTGCATAGCTAGTCCCTCTCCATCATCCTTTGAAATGTGAGAAAAGACGTTTGCAGTTTCCTAGCCTACAGGTCCATTTGATGTTTTGTAATTCAGTATCAGTTTCACCGTTCTGAATGATGGGACGGGGTCGGGGGGCAGGAGCATCTCTTCTGGGCTTTGGTCCTGGTGGGAGAACATGGAACACACTGCCTGTGGTGACCCTGTGGGAGCTCCCAGGAACACCAGGGGGCGTGCTTCAGGGGGTCTGATGTGGCTTCTCTCTTACCTGGTGTTGTTTTTCAGCTTGTAGTAGTAGTGCAAGCAGTCATTGCAGTGGTCCGGTCCTGGCCCATCACAGCCTACCTCACTGCACTCAGGGTCACAGGGACCTTCCAAAAGAAATCAGAACAACACTTGGAAAAAATGATTTTAAAGCAGGTAAGCTTTACCTTGAATTATAAATAGGTGTTTTTCTCCCTTAGGCAGTGAGAATTTTCTTTAAGAGTTTCTAATGCAGTGAGGTGGAGTAATGTTCAATGTGGCTGTAAGCCCAGAGTGAACTCTTGACTTTTTTTGGGAAAACCTGAATTACCTAAGTATCAAGCATGTGAATCCTAGTCAGGGCCTGATCTTTGAAGCACACATATGGTTGCCTTGTGGGAGAAGACAATTAATTCAAATTAAAAAGAACAATGCCATTGCAGCAACTAGAAAAAAAACTGATTGCAATTAAATATGCATAACGATAAAAATGTCAGATAGAAAAATGAGAATTTAAGCTGTTGACAGAAAGGAAAAAAGGGTTATTATTCAATGCCCTGACCAGATTGTCTCTCTCATCCAAGGTCATTAAATCCACTGAGTACCTCTGAGATACTGGACCCAGCAAGAAACATCATTATGGCATCTGGCACAATTTTATCCGCATCTCATTTTGGATTACAAAGCAGGTACTTCAGGCACAGATAATAGATTTAAAATTGCATCCTACCCATAGGCCAATGGGCAGCTCAACAAAAGAAAACTACACACACATTTTAAAGATGCACATTTTAAGCAAGCTTAAAGAATTCCAAACCTGGGATGAAGGTTCCTAATCTCTCTTGCTGTGTATTCTTTGTATAGGCAGAAAAAAAAGAAAAAATGCCAGAAAGATGAAGCTATTTTGCGATTGATGAAAAGTTTTCTAATGACATGGGCTAGTTATAGATATTTTGCCTGCCTGACTCCCTTTTTTCTTGTTTTCCATATTTTGAGAGATTTGGTCTCATATAATCTTGAAGCTCTTTCCCATTGAAAATTCATATGATTTTAACTAGCAATAAACATGGTGCATGAAATGCACAAAAAGTAAGTCAAGGGTACCAGAAATGTCTTGAGCCATACTTATTTTAATAAAAAGGACCTACTTTTTGTTGAAACTTGGTCTCCTTTAGTCATTGTAGGACTATGTTCTACAGTTACTGAATTGAAACATAAAATGGTAGAAGTGGGGAGGAATGACTTAGAGAAAAATCTAGTAGTCAGATAAAAATGATTTTCCAAGAGTTACAGTGGCTTGTCCAGTATCATATGGCTAGGAGAGTTGGGATCAACAGAGGTCCTGCTTCTTATTCTTAGTCCGGGTCTCCTATTTACGGGTAGTAAATCATGACCTTTGGATCTGAATGGAAATGAGTTATTTCAAAATGCTGCAGACTTGAAGTATATTTCTGATTAATCATGAGTCATTTGACAGCACTGTTTATCTCTATTTTCCCAAAAGCCTTAAAATTGATCTTTAAATTTCACAGCTAGTGCAGCTTGGAACATTTTAGCTGACTGCTGTGGTACAGGAGGAGAGAGTGTCTCTGCTGTGTAAGGGTTGAAGTGCACCCGGCTGTGGGTCCCACAGTCCCTGGAACTCGATGAAACAGTACAGGGATCTGGTTATGATAATGCCATCTGTGCCTCTAGAGGGGCTGACTTCTTAATGAAGGTGAAAATCACAGCTCCAAAGAAAAGGAATCATGGGTGGCCCTAAATTTTCACTGGATGATTTCTACAATTAAAACAACCCAAACCACTTATTCTTGCTATGTGCCAAAGAGCTCTGTATGGCAAGTTCACATGCTGTGCTGTTTCTTCATAATCTTAAACTGTCCCAGATGCAATTTAGCATTTTAGGTTGCTGGGTAATAATGAAATAATTCTTTGTTCTCTCACAAGCGCCAATGTGGACATTTTGGAGATGTAGTGAGAAAAACCACAAAGATGTATAACTGTTCAGAATTTTAACATTACCAAAATTTGAATTGGAAACATACTGTAAGGCACATAGTAATATATTACTATTATACTCTATTTATGTTTTTAGATATACTTTCTCCTATCAGAGAAGACAAAATGGTTTGCGGTTATAACATCAGTAGTAATGTTATAAGCTCAAAGCAAAATAAGACAAAAATTGAACACAATCTAGTTCTGGTTAGCTCATTTGGTCTGAATTCTCTAAGGGTACCACCTATTTAGAATAAAAGGAACCAAATGCATATTTATTTAAAATACTCTGTTAAAGTGATTAATGAAAAAGAATCTTAGAGAGCTGAGCTGCAAGAAAAAAAATAGTTCCTGTCTAAAGGTATGTTAAACTGCTATTTACAAACAGTTCTCCTTTAGGAGAAGCTTTGTGCATTAAGTGTTATATATGATATTCCAGAAGGACTGAATGCTGCTGGAAGTGGTAGCCAATGCAACAAGACAGGAATCAGAAATACACTGGGAAAGAGAAAAAATAATTTTCAGATGATATGGCTACAGTACCTAACTGCCCCAGAAAATCAACTCTAAAACATACAAATTAATAAAGTTAAGCAAAATGGCCAGATGTAAGATAAACACACAATAGCCAACAGATATCCCTGATATCAGCATATAATAATTAGAAAATATGGAATATTTTCCACTACAGTAGCAACAAGACCCAAAATACTTAGAAATAACACTAACAAGAATAACACTACATAAAATTAAAAGATTTCAGTAAAATGGAACACAGTCTATGTTTTGGATGGAAAGACTGTATATTGTAAAAACAGTTCTTCCCATGAGATTGCATGTAAATTCAAACTTAAAGGGGGATTTAAGAATTGCTATGAGAACAAGAAGTAGACATTCAACAGATATTAAAATACAGTGTGGGTGCTACTGGATCAAAAATTATTAGACTGGTAAATCGGAAAAGATGGCGCCAGAAGAGACCTGGTATAAGAACTTACCATACTGTTATAAAGGAAACATCCTAAACTAATAAAAGAAAGGATGGCAACTCACTTATTGATGTTAGTCTGTTTGGAAAATAAGAACTTCACAATATATATTAAAAATCAAAGATTACAAAAAATCCATGTGAATATTTAGCAGATTTTAAAGAATAAACATTCTGTAAAAAGGAAACTACAAATGTTATCTGAAGCTATAAACTCTGCTCTCCAATTTTCTTTTTCTCTCAAAACAACACAAAACAAAAAGTACATTTCAGAAGCAAGTGATAACAGAGAAAATGTTTTCAGCAAATATGAGACAATGTGAGAGTCAATAACATACAAGGAGTTTTTATAAATAAGAAAAATTGCCACTTTGAATAGAAAAGTGAGTAAAAGACATATTTCATTCAGAGAACACAAAGGAAAAAATGTTTAGATTTACTAGCAATCAAAGCTATAAAAATTTAAACATTTTCTTTTCTTTCTTTTTTTACTTTTTTTCTTTCCACTTAACACTGGCAGGAATGAGTGTAGTAAACACACAGTGGTCACAGTGCAGACTGGTATATCTTGTCTGGAAAGCAACATGACAAACCATATCAAAGCCCTAAAACTGATGATTCCCTTTGATGCAGTAATTCTTAGAACTCTATTTTAAAGACATAGTCAAAGATATAGTCAAAAACTGATAATGGTATTCATTGAAACCTTATTTAAAATAGTATAAAACTCTAAGCAAACTACACATCCCAGGTTATAGATTAAATATATTATTACAGTGCAATCACAGGATGGACTACTATGCTGCCTTTTAAATATGTGTTCTACGGATACTTGACAACAGGGAAATATGCTCTTAATGATACCTTTAATGGAAAAAAAAGAATATGAACTATATACAGTGTGATTTTAGCTTTGAAGAAAAAAACCATGAATATTTGAATACTTGAATGTACACATACCAATATTTAAGGGATAGAAAGGAAGATGGAATAAAATATATCAGAATATGAGTAGAAGTTTATCTCTTTGGGGGAATGATGCATGAGCTTTCTTTCCTTAGCCTGCCTCCCCATTGGAAGCCAGCTCACCTGCATAATCCTCTGTCCCATAGTCATCAGTGGGGTCTTCAACACGGCTGTACCGGACACGTTCCACTTTAGGAAACTCATTGGTGGGTGAGTATGGCTGCACGGAGGTGCCATAGAGGACCAAAGACCATTCTTTCAATTTACCTTGGGAAATAATGAAAGCATATCATGACCAAACATTCCCTCTTTAGCTTTACAATTTCTTTAATTCCTTCTCACTGAGGAAAAAGCAAGAGTAGAATTGTGGAAAACAGCTTCATATGAATCGTTGCATCAGATACAGGGCTAGAAATGCATTTTCCAATGCTTGCAGAGTTAACTATTTAATAATTCACATACCACATATTTACTGAGCACCAAACATAGGATACACCTTAACTGAATCAGCATTTTGTGTGTGTGTGAGAAACAGACACATCTCAGATTTCTGGATCAAGGGCTGAGTTTCAAATTATGGATATTTCAGAGAATCCCAGAATTTTACAGAAGGCCTTCTTTTTCTAGGTATAAAGGTCTTACATAAATTTTAAAAAACTGTTGGCATTATCTGACTTGTTTATCAAAAAAAGATGAAAACAACTACTTTTTTCCACCTGAAATGTTAAAAATACATCACTACATTATCCTGTAGACACGTGCTGTCCAGTGATAGCCACTAGATCCATTTGGATATTTCCGTTTAAATTAACTAAAATTTAAAACTTCAGTTCCTCAGTTAGACCACATTTCAAGTGCTCAGTAGCCATATGTGGCTAATGGCCACTACAATGAACAGCACAGTTACAGGAAACATTTCTACCACTGGCAGAATGTTCTACTAGGCAGTGCTGTCATAGAGCATTTTCTGGTCAAGGGTGCTTGGAGATGTGAGGGAAGTGTTTTATCTCCTTTGGATGGTAGGCTTTCAAGGAACATTTGCTTTAGTTTAGTCCTTATTTATACATTTATTTCTTAGCTTTATAAAACTAAAGTCTTTAATGCAAAAAGTAAACAAACAGAAAACAGCTGTCTCCTGGCCATTAAGCTTAATTTGGTTCTTTTTTTATATGAATCTTAAATAAAAGTTATTAAGACAAAACCATTAAAAACGTGGAAATATGCTGGCAGGAAGATAGGATACCCCTCCCCCGACCTTAGATCTCCTCCTCGCCTTGGCCTAATACAGAGAATCCAGGCAAGGTTAGGGTTGGGCTCTGTCACAGCCCAGAGTGATGAATTTCAGGTGTCTGCTAATTCATCTATTAGCAACTATAATCACCATCAAATTGATGCTTATTTTCTATAAGTGCTTACTATACGCTAAGTAAGTTTTATTCCATTCAGTGGTCTCAACAACTGGGAGATAGGTACTTGTATTCCCTATATATAGATGAGGAAACTGAGGCACAGAGGTTGGTAACTTTCCCAAGGGCAGTAAGAGGACAGACTGATATCAAAATCTATTTGGGGGTTCTGATTTAAGATGGTAATATAGGAAGATCCTGAATTCACTGCTTTCCATAAACGTGCTGAATCTATAGCCACATATGGAACAATTTCCTCTGGAAAAAAAAAAAAAACCCAAACTAACTGAGTGGCTCCTACACATCAGGCAAACAAGAAAACCCCAGATCAAAATGGGTAGGAGAGGCTTAGATGCATCTTACCATAAACCCCACCCCCCAGTGCTGCAACCCACAATCGAGAGGGGACTCAAAACCCCCCAGCTTCTCCCCGAGGAGTGAAAAGTTTGAGCACCACATTGGGTACCACAACTTTTAAGACCTGCACCTGAGAGATGAGCCCCCAAACCATGTAGCTTTGAAACCCAAAGGGGCTTGGGTCCACAAGACCTATAAGACCATAGTGAACTGAGCAGCTCTTAAAGAGCTCACCTGCGTGGACTCTCACTCCAGGGTGCTGTGCAGAGGCAGTCGGCTGAAAAGCACCCAGACTTTCCGTGAAAAAGGCTTATTTGCTTATCTTACTTAAAGCACTGGCCGAGGGTCAGGCATCTAATTTAACATATAGAAAAGGACCTACTGAATACTGTCCAAACATGGAGGCTCACTGGAGCCATCTGTATGTTCTCCCTTGGCCTGCTCCAGCTTGCTGGTACCAACAAGAAAGGAGCTTGTACTCTCAGCTGGCACCTAGGGGACACCTCTAGGTTGCTGGCTCTGGTGGCCAGTGTGGCTTAGGCTCACGGGTCCCCTAGGACTCTGAACAAAATTGACAAACCTTTAGGTAGCCTCACCAAGAAGACTCAAAATCAGAAATGAAAGAGGAGACATTTTAACTGATACCAGAGAATTACAAAGGATCATAAAAGACTACTATCAGCAATTATACCCAACAAATTGGAGGACCTATAAGAAATGGATAAATTCCTAGAAACATACACTCTACCAAGACTGAATCATGAAGAAATTGAAGATTTGAACAGACCAATTACTATAAGGATCAATAATCAAAAACTTCCCAACAAAGGAATGTCCAGGATTAGACACCTTCACTGGTGAATTCTACCAAACAGTTAAAGAAGAATTAATACCAATCCTTCTCAAGCTCTTCCAAAAAATAGAATAGGAAGGAATACTTCCAAACTCATTTTATGAGGCCAGTATTACCCTGATATCAAAACCAGACAAGGATGCCACAAGAAAAGAAAATCCCTGATAAACATAGATGCAGAAATCCTTGACAAAATACTAGCAAACCGGGCTTCCATGGTGGCGCAGTGGTTGAGAGTCCGCCTGCCGATGCAGGGGACACGGGTTCGTGCCCTGATCCCGGAAGATCCCACGTGCCGCGGAGCGGCTGGGCCCGCGAGCCATGGCCGCGGAGCCTGTGTGTCCGGAGCCTGTGCTCCGCAACGGGAGAGGCCACAGCAGTGAGAGGTCCGCGTACAGCAAAAAAAAAAAAAAAAAAAAAAATACTAGCAAACCGAATACAACAATACATTAAAAGGATCATACATCATGATCAAATGGGATTTATTCCAGGGATGAAAGGATGTTTCAACATCTGTAAATCAATGTGATTTGACACAGTAACAAAATGAAGGATAAAACTCATATAATTATCTCAATAGATGCAAAAACGCATTGACAAAATCCAATGTCCATTTATGATAAAGACTCTCAACAAAGTGGTTATAGAGGGAACATGTATCAACATAATAAATCAGGAACAAGGATGTAGGCAGGAAAAAGAAATAAAAGGCATCTAAGTTAGAAAGGAAGAGGTAAAACTGTCACTATTATATATAGACTCCACCAAAAAACTTAGAACTAAGCAACAAATTCAGAAAAGTTTCAAGATACAAAATCAGTATACAAAAATCTGTTGCATTTCTTTACACTAATGATGAACTATCAGAGAAATTAAGAAAGCAATCCTATTTACAACTGCATCAAAAGAATAAAATACCTAGGAATAAATTTAACCAAGAAAGTGAGAGATCTGTGCACTGAAAACTATAAGAAATTGATGAAATAAATTGAAGACACAAATAAATGGAAAGATATTTCATGCTTATAAATTAGAAGAATATTGTAAAGATGTCCATTCTACCCAAAGCAATCTACAGATTCAATGTAATCCGTAGGAAAATTCCAAAGGCATTTTTCACAGAAATGGAACAAACCTAAAATTTTTATGGACCCACAAAACACCCCAAATAGCCAAAGCAATATTGAGGAAGAAGAACAAAGCTGGAGGTATCACACGCCGTGATTTCAAACGATACTACAAATCAAAACAGTATGGTATTAACATAAAAACAGACACATAAATGAATTAAACAGAATAGCAAACCCAGAAATAAACCCACACATATAGGGTCAATTGATTTATGACAAAGGAGCCAAGAATATACAATGGGGAAAAGGCAGTCTTCAATAAATGGTGTTAGAAAAACTGGACCACTATCTAACACCATGCACAAAAACTAACTTGTAATGGCTTAAAGATTTGAATATAAGACCTGAAACCATAAAACTTCTAGAAGAAAACCTAGGTGGTAAACTCCTTGACACTGATCTTAGGAATGATTTTTTGTATTTGACAACAAAAGCAAAGGGAACAAATGCAAAAATAAATAAGTGGGGCTACATCAAACTATAGAGCTTCTGCACAGCAAAGGAAGCCATCAACTAAATGAAAAGGTAACCTATGGAAACTGTTTGCAAATCATATATCTGGTAAGGAGTTAATATCCAAAATATGTAAAGATCTCATACAACTCAATAGCAGAAAAATAATCTGATTAAAACATGGGCAGAGAATCTAAATAAACATTTTTCAAAAGAATACATACAGATGGCTAACATGAAAAGGCACTCAGCATCACTAATCATCAGGGAAATGCAAATCAAAACCACAATGAGCTATTACCTTACACCTGTTAGAATGACTATTATCAAAAAAACAAATATTGGTGAGGATGTGGAGAAAAGGGAACACTTGTGCACTGTTGGTGGGAATGTAAATTGGTACAGCCTCTCTGGAAAACATTATGGAGTTTCCTCAAAAAATTAAAAATAGAACTACCATATGATCCAGCAATTCCACTTCTGGGTATCTATGTGAAAAACAAAAGAAAAACACTAACTCTTAAAGTTACATGTACCCACATGTTCACTGCAGCATTATTTACAATAGCCAAAACAAGGAAGCAACCCAAATGTCGACTGATGGATGAATGGGTAAAGAAAATATATGTGTGTATATATGTGTATATATACACACATACACACACAATATTACTGGGCCACAAAAAGGGGGAATCTTGCCTTGTGTGAAAACATGGATGGACCTTCCTAAGTGAAGTCAGTCAGACAGAAAAAGACAAATACTGTATGATCTCACTTACATGTGAAGTCTTAAAAAAATAAAATACAAAAAGTAAAAGAAATCATAGATACACAGAACAGATTCGTGGTTGCCAAAGGCAGGGGGTAGGTAGGGGTGGGTGAAATAGGTGAAGGGGGTCAAAAGATACAAAGTTCCAGTTAAAAAACATATAAGTCCTGGGGATGTAATGTACAGCATGGTGAGTATAGTTAATAGTAGTGTATTGTATATTTCAAAGTTGTTAAAACAGTGTATCTTAAAAATTCTCATCACAAGAAAAAAATTTTGTAACTATGTGAGGTGATGGATGTTAACTAGACTAAGTGTGGTGATCATTTCACAATATATACAAATATCAAATCATACAGTTTGTACACCTGAAACTAATATTTCAATTTTCCTTCAATTAAAAAAAATTATGTATCCAAATCTTGCATTCTTAAACTATTATATAATTCTGCCTTCCTTGTCATGTCTAGGAGTTTAGGAACTTGAATTTTAAAACTGAACATATTCTGGGCCACATTCATTGTTTTCTGACATCTGCATTGGGCCAGCATGCTGGTTTATATTTGGTTTGCCCTCTGCCAGGTTTTCTTTGGACTCACTTGTTAATGACTATCCTATTCATAATTAGGGTGTTGTTCGGTCTCAGAATTTCAAGTAGTGTCAAGAAATGAATGACTACCTGAAATTAATGACCAATCTGACTGCCTTTAGGTAGCAATGCAAAAGAGAACCTATTTTCCTTATGGCATCTCTCAAGCGCACAAATGGAACACTTAATACAAGGACACTATGTCAGTTACTCTAAAACCTGGTCCATTTAACGTAAGATGATTTTATCTAAAAGTTTACCCTTGTAGATGTTTAAAGAGTGCTGACTCATAACTTATTATTTCCCTTGGTGCCGTTTCTGAAGTACATCATAAGCCCGCTGGGCAGTTTCTCTCTTTATTTTTCACTTATTATGTAATTTTATTTCCTTAGGATCTCTGCCACAATTCACATCAAATGCTGCCATATTTGGGCCGTCAGTTTTTCCCTCCCCTATCACTTTTCCATTTGCTAAATTCTACAGCAGACTTTGTAATAGATACTGCAACATCTTGTGAAAAATAGCAGTGTAAATGCAGAATGAGAAAAAATCCATTCTACTGGCTAACACTTAGATGCAATCTGCCCAAGATAGAAAACCCAAGATAGATTTAATATGCAATGAAACAAAAACAACAACAAAAAGGCCTCCAAAAATCCTTAGTATGTGTTTTAATAATAAGCAAATGGGAAGAAATAATATACAAATATAAACTCAGTTTAGAGCCAAGAACCTCCATACTTGGGAATGATTCTACCATTTAATTGGGCTAGAAGATTCTGTGTCTCCAACTGAATTTCGAGTAGCTTACTAAAGAAACCCCTTATTTAATTAGAGGACTGTATACCATAGGAACAATAAGAGAAACACACAAACACACAGAGAAAAGTAAAAGTCCCTTTTCAAAGTTGTGTCTAATTCCGAACTGAAAGGCCAGGCTCAATGTCTTGTCTGCACTGAAAATTAAATTTAAAGTAAACTCAGAAAAAAGATAGTCAAGGGAACTTGTCTCCTCTTATGACCATGCAATTTACCCATTGTAGGTGGACAAGGCTGTCTTGTTTATTGACAAAGAAAGTAAGGGAAGCTGGTTAGGGATATGGACCATATATTCTTAAATATCAATGAATAGCTGTCATGTTTCATCTTGTACTTATATCTAAATACTTGAATTTATTTATTTATTTATACTCGAATTCGTATCCTTAAATTCCTACTTTTCTTTTTTTAATTAATTAATTAATTAATTTATTTATTTATTTTTATTTTTTTATTTTATTTATTTTTTTTTTGCTGTACGCGGGCCTCTCACTGCTGTGGCCTCTCCCGTTGCGGAGCACAGGCTCCGGACACACAGGCTCCGCGGCCATGGCTCGCGGGCCCAGCCGCTCCGCGGCATGTGGGATCCTCCGGGATCGGGGCACGAACCCGTGTCCCCTGCATCGGCAGGCGGACTCTCAACCACTGCGCCACCAGGGAGGCCCTAATTTATTTATTTTTATTTTATTTTATTTTTTTTAGAAGATGTTGGGGGTAGGAGTTTATTAACTTATTTATTTATTTTTGCTGTGTTGGGTCTTCGTTTCTGTGCCAGGGCTTTCTCTAGTTGTGGCAAGTGGGGCCACTCTTCATCGCGGTGCGCGGGCCTCTCACTATCGCGGCCTCTCTCGTTGCGGAGCACAGGCTTCAGACGCGCAGGCTCAGTAGTTGTGGCTCACGGGCCTAGTTGCTCCGTGGCATGTGGGATTCTCCCAGACCAGGGCTCGAACCCGTGTCCCCTGCATTAGCAGGCAGATTCTCAACCACTGCGCCACCAGGGAAGCCCCAATTCCTACTTTTCTAATGGTGATCTTGAGAATTGGAGTACAGGGAGACACCTCAAAGCACAGGATCATATGATAAAGGATAAAATTGGTATATGAATGTGAAACACATTCCTTGGCCAGAATATACTCCATTGTTTTTCTGTACAATGAATCAAATTATAGAAAGGGAGTTTCTACCTGGAGTCTTGAAGTTCCTCAGCTGAGAGGGAGTATCATACACTTCCAGGATCCAGTCACCAGCAGCTCGTTCTCCCCAGCAGTGAATGGTCATGAACTCCCAATTTTTAAATCCTTCCATGGAATGATCGAAAAGCCTGAGAGAGAACCATAAAACATTGTTTTTGTATGTTATTTAAAATCTAGTGAGTGTCAAGTCAAGACCATGATCAGTGATCTCTCTGTATCTATCAGCATGTTCAGCTCAACACTGGAGGTTGTCTTCATCCTGGGCATCACCGATTAGTAGATCCAAATATATGTATATCATTGTTCTACCAGAGGGAAACAGACATGGGGCTGGCTGTACAGTAACAAATCTGGGAGGGATAATGATGTGGGTATCAGGGAACCAAGGCTAAGACTCTACTCACAAGCCTGGTAGTACCAAGAGTTGAAGAAGTGGAGCAACTGAAGCTCTCTTACACTGCTGATGGAAATGCAAAATGGTGCAGCTGCTCTGAACAACAGTTTGACAATTCTTACCATATGACTAAACAATACCCCCCCGCCCCGCCAGATATTTACCCAAGAGAAGTGAAGACATACGTCCACACAAAGAACTCCACATGAAGGCTCACAGCAGCTTTATTCATAATCATCAAAAACTGTTAGCAATTCAGATGTCCATCAACTGGTGAATGGGTAAACAAATTATGGTATATTCACAGAATGAAATACTACCTAGTAATAAAAACTGTTGAACTGCTAATAACTGAAACAACATGAATGAATTTTGAAGGCATTAAGCTAAGTGGAAAAAGTCAGACACAAAAGATCAGGCACTATCTGATTCAATTTATATGACATTCTAGAAAATACTACTTAAACAGAAACAGATTAGTGGCTGTCAGGGGCTAGGAGGTAGGAGGCAGGGGCATGGTGGAAGTTTTGGGAATGAAGGAACTGTTTTATACCTTGAAATAATGGATGGTTATGCAACTATATATATCTGTCACAACTTATTATTCACATTAAAAAGTGAATTGTATGTAAATTACTCCTCAATGAAAAACCATGCCCATTAATCTTAACCAGTTCAGGGAGTCATGCCTGGAACTGCAGCCTAAATTCTGCCCTTCCAGCCCTTCTAATAATTTTCTAAGTTCCTAACTCCCTATATGAAATCTCTTCCTGCTTGAAATCACTGGAATTACTTCTGTTTTCTGTGAAGTAATCCTGAGGGATACAAAATATAAAGGAAAATAAAAAGAATCCTCATCAAGAATCAAGAGATGTCAATAGATATGTATAATAGATATGTATAAAATAGATATGTATAAGGCTAGCATATGAAGAAACAGGCATATTATTTACATAGGCATGTGATGTAGATTTGACTATCTGAAGAAATATCCAAAAGATTTCTATAGAGATGGGACCCAGAAAGTAGAAAATGAAAGATGGGGCAAGAGAAAAAAATTTTTTAAGTACTTTAAAAAAATTATGTACATCTATTATTTTTGTTGGGGCAAACAGAGAGGGAAAAGCATCTCTAGCATTGTCATAGGAACAACCATGTCCAGTTACTGGGACATATCTGTCCTTCAGTGCAGACAAATACTAAGGTCATGACAAGTGGATGTTGACAGCTATTTAAGACATACAGTCACCTCTCCTTGCTTTACTTTCATGTTCACCAAGGAAACTGGTGGTTATCATTTGAACTTCCATGTGGATCTTCCCACTGGGAGAAAATGCACCCTTCTAAAACCAAAAATAACCAGTTTAATCTCATTATAACTTAATACATTACAATTCTGATTTTTTAAAGTGTTCTATCAATGTGTTTGAGGCTCCCTCTAAAATGCCAGCTGGATTCTAAAGCTGGAGGGTTAGGTGGCGTAACTAGGGACTGTGTTAGGTAAATGGCTGACACTAGGCAGCTTTCCCTGGAGAAAAGCAATAAACAGGAAAATCACCTGTTGCATACGCCTGAGGTCTTGAAAGAAGAAAAATAAAAAGTATTTAGCAACATTCTCAAAGTGTCCCATGGTCAGAAAATTGAGAAAAGGCTGAGTCAAAGTTGAACAGATCTCTTTACTGGAGAACACTGCAGATCTTTGGAATATTCAAATATGTTTTGTTAATCTCCATATGGGGTTAATGGGAGGCAGTGATTTTCAAACCTTATATGGACAGGAAGGCCTTTTTCTTTTTTTAGAATATCTGTATATTTTTTAGAATACCTGTAACAGTTTACTTCTGAAACAAAGGGTGCAACATTTCAACGAGGACCATATTGGATCTGGCAACTTTCCCTCATGATAACGGGGATGGAAACAGTGGCTCCTTACATGAATGTCTTCCCACTGAAAATGATCTTCGATAGATTATGGATGGCACATACATCCAGGAGATCTTACAATCCACGCACTACCACAGTAGGGCTTGTTTCACAAGTCTGTGGCTTGAAACTGGACTTGGCCAGGAAGAAATTGTTGGGTCATTATAAACACAATTGACTTACCTACCTTCATGTAAAACCCAGAAGGTGTGTGTTGGGTGAAAACGAGACACAGAGGTAGGGAAGGAGGAACCTTTTCAAATGGCACTTCCTGCCAGAGAGATGTTACTGAAGTGAATATTGTGACATAGAAATGGATGGAGGCAGAAAATTGGTCTACAACCACTCCTTAGCCCAACAGTTCTAATTTCAGTTCTAATTTGTTGAGGCTATTGTGCCATTTGAGGGCACTGAAGCAACAACTTGTCACGTAATACCTTTCCAAGAGTGTCGAACTTAAAAGCAATTCCCAAACAGTTTAGACAGAACATTTGGCTCATGGCCTCATGTCCAAAAACTACAAAGGAGACTTGAGGCTGCCATCACATGAGGGGCAGTCTTGTTTCCACAACCTCAGCCAACTTTTAATTACTCATGGGTCAGTTATTTGAGTGCTGGATTAGCAGACCCTATGTTTCTTCCCTTACACCCTTTCCTCTCCACCTTTGAAAATCACTCCATTGCTATCAATCATTTTAAAATCACATTTGGAACAAAAATTAAATATAAACTAGGTACCCAGAAGAACTATGCATAATCACCATTCAAATAAGTGTTTCAAAGCCGAATGTAAACAGGTTTTGTCTATCTGGCTGAGTGGTTCCCAGCCTGGTCTCTTCACTTTATGCAGAGCTGGAACGCTCATTAGTTTCATGTGGACATAAAAGTTGAGGAGAGGAATTAAAATGCAGCCAAACACGATCACTGCATTTTGCTAAAAGAGTTGACAGGGAGAGAAATAGACACTGATTGTTATTGTTGTTTCAACTAGCTGGGCATTGACTTTTCTAATCCCCACCCTTTTATTTTTACTCTGATTCAGTACTTAAAACTATTCGCTCTTTTTCATATTGTACTATTTAAAAACCCTGCATCATCTGCATATAACAAAAGGTAATGTAGGTAGTAGACAAGATTTGTGTTGCAAAGAACATAGTTGCTCAAACCAAGTGTCAAACCACTGGACACCGCTAAAGAGATTCTAATTGTGTGGTCTTCGTTTATCGACTAAAAAGTCCAGTGCCCTGTCTGAATGTCTGTGCTGTGCCAACAGCGAAGAAAAGAGACACATGCCAATGTTATTAGTGTGGATCAAATGTCAATAAAGCAGGGCCAGTGTGCTGAAAGCTGGAGCAGATTAACTCCATGCCCGTGTCCACATCTCCTATTGCAGTGAAACCCTGTTCTGTCAACTTGACTTCATAATCATGTGCTCAGTGAAATGATATATGCATGCAGTGGCACAAATCATGTATCCAGTTATTAAAACGGTGCCCACAGCCCTACCCCTGTGAGCGGTTTTCAAATAAATTACTTTGGATGAAGCTTGGTAGGAAGGACTGCCATTAAGTGTAATACGTCCTTTTGAGGAATTAACTCAGGAAATAACTCATATAATTACTGTAAGCCTTCTTTCCCCCTTTCACTTAAAGAGTCTAGACAATGTGTCAAGGCTACAACATGCATCTCTGATGTTATGGCAACTAAATAACAAGACATTTTGTAAGTACTGACAGCTATGTGTTATCATATAATTATTTCTCAAATTGTAAATGGATCTTAATTTCAGAATCCTCCACGACTACCCAGACAGTATTTGTGTTCACTACAGAATTAGACATTAAACCAATATTTTGGAAGTTGTCTTTTTTCTTTTGGTTCTCTTTTTTGATTTTTAATATTTTTAGTGCTTCACCACAATTTAACATAAAGCTGATAGAATGCTTAAAGCACTCATTTGGCTCAGTTGTAACTGAGCTTCTGATTTTCTTTAGATGTTTGGCTTTTGTAAGTTTTACATAATTTGCTTCTGAAACGGTACTTAAAACACGCTATTAAGTTTTTCTCTCTCTTCTAATCTAAACTGCTGCTTTAAGAAAGGTTGAGAGAAAGGTACTGGTTCTAGAGGTTTGGAATACCTAAAAAGGTGAGTTTTCTAAAAAACTTTCAACGTGCACATTATTACTAACTTACCAACCCCGACATGCATTCCTTCTTGTGGGTACATGATGTAAGTGCTTACTCGTCTTGAAGATATATTCTTTAATAGTAGATGGCTTTTATCTAAATATCTATTTTACATTATAAACTCCTTTGTAAAATGACTTTCACAGCACCCAGCAGCATACTGCTCACAAGTTTTTTGATGACATGAAAAGAAGAAGAATGTGTTTGAAAAAGCTGGGTGATCTTTTAAATCAGTGCCATTTAAAAGTCTGGTCTGTGGATGGGCAGCTTCAGCATCACCTGGGAGCTTATTAGAAATGCAAATTCATGGGCTCACCCAGACCTTTAGAATCAGCCTCTCTGGGAGAGACCTGGCCATCTGTGTGTGATAGTCATTCACCAGGTGCTTTGAAAAGCACTGCATAAAGAAGGGTTAGCACTTATAAGTGCTTACTATGCTAGGAGCTTGCTGTATGTTATGTTAATCACTACTTGTAACAAGCTTGTGAGGCAGATACTACTACGTCTGTTTTCTAGATGAAAGAATCACTTTTCCAAAGTCGAACGTAAAAATGGGTGAAATCAAGACAATCCCAGCTCTAAGCTCCAAAGGCTGTACCTTCTTTTGAATAAAGGAAGAGGATTATTCTTATGGTGAGGCCTTACTGGAATGTAAAACTTCCACAGCAAAAGTGTAATTCTTCAAGTCACACATACATTTATACAGCAGGACACTTTACAAAATGTCAGTAGTCTGTCATTGAACATTTGGGCAGGGACAAAAATATTCAAATAGCAACACCAGTTAAACACAGTTAATTATAGAACCCTATAGGTTGTGCAGACGAGAAAGTGTACCTTCTTTCTACTTAAGACCATAATTAGAAGCAGAGATACTCATCTGTAATCAAATTTAGAAAGGGAGGCAAAGTTTCAGCTTTTAGTCAGAGGCCAAAATTTGGAACAGAGAGCCAATACAGCTAAACTAAATCTACAACTCAGTGAATTGGGGAAAGGGGGTGTATTTAGGGGAAGAAAAAAACAAGCCAGGTTTTCATAATTCTACCAAATGCAGTTGAAGGAAGAATCTGATGGGATAAGCTTTTTGTTGGAAAATATGTAGGCAGGCAGAATGTGAACATGTGGTCGTATAAAGGCTTACATCTAGAGTTGCTCTTGTATCTGTTTTAAAGGGACCCAAGCCCACCTGATTCCCCCTACCCATGCCAGATCCCCATAGTCCCCCTAGAAGGAAAACATTTGTGCTGATTATTCAGTTTGGTTTTTTGTTAGGTAGGGTGGACAGGCCAGAAGGAGGAGTGGAAGGGTGGGAAGACAGGAGAAAACAAAGGGAAGAGAAAGCACTAACTGTCCATTCCAGGATGCCTCTGTTTACTCGGGGCTCCCACCCACTAAACCATCAACCTGGCCTGCGATGGGGGCGGCGGGGGGGAGTTGCCTGCTGGGCTAACGGGGCATGCAGCTCGAGCTCGACTAGCTGTGAATGCTGCTGAGTGCCTTCCAGGGCTCAGCACCTGCAGATGCTCGGGTAAACCGTGCTTCCTGGAACAGCTGTTCTCCACAGGAGTTCCAGCCAGTGTCCGGCAGCCAGGACAGGGAAGCACTGAGGGGCTCCAGACGGCCCACACTGACAACGTCTTCAGCGACCTCGCTGAAAACCAGTTCCCTAGGAATTGTCATGGTGAGGGCGTAAGCAATGTTGAAGACACTCCTTACTGAAATGTCTAGGAAAATGAGGACTTCTGGAAAGCTGACCATGACCCCTTTCTTTTGGGAATTTACTGTTATGGATAGCATTTTCTGGTCCCAAGACCAGGACACAGATTTTGTCAATACTGAAATGAAGATAATAATGGAGGGGAGTTGCTGTCCTCTCAGCTTCCTTCCTAGTTTATTCTCCTTGTCTGTATGTCTAGTTTTTGCATCATTAAGGGGAGATGATGCCGAGTGAGCCTCGGATTCTGAGTCTGAGCTGAATCTCAGCATCCTTCCTTCTCACAGCAGCCAGTGCACAGGCCACTGTGAAGAGTTCTGCCTCATGGAGAAACAGGAGAGATCAAATGGGGACAACTCTTTGCCACCACAGCTCTACCTCTTCATCTCAAATGACCCCACTAGGAAAACTGTGTGTTTTAAACCTTTCAGAATTCCTATCTTTTAACTGCACAGTGTTCTTTGCTTTACGTGGTCCTCCTCAGAAATCTTGACTTCTTTGAAAGAAAGATAAGTGTCCAACAGGGGAACTATTTATTGCCCTCATTAATAATCTCTGACACACAAATAAAATATTTAGGAATAAAGTTGACCAAGGAGGTGAAAGATATGCTGAGAACTATAAAACATTAATAAAGGAAATTAAAGATTCAAAGAAATGTAAAGATATCCCATGCTTTTGGATTGGAAGAATTAATACTGTTAAAATGGCCATGCTATCCAAAGCAATCTACAGATTTAATACACCTGTATTAAATACATTACTGATTTAATACAGTGTCAAATTACCCATGACATTTTTCACAGAACTAGAATAATCCTAAAATTTATATGGAACCATAAAAGACCCAGAATTGCCAAAGCAATCCTGAGGAAAAAGAACAAAGCTGGAGGTATAACCCTCCCAGACTTCAGACAATACTACAAAGCTACAGTAATCAACACAGTGTGGTACAGGCACAAAAACAGACATATAGATCAATGGAACAGAACAGAGAGCCCAGAAATAAACCCACACATCTACGGTCAATTAATCTTCGACAAAAGAGGCAAGAATATATGATGGGAAAAAGAATCTCTTCAGTAAGTGGTGTTGGGAAAGTCAGACAGCTGCATGTAAATCAATGAAGTTACAACACACCCTCACACCATACACAAAAATAAACTCAGAATGGCTTAAAGACTTAAACATAAGACATGAAACCATAAAACTCCCAGAAGAGATCATAGGCAAAACATTCTCCGACATAAATCATAATACCAGTGTTTTCTTAGGTCAGTCTCCCAAGGCAATAGAAATAAAAACAAACAAACAAAAAAAACACAAATGGGACCTAATCAAACGTACAAGCTTTTGCATAGTAAAGGAAACCATAAACAAAATGAAAAGACAGCATATGGAATGGGAGAAAATATTTGCAAATGATGTGACCGACAAGGGCTTAATTTCCAAAATATACAAACAGCTCATACAACTCAATAACAAATAATAAATAACCCAATTGAAAAATGGGCAGAAGACCTTAAATACACATTTCTCCAAAGAAGACATACAGATGGCCAATAGGCACGTGCAAAGATGCTCAACATAGCAAATTATTAGAGAAATGCAAATCAAAACTACAAGGAGGTACCACCTCACACAACTCAGAATGGCCATAATTAAAATGTCTACAAGTAACAAATGCTGGAGAGGGTGTGGAGAAAAGGGAACCCTGCTACACTGTTGGTGGGAATGTAAATTGGTGCAGCCACTATGTAAAACAATAGGGAGCTTCCTCAAAAAACTAAAAACAGAGCTACCATATGATCCAGCAATCCCACTCCTGGGCATATATCTGGACAATACTATAATTCGAAAAGATACATGCACCCCTATGTTCAGAGCAGCACTATTCACAATAGCCAAGTCAAGGAAGCAACCTAAATGTCCATCCACAGATGAATGGATCAAGAAGATGTGGTACATGTATACAACGGAATACTACTCAGCCATAAAAAAGAACAAAATTGTGCCATTTGCAGCAACATGGATGCAACTAGAGAGTATCATACTAAGTGAAGTAAGTCAGAAGGAGAAAGACAAATACCATATGATATCACTTACATGTGGAATCTAAAATATGACACAAATGAACCTACCTATGAAACAGAAACAGACTCACAGACATAGAGAGCAGACTTTTGATTGCCAAGGGGGGAGGGGGTGGGGGAGGGATGGATTAGGACTGGGAGTTTGGGGTTAGCAGATGCAAACTATTACATACAGAACCGATAAACAACGAGTTCCTACTGTAATAGCACAGGGAACTACATTCAATATCCTGTGATAAAACATAATGGAAAAGAATATGAAAAAGAATATATGTATATGTATAAATGAATCACTTTGCTGTACAGCAGAAATTAACACACTGTGAATCAACTATACTTCAATAAAAAAAAATTTTAAAAAATCTCTGCCATATAAATCCCTTCTAAACCCTGACTTCATCACCTTTTCCTTGAGGAAAGGTATTACTGCCCTGCAGGTCAACATGAAGGCCACCAGGAGCAAAGCAGACCTTCCCTTCACAGCCTGCCCACCCCCTTGTCGATGCTTCTTGCCTTCAGTTCCCAATCCTAGGAATGTGCTTTGAAACAGGGCCAAGGTGAGAGGACATGAGGATTCCTTGCCATGAGATCAGAGACTGGGAAGTTCTGAGTAGAGATTTCCTCTCATAAAATTAAAGCTTTGGAATATGCCAGAAGGAGAAAAATGCCAAAGGAAACGGTCTTCCCTTAGCTGCCTCAGTAGGAGGGATGCTACTAGCTTCAAGTACAACAAGGACAGGGGAGCCAGGCCCTGGAAGGTGGGCAGACGTGGTTTTGGGACCAGGTGTAGCTGCTTTATAATTAAAGGGTCAGATGCTGAAAGCAGTGTTTCTGGGGAGCTATGGACAAATGAATTCATAACATCCGTTTACATCTCTCCGTGCCTCCAGTCCCCTCCCTCCACTCAAATTTGTCTACCTTTTGTGGGGTGGCTACTTATTTTCAGCACTGAGGTGGAAGACAGACAAAAGAAGAGTACCTTAAGAAATGCTCCAGACCAAGAAGATGCACTCTGAGTGCAGATCTTATTCCCAGGAGGTAATGATGGGAGAGGCTAAAGTAAACCATCAAGATCGGTCACCGAGCATCTAAAATGCCTGTTTCTTTTCTCTGACACAAGTCATGCAGCACTTTGGGTATCAGCACTTTGCAAAGAGCGAAGCGGATGTCTGCTGTTGAAGAATGCATGCAAGACTGAAGCCAGCAACACTGTAATCCACCAAATGCCTGTGATGCAACCCACAGCTCCCCAGCTCACAAGTTTCCTCCCTGAAGTCATTTCCAGGGAAGCCAACAAGAAATACTGAAATATGCAGGAAGAGCCCAGAAAGGCTGAAGGGACTGAGTTTTCCAAGCAAACAGCAACTGTGGAGGGACTGTTTTTCTACAACAGAGTGGGCTCCAGGGAGAAGAGCTGCACATGTGTGAAACCAACTTTTGTACTTCACCAGGGATCACCTGGACACTTCAAGTTCAATGCAAATGCACAGCAGTAAAGAAAAAAAGAAAAACATCAAGAAAAAGGTCTTCCCTGGTTTTGGTAACAACAGCTGGTGTGACCTCCATTAATCATAGAATTGGGCATCTGCAGGCCTTGCTCGCTGGAGAGAAGCCTCAGGGAGGTAGTAGCAATGACCTGGCGGCAGCTGAGACCCCTGTCTGTGGAGGGAGGAGGGCGTGCCCAGCGACTGAGATACCAAAGCATCCTTCAGTTCCTTGCACCTGCATACCCTTAACCTGGCAAACTGCGCTTCATAAAGTACGAAGCCCAGGTTTCCTTATGCCCTAACGGAAGACATTAGGTTTTAAAGACAAACACAAGAAGACTTCTGAACACAGAAATAAAATGCAGTGAAAGACTCTGGAATCTGTACTCCTAGTCACTATCACCAAGAAGTGCTACTGCTCTCTGTTTTTCTCACTGTCCTACAGCAGATGAAGTTGGAGATTTTGAAAAGCAACTGGTAATTCCTCAGTCTCACTTTCAGCTCTGCAGGCTTGCACTGGCCTTGGCCTCTCAACTCGTCTGGCATGTTGTCATTGTCCTAACAGAGGTCACCACTGCCGTGGACACCTGGCCTGTGGACAGGCGGCTGTGTCAACGTAAGAGGTTGGCTTTCATTTGGACTGCATAGGCCTTTGACAATAAGGTTTTTGCCCCTATTAAATGTTCCTCTTGGAGAGAAACATCAAATGAAAGAAACTTACAGGCTTTTGGCTGTGGCTTGTATTTTAGAACCATAATGGGAATGGGGTGTATAAGGCAATCTGACATTTCCCCATCTGGTCCCACCTGTTGACAAGTATCCCCCACCCATGCTCTCAACCACCTGAAAAGCCAGTGGAGCAAAAGAAAACTTGTGCTAGAACATTCTGGCCTTTCAGCAGGATCCTGGCAATACAATTACCTGCTGAAGAAATGTTTGGAGGAAGTATGGAGAAAGGAAGAGGCTACTAAGAAAAAGTAAGTGCCCTCTTGGCCCATAAAGAATAAAGGGCCAACCTTTAAAACAGTGGTTAGCAAACTACAGTCAGTCCTCAAACCAAATCCAGCCCTTGGGCTGTTTGTATAAATAAAGTTGTTATTGGAACACAGCCATACACATTCATTTATATTGTTTACAGTGGCTTTTGCACTCTAACGGCAGACTTGAGTAGTGGCAATAAACACATGGCCTGCAAAGCTCAAAACATTTACTAACTGAATCTTTGTAGAAAAAAATCTGCCAAAACCTGTTTTAAAACAAATAGAATTTCCTTTAACTTTGGAAAGTGCTCCGGCAGGAGCATTCAGTTAATCTGTAACAAATGCCAGCAGACACTTAAGGGCAGGGGAGGGCATCTCAGAGGCCTAAGGAATTAGTGTTCTGCACTTCTTCTATAGGATAAAGAACAACAGGTGGCCCTCAATTTTTCTGCAGCATCCTTTTAATATTACCCAACTCTTAAATGTTATACTGTTCCGTGCCTACAGATTCTAGGCGGCTTTGCACTCTCTGTTTATGTGTGGGCAGTGAGAGCTATGACCATCCCATCACGATGTGTAAGTGGCATTCCCCCCGGCCCCACTCAGTTTTTAGGGTAGTAAGAAATTAAAGAACAGCTGTACATTTTTGAATTAATATTTTTGGGTTGTTTTTGATTTATACCCAGGAGTGGAATTGCTGGGTCATACGGTAGTTCTGTTTTTAGTTTTTTTGAGAAATCTACATACTGTTTTCCACAGTGGCTGCACCAATTGACATTCCCACCAACAGTATACAAGGATTCCCTTTTCTCCACACCCTCACCAACATCTGTTACTTATGTTCTTTTTGACGGTGGCCATTTTGACAGGTGTGAGGAGATATCTCATTGTGCTTTTGATTTGCATTTCCTCTGATGATTAGCAGTCTTGAGCACCTTTTCATGTACCTGTTGGCCATCTGCATTTCCTTTTTGGAAAAATGTCTATTCAGTTCTTCTGCCTGAAAAATGTCTGTTCAGTTCTTCTGCCTATCTTTTTTTTTTTTTAGTACGTGGGCCTCTCACTGTTGTGGCCTCTCCCATTGAGGAGCACAGGCTCCGGACGCACAGGCTCAGCGGCCATGGCTCACGGGCCCAGCCACTCCGCGGCATGCGGGATCCTCCCAGACCGGGGCATGAACCCGCGTCCTCCGCATCGGCAGGCAGACTCTCAACCACCGCGCCACCAGGGAAGCCCACCTGCCTATCTTTTAATCAGGTTGTTATTTGAAAAGATATATGCACCCCAATGTTCATAGTAGCACTATTCACAATAGCCAAGATATGGAAGCAACTTAAGTGTCCATCAACAGATGAATGGATAAAGAAGCTGTGGTATACACACACACACACAGACAGACACACACACACACACACACAATGGACTACTACTCAGCCATAAAAAAGAATGAAATTTTTGCCATTTGCAGCAACATGGTTGAACTTGGAGAGCATTACACTAAGTGAAATAAGTCAGAGAAAGACAAATACTGTATGATATAACTTACATGTGGAATCTAAAACCACAATAAACTAGTGAATATAACAAAAAAAGAAGCAGACTCACAGATTTAGAGAACAAACTAGTGGACGGGGTGGGGAGAGGTAATATATGGGTTGGGGAGTGGGAGGTACAGATTATTGGGTATATGATAGGCTCACGGATTATCCGTACAACACAGGGACTATAGCCAATATTTTGTAATAACTGTAAATGGAAAGTAACCTTTAAAAATTGTATAGAGTGGGCTTCCCTGATGGCGCAGTGGTTGAGAATCTGCCTGCCAATGCAGGAGACACGGGTTCGAGCCCTGGTCTGGGAAGATCCCACATGCCGCGGAACAACTAGAGCCCATGCGCCACAACTACTGAGCCTGCGTGTCTGGAGCCTGTGCTCTGCAACAAGAGAGGCCGCAATAGTGAGAGGCCCGTGCACCGCGATGAAGAGTGGCCCCCGCTCGCCGCAACTAGACAAAATCCTCGCACAGAAACGAAGACCCAACACAGCCAAAAATAAATTAATTCATTAATTTAAAAAAATTGTATAGAAAATCATGATCCTACAATATATGTACATGCACAATCCTTGACTTCTGAAAAAATAAAAAATAAAGCACAGCAGACTTTTTCGAGCTGAAAGAGTCGCTGGGCATCATTGTGACCCCCGCACACTGGCGGTCAGGGGCCATGACTGTACCTGTTGGCCAAAAGCTGGGACCTGGTTCCTGAGGGCGAGGTCAGGTAGATGGCCAGGTCTCCCCTCCTGGGGTGGGTGATGGTGATGCGCACAACTACGTGCTCCAGGTAGCTGACGTGGTGGTTGGGATTGTCAGAGCAGCCTGATGCTTTGTAGACGGAGCGCACCGCACTGTTGGGCCGAACTGTCCTGCAACAGAGAGAAGGGGGTTTGAGCAGAGCACGAGGCAGAGCTCGACTGCGTGAGCCTGCAGGCCTGGAAGGACTGCGTGATGCAATGCAAGCCGTGGTCGCTGGAGACGAAGGGACACAGTGTCATTACCCAAATGATTAGGTCGTTTAAGGGAGTAACCCCGGTTAGGGTGGGAAAGGTGCAAGTGAGAGGAAAGGAGGAATGAAGGTTCTTTTATCTTCATGCAGGTAGTGGATATCAATCTTGTTCAGATAGATCGCTGGGCCCTGGTGCTGGGGTGTCTGATTCAGTAAGGCTGAGGTGGGTCACAAGAATGTGCCTTTCCAACAAGTTCCTGGGCGATAGGGATGTTGCTGATCTGAGGAATCCACTTTGTGAACCACCAGTATAGGGTACTGTGGTACAGTGGAGGCTTGGGGATGACTATGACCTTGATTCAAATCCCTGGTTTACCATTTCCTTTCTCTATAAGCTAAGCGCACACTCTTCCACTTGCCTACAGGCTCCTGTCTTCTTCACTAGCTTCCTCCTGTGCCACTGTACCCCTTGAACACTGGGTTCCAGCCACACTAGCATTGGTTCAAGTTCTGGGATAATTCAAGTTGACCTCAGCTACTTTGCATACACTATTCTGCCTCTAGTGCTTTTTTGCTGCTGTTCCTATGGCTGACTCTTCTTTCATAATCAAAGCTTAAATTTCACTCTCTAAGATGGTCACTGAACCATAGGAAAAACATGTTCCCCACCTTTTATTTTCTACCCTTTTTATTTCCAGCATTCACTCATTGTCATTTGTAATGATCTACTTATTATATTATTTTGGTTTGACTCCCCCGCTAGACTGTAAGCTCCGCAAGGGCAGGAAGCATTTCTTATTCCTGTTTCTATCCCTAATTATCTAGCCCAGTGCTTGATAGCCAGTAAATGCTTGATAGCAAGAAAAATTGTTGCTGAATTGGTAAATGAATTTGTGAATGAATAAACAATTATTCCATTTGATCCCATTTCCTCCTTTGTCAAAAGGGAATAATACCCAAGTTGTTATAAAGTTTTAAGAAGAAAACACACATTGTTCCTAGCACTTGGCTTGACCTATAGTAAGAGCTCAATAAATACTGGTTAACTTTTTACTTCTTTATTTTTTTTTCTCTTATTCTTTGCCACAAATGGGTAGAATGGGGAAAAAAAACTTAGTCCACTTATTTCTGCTTCCTAACAATTTCCTCAAGAATTATAATGGCTCTAGTTTTATTAAAAACCAAAGTTCTTACGTATTTTTCCAAGCTAACTCTCTAAAAAGAAAGCTGAAAGCAAATTACTAATAAAATCATGAAAATAAATCCTATTCTTTGGATTCAGCACCTAGGAGAGACTTCACTATCACTTGATGAATCCAATCAGCACAGCCTCCAAGTTTGTGAGGCTGAAACAGGGGACTAGGCCCTGGAATCTGAGTAAACTGCAATCTCTTTTCCTGTGCATCCTCCATCACTCTTCAGAGAACTACATGGTATGTAGTTAAGTTTCCAGAACATAAGGTTTAGTTTTGGGAGTATACCAACTTATGGGGAATACTCCTACCATAAAATATGGGGAATACTTCTACCATCAAATAGAAATATTGACAGAGTAGAAACTTGAAGAATGCCCATCTGTAAGGGTCCCCCCACCCCCTTGTAAGATACGTTTTTCTTTTAAGGATCCTTGGGTTATCCTAGTGTGTATTTAATGGCTTAGGGTCTTAGACATTCTATTAGAATTTTATAATTACATTAGAAAAAGACTACACAAATTTCTAGTTTCCATGTGCAACACAGGGCTGTCTCAAGATATCTGCACTGGGCTAATCTCTTTTAGGGCACTGTCATGCTGTCTGCTTGCAGCAAACATTACTTGATTTGTCGGTCTGTGCTCTCCACACACACGTGCTGCTGGGGAACAGTGGTCCACTTTTCCGCCTCCATCACCATGGCTTCCGCATCCATCAGTCCAAATCCATAGAGATGGCTCACTACAGAAGGCAAGAAGTTGGTCAGCTTTACCGTAGTTAGCAGCAACCTATGCCTTATATGTTGAGTTATACTTTCACACAGTAGAAAACCCAGACACAACCCTAACGGGAGCCAAGCTTTCTTTCTAGCAATGATTAAAAAAACAAATAAAAGAAGTAAACAATCATAAGAAAATAAGATGAATGCATATTATTCATTGAGTATGTTCTATAACTAGTAACATGACTACCATTTATGAATTGTTACTACATGGCAGGCACTAGTCCATATTTTTACGTTTAATCCTCCCAACAACCTTAAGATGTTAGTGCTATTATTATTATCATTCATGGATGAGAAAACTGAGGAAAGAGAGAAACTTGGCTAAGATTGACCAGCAATTCAGTGGTTGAGCCAAATTCTAACCCACATAGATTTGCTCCCAGGCCTCACTGTTAACCACTTGTATTCAAGTGATAACATCACCAATTTTGTAAGATAAAATAATCAGTAGGTTTAAAGAGAAGTGTATACACCTTCAAAAATACAAATTTTCTGACCTATCTAGTAGTTTGGTTGAAAATCCTGGAAGACATAAATTATTATCTTTCCTCTGGCATATGAAAAATTTATTAAACTTCATGCATGAAATATTTGGAGGCCTCTAGACTTTTATGCCAGCTTCTTATCCTCGAATGTTATAAACTTTTAGTTCTCAATGAGAAATACCTATTGATCTAAAGCTAAATTTGACATAACTGTCTCAGAAGTTTCAGTTACATATAGGAATATTTTAATGATGATACAGTGAGATCTACATTTGCAGCTCTTTCTAAAAATACTTTAAAATCCCAGTTGAATGCTTAAAATCTCCACCTTGCATTAAACTCTCTCATATCTTTATATTTAACACAAAGTCATCGACCAGATTTATTGCCTAAAACATTTCCTTATGACATGAATTACTTTATGCAAAAATGTCTAGAGATGCCCATGCTTATGGATTATTTAAATACTTCAGCTTGAAATTCAAGATATTCTATGATACAGTCCCATTCTACTATCAAAACAACCTCCTCACCAAACCTTTTGCGTTAGCAAGGTCAGTCACTCCTCTGCAGTCCCAGTCATATCTTGCTCTTTCTGCCTTACTGCCTCTGCTCATGCTGAGCCCTCGGCCTGCAGTTCCCTCACTCATCCTCTCTGCAGTCACACTCTACTCTTCCAAGTTCCTGAAGGCCTAGCTAGTCTATCTTCTCCTTCTTGAAGTAGTCTCTGACCAATAAAAGTCAATAGACATTTACTGAATTTCAAACATCTGTGATGAGTGAATTTTCTCCTTTCTAGACCTATAACTTTAATTAATTTGTCAATCCATCTGCCCTTCTGCCCATCTAGCCAGCGATCCATTCATCCATCTGTCCATGCATCCATCTATTTATCGTGCATCCATCCACCTATCCAACATTGCTTGAGTGCCTTCTATGTGCCAGGCACTGTATTATGCACTGCAATTTTTACCTGTGTCATCTATTGAATTGCTAACTAACTCTCTGTCAGCATGTCTTTTTACCCCAAATGTATTATAAACTGCTTGATGGTGGGACCTAGGACTTACATTTCTTTATATGTTTCATGGAAGTTAGCAGAACTTTATACACATGGGAGGAAATTATAGCATATAAAAAGGAAAATTGTGCTAGGATTCAGAAATACTGCTCCATTTCTGCTATTTGCTAATCATATAACTTCTGGCAAACAAGATAAAATATCTAACCCACAATTTCCTTGTTTGGGGATATTATTTTCTATCCCATCACCATTACTAAATTGATTATTATTATATATCCTACATGAGAAAATCTGTGTAAAGAACTATACAAATGAAAGGGCTCATTATTATATCAGATACTCAGCCAGACAGGACATACTGAATAAAACAGAATAAAAGTACTTTGCTATGAGAAGGATATAGTTAGGATTTTTATACATGTACTTTTGTAACTTTTATTATAAGTGATTTTTTTCTTGATTAAAAAGTAATGTATGTTCATTGTAAAAACTTGTAAATACATCCAGAAAAGAATAAAATAAAACTCATCAATAACCTCATCACAAATCGGTAAATGCTACTAACAATTCTATTTAGTTTTATTTATATAGTATTATGTGAGGTAAGCTTGCCACCTTAATTAAAAAAGATACAGAGTAACCCACATAATAGAGGAGAAATGTCAAATTTGGGCTCAAGGAAACGAAATTGTGGAGATCTTTTGTTAAAGTTCATATAAATCCTATGTTGTCACTTATCACTTAACCATAGGCTATATCATTTCATCATGAATACTCTAAGGTATTTTCTTTTCCTGGAGGAATTGAAATTATTGCCAAAGATATAATACTAGGCTAACTCTGCATGGTGCACAAATATCCCCATACTAGTGTCAAGCGGTTTTAAACCCATACAATTTATCATTTAGTCTCAGTTTAGGGAAATGAGATAAGAGATTTGATTGATATGAGGGGAGTAGGGAAGAGGGGGAGGGTAAGGGCTTTGAATAGTCTACAAAATGGGTGCCTGGGCCCCAGGTCAGCTGTGCACGCTGCTGTTCCCCACCTCCCCACCCCCCACCCCCAATAACTGTCAACTTAACAACCTTCAGGACATAAATTAACACACAGAGTCATCAAATACAACAAACACTTCATGACTGTTAAACAACCACTCGAGTTAAGTAGAAAAGCACCTTGAGTCTTTATGAAGGCCGTAAATTTGTTTTGGTTTCCCATTCAGTTCCTACCCTCCAGAGACAAGGTCTGTTCATGCAACACTCAAAGGAGGTGTTCAGAACAGAGGCTGAGTAGCTGCAGTAAAACTACAGACTGGCAGGTCAACAGAAAAAAAAGTGTATATTAATAAAATATTAATAAATGAGGGAATCAGAATAGATCACTGAAGTCCACTGAATCAGTAACGGAGATTTTCAGTATTTGAGATTTTAAGATACTTGAAATTGTGTATCTGCCCACAATCATGATACACAGTCTAAGAAAAAAATGAAATAAATTTATTTCTTCTTTTTTTGGGTGGGGGGGGGCGGTGCTGACAATATATCAACTCTGTGTATTCTGATTGGCAGTTATTTGTTTGGTTTTTGGCAAATACTAATGAGAAGATAATTACACAATGAATGCGTCAGGCAGATAAACTCCTTCAAAACATGGTGTCAGCAGGGAAACAAGCCATTAAATGGTATGGGAGCACTAGTAATTTTTCTGAGATATAACTGACATGTAACAATTTTTTATATAATATAAAGTTTCACATTCTAAAATTAGCTATAAATTCAGAAACACTGTTTTGTTTGAGTCAACCATTTGAGTCAAGTCTTGCCCATCACACTGTTACCACTGTTACCATGCCCCATGGAGTATGATTTCATACAGTGGCTGCAGAACACCTGGCTTAGAGATGAGGTTCCATATGTATTTGTGAAGTGAATGAATGTAAATGATTAGAGAAATTTTCTTTAATTCACCAAGGGGCATAAAGTGCTTTTAGGAAAATTGTAAGGTGGAATTAGGAGCTCTGTTCTTTTTGTTACTGACTACTATAAAGTCATCATTCATACTCAAAATGTATTCAAGTATAGAGCCAATACTCCTATTTTAAAAATTTATGATTACCTGTGTAGCAAATACACCATGCAAACAACTGGTTGTGATATGGCCATTCCATAACTAAAATAGTTTTACCTATGCACGTTTCTCATGCCAAGATCAGAGCAAATCCTGAGCCTGGAAGTAACTTCATGATGATCAAGTGAGACCTCTCTGTGCAAGCACTGTGCCAAATGCAAAATTCTTTGAATTCAATATTTAGAAAGACATTGAGGGAACAAAGCATGTATGTATACAGGTTAACTAAAGATCTCGAAGCAGTTAAGAAATGTATTTCAGAAAGTACATTTATCTCTTGGTAGAATGATGCTGAACAAGCTTAATAAAGGGAATCTGAAAATCTTGCTTAGCATTATATTTGTTCCATTAGGCTGCATGACTGTTTATGCAGATAAGTTCCGAAAAGTGGAACTGGCTTTTATGCCAAGTAATCCAAAAGCTTCCCCGCTTGGACTACTCAGATGGCCGAGAGAAGGCAGGAAAATAGATAATGTTCTCCAGCAGGTATATTTCCATTTTCGGATGAGACCAGAAGTGCCAGGAGGAGCTAATCATTAAATATACAAGTAAACAATTGCATAGTTCAAAAGCAGATACAGTTAATTTAGACAACAGTGCTAGCTATGAGACCTAAAAAAGTCAGTTCTAAAGAAAAGTTAGAAAGCTCAGTAGGAAAAGAAAAATTAGAAGTTTCGGGCACAGGAAGCTATAACCAGGGAAATTTGGTGTACTTCTATATCTCTTAGTGGACTATCCTTGCTGATGCCAGCTATTTTAAATCTTTTTTAGAAAAATACCATACTGAATAGATATTTCATAACTCTAAAGTGGCTATTAGTAAAGCACTCTCTATATACTAATGTAATTGGTTGGAAAAAGTTGTGTGTGTGATTTTTTTTTAAAGTTTTTGAGCTTCCTGAAGTAAGGCTTTCTGCTACCAGCTGTCAGATGTACAGACAATGCTATGTAGCATCCAGGGTAAAGTAGGGCAAACAACAACAAAAACCATCCAAGTTGCCTATGAGAGATTAAAAATTTTGCCTGTGACTGAAAAAAATACAACTAAGTGACAGCTATCCATTCCTGAGCACTTAATATAAAAGTACAGCCAATTTCTTCCATTGGGGAAATCATTTCTTATGACTAACACAACTAAATGCCTAGGTTTACCCAGAGGTGTCCTGGTTTTAGCACTGAAATCCTGTGTCCCGGGGAAAGCCTTCATTCATGGACAAACCAGGAGAGTGGCTACCCCACGGGGAACCAAGGGAGTAAGATGATGCTCTTATGGAGTGGCACAGAGCTCTCACATCTTTTTTTTTTTTTTGCGGTACATGGGCCTCTCACTGTTGTGGCCTCTCCCACTGCGGAGCACAGGCTCCGGATGCGCAGGCTCAGTGGCCATGGCTCACGGGCCCAGCCGCTCCGTGGCATGTGGGATCTTCCCGGACCGGGGTACGAACCCGCGTCCCCTGCATCGGCAGGCGGACTCTCAACCACTGCACCACCAGGGAAGCCCGTCTCACATGTTTTAATATCAATAATCCAGTAACTAGAAGATGTATGGGCATCCTGAACTTATATTTGTATTTGTTGAGATGCACGTGATCATCAAAATATAAAACGTGGTTGATAAATTAGGTTTAATCATTCAGTTCTTAGAGTCAATTTCAATACACTTCATCAATATAAGCTAAGAATTTATACCATTAATTATGATATCACTCATGGGATTTGGAGCACCTACTATGGATTCAACACAGTGAGCTTCCAAAAGAAACAGAAACTGCTGTGTGTTCTCAGGCCAGCAGGAGATGAGACAAGAATAACTCTATGATTTCACTAAGAAACAATTAAAAGCGATAACTGTGTAGTCACTGTGTAATTGTAAAAAGACTTCAAAAGAGTAAGAAATCAGGGCTTCCCTGATGGCGCAGTGGTTAAGAGTCCGCCTGCCAATGCAGGGGACGCGGGTTCGTGTCCTGGTCCGGGAAGATCCCACATGCCACGGAGCGGCTGGGCCCGTGAGCCATGGCCGCTGAGCCTGCGCGTCCGGAGCCTGTGCTCTGCAACGGGAGAGGCCACAACAGTGAGAAGCCCGCGTACCGTAAAAAAAAAAAAAAAAAAAAAAAAAGAGTAAGAAATCAGTAAAAAAAAAGACAATGGATGTAAAGCAACTACTAGAGCCTGCTCTACACAAAGTACTCAATAAATGTTAGCTGAAATTTGGAGTCAGGTAAGATGACCCAAGAAAGGAAGGTGATATTTGGACTGGGCTTTGGTGCCCACGTCAGATTCAGTGAGGTGGAGATGCAGGGAGGACAACCAGGCGCCAGGATGGAACCTCCCAGTTAAATAATCATCAGGTCTGTGTGTGGTTCTTTGACGCCGTGAGGAAACCAGCAGCCCTGGCGTGTGGGGTGAGTGGTCAGCAGGGGATGGGCATTAGCAGTCTACTTGGTAGGAAATAAGGGGAAGAGAGTGGACGGCGAGAGAACTGGATGCCAACCGTGACAGTGGGCTGTCTTCTGCCATCAGTCAGGCTGTTGCTATTCTATTGATACCTAAGGGTAAACCACCAGACTGAGAGGTCGTTACGCAAAATGCAAATTCCTGTCTTGAGGGGGGCTGCTTGATCTGCAGGGTGGGGTTGAGACTCCGACTGAGATCAGAGGGCTCATGCAGCCGTCAGAGTCCTCGCACCTTTGGGTTCTTTGATGCTCAATGTGCTAAACCACCTGTTCTGAAATAACTGCTCCCACCAGGGACCCTGTGCCTCCTGCACCTACTAATCAAGCCAGACCAAACGTGCAGAATAAGCAGAGGGTGTGCAACGCACCTCATTGCACATGCATAATGTAAGTGCTTCAGTACTCTTCTTTTAAAGTAGAAATAAACAGCTAAATGTGAAAACATAAAATGTAAGATTTATAAACATGAAGAAGCAGAAAGTAATACTCTTCCGTCTTCTATGTCAGCACTTCTACACTTAAACATCTCGATAGATGAAAGCCAGGATGCTTGCAGAATTAGCCTTTTCTTCTCTTTCCTTACTCAGACATCTATCTCTTCATGACATACCCTTTAAATTTCAGTGTGAAAGGCACATAAGCTTCTTAGAGAATCAGAACTCTAGTTGCAGTGCCTTCTTCTGCCTCTTCCTACAAAATACATTCTCGCTGGGGGCAGGAAAACCCTGCAGCCAGCACCTGCCTTATTGCCTTACTTTGCATGGTTTGTTTCCAGTTTTCCTTTGCTTTTCTTAAAATCACAGGCTCCACTAACAACTCCAGCCAGATCCAAAGATGCCAGCCATCACCAGCACTACCGGGGGCTTGCATGTGGAAAGTTTCCAGACACTGATACTTGGCTGTCTGCGGGGTCTGCACTTCAAAGCGCCCCTCAGGATGTGTTTGGTTAGCAGCTATAGGTAGTCAGACAGGCTCATCATTACAGAGACGAAGTAAAAAGAGTTTAGGAAACCACTGCTGAGTTCTTCTCCTCCATGTACAATGTACTTCATTATACATGATTTATATGCACACAATTTATTATATATGCATATATAAGATACATATTTATTCTAATCTTTTAAAATTTACAGAGCTAAGATAAGGAGATATGCCTGCCTTCTCTTAAGGGCATTTAAGAAAAGATAAACATGTCACATTATTTTCTCCTTTTCTCTGGCCATTCTTTTGTTTGCTTCCAACGTGGTGGTCATAATAGGCAAGTAATTTGCTTAAGGTAATTGACTAGTATTTCTTGAATGGAGGTAGGAAAACTATTTTACCACCTTGGGGAAACTTAGCCATGTATTCCTGGGCATACAAGCATAGATACTGTGCTTGCTTTTAGGAAACTAAGATTGTTTGGACAGAGATGAGAACAAAATAAAAAATGTACTACAAGGGCCTTTGGGTAAAAGCTAATTGAAGATTAGACTGACCATATAGCTCCCCAGCCTAGATCTTCTTGGTATATAACTTGGATAGACAATTACCAGAACGCGATCTTGATGAGCCAGCAGTCAAAAATTCTTATTTGTGAATTATTCTTATTATTTTTAGATAACTCTTCATTTAATTTTCATTTACTTTTGCTTTTTTCCTTAAATTCTCATAAAAGAATGGAATAGAAAATCTGGTTGATATTTATTTCAAGTGAGTGTATTTTCATACTCTGCAGTTAACAGAGGTTGCAAAGATATGGTTATTTCATCTAACTACACCAAACATCCATGGCTCACCTGATACAAAGCCATTACCCACTGCTGATATGATGGTTGGCAAACTACAAAGAGTGACACATAGAAGAAATTATTCCTTGCAGGGAATGTCATCTTCTGATTGGGAAGAAAGCTAACACTTACCTTTCTAAGTTTCAAGTATTATATAAGGCTTCTTATGAACATTCCTTTTCATTTACATAAAACTCAAATAAGGGACAATAATAAGGAAATTTCTGTAAAATCTCAGAAAAATAGGCCACTAATGAAGGCTGCATATTCTCTTAGAAGAAATAATAGTTGAGATGGTTCTTATATCCTGGACTAAGATTTGGATTCATGGAGGTATAATTCATGGGGAAAGGAATGAGATATTTGGAATGGTGGCTTCCTCAAGAAACCTGTGTGGGCCTGGAATCCCATGGATGGATTTAATCTGGAGGTAATGGAGTAGCCAACATTCAAGGAAATGACATCATTTAAGTAATATTTTAGAAAGACTGATCTGGCATTGGTGTATGGGATATGAAATGGCAGACGGATTGAGGCAGGGAACTAGTTCCTTCAATGGTGCAGGCATGGAAGACCATAAAGAAGGTTATGGAAGGGGTGAAATGCAATACGAGATCAGATAAGAAAAAGAGCAATGAAATTTCACATCTCGCACTACGTAGGATACATACTGAGTCAGAGTAAACGGGGTGATCTAGAGAAGGATACGCCCTGATGATAGAGGTAACTTTGGGGGAGAAGTTGTTTTGTAAAAGACAATTGACAGTTCCGTTTGGCAGTTTTGAGTTTTAAATGACACAGATGAGCCTTGGGCAGAGATTCTAGGTGCGTAATGGATGAAGTCAATGCTGAAGATGGTAGAACTGAAAATCATTAGTCAGGAGGTGGTACTTGTCATTTAAAGGAAGGTGGGGATGTGAAGGTGGAATTAAGAGAATGTAAGAGGGAGGGAGGGAGGAAGGGAGGGAGGCGATGGGGAGAGAGGAGGGGAGAAGGAGAGAGAGCCAGAGCACTCTAAACAACAGAACTTAAGGAATGGCCCAGGTGAAAGGAAGGGAGAGAAAGGACTCAGGAGAGTGTCAATGAAGAACGGGGCGGGCTTCCCTGGTGGCACAGTGGTTGGGAGTCCACCTGCCGATGCAGGGGACGCGGGTTCGTGCCCTGGTCCGGGAGGATCCCGCATGCCGCGGAGCGCCTGGGCCCGTGAGCCATGGCCGCTGAGCCTGCGCGTCCAGAGCCTGTGCTCCGCAACGGGAGAGGCCACGACAGTGAGAGGCCCTCGTACCGCAAAAAGAAAAAAAAAAAAAAAAAAAGAATGGGGCTATATCTTTGCATCACAAAAGGCAAGGAAAGACAGATCTGGACTGGGTAGATCAAAAGCATGACATCCTAGAGAAAAACAAGGAGGCTTCTGGTTTGGCAAGCAGAAAATGGTTGAAAATCTCAAAGAGTAATTGCACTTCAAAGGTGGAAGTGGAAACTAGATTGAAGAAAATTACAGAGGGATTAAACAGTAAGGAAACGGAAGCAGCTAAATCAGACTACTTGTTGGGAATTTTTAGTTGTGTTTGGAAGGACAGAACTAAGGCAGGAGGATAATGGAAAAGGTTTTTTCTCTCCAAAATGGGGGATACAAAGTTCGAAAACACAGGGTATGGTCCAATTAACAGAAATGCAAATGCATGAAGCTGGGAGCAAAAGGCTAAGAGACAAGAGATGAGATTCTTTAAGAGCACCTTTCACACATGGGATTCCTTATCCAAACTACAACAACAAAAAAAAAAATCACTTGAGAGACAAGTTTTTCATTTCTTCTAAGGATGGTATTTCAATTAGCAACATTCAAATTTCACTGGAAGAGAAGTTAATTCATTGCATACAGTGGATAACTTGGGTCGGTGGTTCCCAAACTTGCATGTGCATCACCCAGGGGACCTGTTAGGGCACACATTGTGTAGCCCCACTGATTAGTAGTTTTGAGGTAAGGCCCAGAATTTGCATTTCTAACAAGTTCCCAGGTGATGCCAATATTGTGGGTCCAGGGACACCACTTTGAGAACCACTTCCTAAGGGTATACAGGCTAGCATCTTTCCTGGAAGCCCAGTTGGTAAAGCCTGGTTAATTAGGCTAGTATCTCCAACATAGGGCCTGAGTTTCTGTAGGCATGATTCACAAATACCTGTCCCTCATGCCAGAAGCGCAAGAAGTAAGTTGGTTATTCAGAAGATCATGCCAATATCTTTTCATGTGGGCTACCAAAGACATTTTTGCTTCTCTTAAAAAAATATTTTAAGATGATAAAGTTCTCCCAATTAATCTATAAACGCACATCCCTCATTTTTCAAGCACAGGTTGGTCTAGGTATTTCCTTCTTTGGATACACATCACTTAAAGAGTTAAATTCTATGCATTGTTAGGATAGAATCAGTGTTTGATTGAGATACAAAATCATGCTCAATTACAATGCTGAAAAAAGTAAATGCACTGAGATATGTATTTCCTAATCTTACCGTGTCTACAATTGAAGTGCATTTATCAAGCATGCTTCCCAAAATAAGATGCCTAGAAGAAATTTTGTATGGGAGGTAAAAATATTTTACATATGCATTTTTTTACATATTAGCTAATGAAATCTGTAGAACAATGCTAGCAAGATAGTATTATTCACATTTTACAGCTGAAAAAACTGTCTCATGAATATTAAAAAAACAACAACAACTCTAAAGTCACTGGGACTTGAGCCCAAGTGTTCAAAATCTTGATGTATCATATATGTACTCAGTGATTACCACTGTCTGTAAGACACACAGTATTTGTTTCAACTACGGTACTCAAATCAATCATAAATCCTTGGAATAACAAGGTAGTAAAGGTGCAGGGGGAACATTTTGGGAATTTGTCTACATATCACAAATGAACACTGGAACATTTTTATCCTCTCTTCCTTTTGCAAATCAGCTGCATTAAAAACTGCTCTCTTCTTCAAAACTCATTAAAATATCATGTGCAGAGAAAGAAATATGTGGAGTTTGGAAGGAAAGTCAACATCTGGCCCATAACCCTTTCCCCTATTCTTGCTGAGAAATGACCTTCTTCAGTCATTTCTATCAGGGGTTTTCCCTGAGTGAGAAGTTATTGTTAATATGGTAAAGATACTTTATTTTATATTCATGCTGAGGCCATTGTTTTATTACAGCTAACCAGTCATGCACAGATGGAAGAACGGCATTGAGTGGCAAAGAGCAGCTTCCCATTTGTTAACATCCAGCAGTGATCACAATACCCTCCTTTTGGGCTCTTTCAAAGATGACTCTGGAAACTTCAGGGTGTACCGTGTCTTCTGGTAGAACACCATAAAATGAAGCCTGTTGAAACTATTACTGGGATGCGTGATAGATATTTAATTGCTTTGAAATACCTAAGGCTCGCAAGATGTGAACATGTGTAAAGAGCTTGAATTGAGATTCTAAGAAAAAAAAAAAGCCTGGATCTATTTATGTCACAGAAGATGTATCCAGATGGATTCTGCAAAGTGATCACCTGGTGTGTATAACTGTACCTTCCTAGACACAGTGGCCTTAGGAAGTTACACGTAGAACTAGGGTGGGATTAATTTTCAGGATTTCTTTCTGAATCTTTGGGTCTGGTTTTTCTTGTAGACACTGGTATGAATATAAAGATCTCTCTGGATAGAAACAAAGGATGGGCTAAGCCATCTTTATGAAAATTTAAAAAGATGTAATAAGGCTCCTTTTTTCTCTTGTTCATTTGGGTTATCTTATTGATCCTGAACCAGTTTTCACAGCTGGAACAGTGCCCACTTGGCATGGTCTCACTGTGGTCACAGCAACTTAGAGCGCCCTGTCCCTGATGGATGACAGGGAATTAGTGCTGCAGTCTCTGTGCTCAGAATGCTGATGCCAGAGTCCAAACTGATAGGCATGTACTGATTTCAATGACAGAATTCCTCCTATGCACCTCAATCACATTTCCCCTTTTCACATTTAAAGCTCTATTCCTCGGTAGAAAAGATGGTCTGTTGGGAGCACCTTCACAAGCCAGCTTGATGATAATCATGGGAACATCACATAAAGTCCTTTTCACCACTGCCTCTTGCCTGTGTTCATGTATCCTGCATATATCAATGTTTACAAGGACTCATCACCCCAAATAAGAATCTTCTCCTACTGGCTCGACATGAAATAATTATACATTTGAACTAATGAAGCTTCAATCATTTTTGGTCACAAAATAAGGCAGAATGTAGAAAGAATATGAAGAGAGAAACAGATTTGTGCTTTACACGCTCACTCAAAATTCTAAGATTTTATGTCAAACTGTGTCTAGAGAGTTGGTGATAAAGATAGTGATGAAAAAGATATTGGAAAACTCTATTTGACTGCAGTAACTTTGCTAATGAAGGTTCTGTGAATGTCAAGGTTGAAGCAATAGAGGAAGGTTAAAATGACCAAAACCGTCTCTGGAGAGATGCCTTTTAAAAGATACCTGTGCCTTTGACAATTGTGGGAGAAATTACAACAGAATTCTACGCAACAGGGCTGTCTATGTGAGAATTATGTGTATTAGAGACAGCTGCCTCTTTCTTTAGGTGGACATCATCCCACTCTGGGGCACTTGGCTTGGTGAATAAATCAAAGGCCAGATTTCAGTCTCCATGCAATTCTCATTTGATTCCCCTGTGCAGTTAATAACCTGTGCAACGAACCGTGGCAGCCCTATAGCATACAGTCATAGACATGTCTTGCATTTTCAGGTATATCTCCTCTGATTCTTTAGTCATATATGGCCGGAATTTAGTGCGAGTTTTAGGATTCTAAGATGCACAATATTGAACTCTGGAACAAAGCTGGACATGTATCTTTTACCTTGGCTCTAAAGGCACTTCTGAAGGCAAAACATATAAAGAAAAGCAAAAAATTTCCAGACAAAACCATCCCACACAGTATATTAAGAAAACATAGACGCTGCAGCCTCTGGCAGGTTCAAAAAAGTCATGAAGCTTCCTAGGACAATAGATGATTCTAAGTTTGCTTCACAGCCAAGAAAAAGAATATTAACATAAAACTTAAGAAAGGGAAAAAGGCATTTGTAAACTGTAAATGCCTCTGTCACTCTACCTGCAAGAGTCTCACAGCGACTCAAGAAGCTAACCAGAATTATGTCGCTCGCTTTCTTTAAGTCTCTGAAAATTGACATGGCAAATACAAAGACCACACCTATACATGAAAATAATTCAAATATTGGAAGTTAAGTGGCTTTCTGAAGGTCGTGGTGAACAATAATAAGCAACAAAAAGACTTGGGTCAAAGGAAATTTGTGAAGTCTTCTCAAAGTACAATTTCTGGCTTGACACTTTTCAAGAAGCGATCTCATCACCACACCCTTTGTCCTGGATTTATTAAAGACCCATTTCAAAAAGCATTTCTTTGTCTTCTTTTTTTAAGAAAAAGAATTTAGCAAAGATGATTACATAACACCAGCGCTATAACTCTCCTCATTTAGAAGGCGACCGAGAGATGATAAAAAATTTCACTGAATGTCACAGCCCTTGAGGTCAGGAATATACAATTGCATGCTAAGATGATAGAAAATGATCACTGCAAGAGCATTTTCATCCATTTTAGCAAGTCAGTTTCTACTGTGCGTGTCATTTTGTAGCACATATCACAGGACCCATGGACTTATATCATCAGCTTAAAAAAGAAAACTCTAACATCAAAGCAACTGGAATCGACTTGCTTGATAGTCATTACTATTTTCCAACTGACTTTCTCAAATCAATGCAGTAGCCCCGACATGTTTTTCAGATCAAATAAGAACTCTTAACTCTAGGAATCAGGCAGCATTACTCTCAGTTTCTTCTGAATTACTTCCCTCATCACATCATACCCATCCTTTTTGCACGCTGGGCCCTCTGTCTTCTCCCTTACCCTGACCATTGCTTTCACCACAGCTGTCTTATCCAGTTTTAATCCCCAATCCTCCAAGAGACACAAAGAAAAAATAATACATCTGTTTAGACTAACTACTCTAAAAAATATTTCATCCGAGTTTTGGTTCCCAGGAGTAACTCTAAGGTTCTCAAATACCTTCCACCCTCATTATATGTATCTATGCTTCTCATCTATGTTATGTACATGACATTAACAAATCATTCATGATCAGCAGATTATGCTTTTTTCAAAACATTCCAGCCCATCTATTGTTTCTTGAAATCCAAGTAGTCTTCTAGAAAAGCAGAGAAGTAACAAATAAGGAAGTTAACCCTTTATCCAGAATCATCAACTAAAATCACTGGCAAATGGAAATAAGAACCCAAATTAGATAAAGTAAACTACAGAGAGGGGGACAGAAGTATTACAAGAAATACGTGAATATAAAGGAGAGTCATATTTGCAAGGGAGAGTGGAGCTCATTTCATTCCTAAGCTACACACAGCATTTTAATGGCCACAAATCTATGCATATATATATATATGTATATATATATACATATATGTGCTTCATTTTTATCATACAAAAATTCTAACAGAATATTAACTGTTTATTAACTCAACATTAAATGTTGTATGAGAATGATGCATAACATGTAGATGATCGTGTTCCCTGAGTGTCTGCTATGAAGGAAGAACTGTGCTCAATTCTGTATATGATACTGTTTTCCTCATTCTTCCCTTTGCCACACACTCCAGCTAGGATGGATGGCCTCCTAGCTTTTCCTTGACTGAGTCTTTGTATCTGCTGTATGCCTGGCCTGAAATGCTCTATATCTGGCTAGCATTTGGACCATTCCCTTACTCCTCAAAGCCTCTGTTTAAATTAGGTCTTTCGGACTGTGTAATGTTTAAAAAGTTGTAATTTGTCCACACAGAGACTTATCCATGAATATTCATACCAGCTTTACTCATAACAACCAAACTGGAAACAATAACATAGTCCAGGGGAAGGGGAACCTTCGTACACTGTTGGTGGGAATGTAAATTGGTGCAGCCACTGTGGAAAACAGTATGGAGGTTCCTCAAAACACTAAAAATAGAACTATCGTATGAGTAATTCCACTCTTGAGTACATATCCAAAAAAACCAAACCACTAATTCAAAAAGATATATGCACCCTAATGTTCATAGCAGCAGTATTACAATTGTCAAGATATGGAAGTAACCTAAGTGTCCAGCAATAGATGAATGGATTAAGAATATGTGGTACATATATACAGTAGAATACTACTCAGCCATAAAAAGAATAAAATTTTGTCATTTGCAACAACATGGACGGACCAGGAGGGTATTACGCTAAGTGAAATAAGTCAGAGAAAAGACAAATACTGTATAACTTACATGTGGAACCTAAAAATTAAAACAAACTAGTGGATATAACAAAAAAGAACAGTTTCACAGATATAGAGAACAAAGTAGAAGTTACCAGTGGGAGGAGAGAAAGAGGGAGAGGTAAGATAGGGGTAGGGAATTAAGAAGTACAAACTACTATGTATGAAATAAATAAGCTACAAGGATGTATTGTACAACACAGGGAATGTAGCCAATATTTTATAATAATTATAAATGGAGTATAGCTTTTAAAAATCGTGAATCACTATGTTGTACACCTGTAACTTATATAATATTGTACATCAACTATACCTCAATAAAAAATAAAAATAAAATTATCCATGAAAAAGTGAATGATGATACAAATTGTGGTACATTCCTATATATATAGTGGAATACTACTTAGTAATAAAATGGAATAAACTCCTCATATACTTAGTGACATGGATGAACCTCAAAAAATATATGGAGGGAAAGAAGCCAGTTTCAAATAATTCTATTTACATGAAAGTCTACAAAAGACAACCTAATCTATAGTGACAGAAAATCAACTGGTTGCAAAGGGCGGGGTTGCGGGGTGGGATAAGGGATGAAAAAGAGCACAAAAGAACTTTGTGGGGTGATGGAAATGTTCTGTACCTTGATTGCAGTGATGTTTACACAGACGTATACATTTGTACACTTGAAATGGTGCTTTTCATTATATGTAAACTCAGTCCAATGAAGTTAAGAATGTATGTGAATTCCCAGATGTACTATTTATTTGTTTACAGAGCTGGGATTCAATCCCAAGTTATTTGACTTTGGGGTCCATGCCCCAAACCACTAGGCAGAGTGAGATTTTTGTTTTAAATAAACAAAACCTCAAACAAGAGGTTTTGTTTATTTAAAACAAAAAACAAAAAGGCTTCTGTAAGAAAATGTGTCTGTATGTGTATGTATGTATATATATATATATATATTTTTTAGGTTCTCTGCTAGATTCTGCATGTTTTTTCCTTTTTAAAATTTAATTTAATTTTGTCTTTTTATACAGCAGGTTCTTATTAGTTATCTCTTTTACACATATTAATGTATATATGTCAATCCCAATCTCCTAATTCATCCCCACCCCACTCTTCCCCTGGCTTTTCCCCCTTGGTGTCCATACGTTTGTTCTCTACATCTGTGTCTCTATTTCTGCCTTGAAAACCAGTTCATCTGTACCATTTTCCTAGATTCCACATATATGCATTAATATACGATAACTGTTTTTCTCTTTCTGACTTACTTCATTCTGTATGACAGTATCTAAATCCATCCACTTCTCTACAGATGATCCAATTTCGTGCCTTTTTGTGGTTGAGTAATATTCCATTGTATATATGTACCACAACTTCTTTAACCATTAGTTTGCTGATGGGCATTTAGGTTGCTTCCTGACCTGGCTATTGTAAATAGTGCTGCAATGAATATTGGGGTGCATATGTCTTTGAATTATGGTTTTGTCTGGGTATATGCCCAGTAGTGGGATTGCTGATTCACACAGAAATTCTATTTTAGTTTTTTAAGGAACCTCCATACTGTTCTCCATAGTGGCTGTATCAATTTACATTCCCACCAACAGTGTAGCAGCGTTCCCTTTTCTCCACACCCTCTCCAGCATTTGTTACTTGTAGACTTTTTAATTATGGCCATTCTGAGTGGTGTGAGGTGATACCTCACTGTAGTTTTGATTCGCATTTCTCTAATAATTAGTGACGTTGAGCATCTTTTCATGTGCTTCTTGGCCATCTGTATGTCTTCTTTGGAGAAATGTCTGTTTAGGTCTTCTGCCCATTTTTTGATTGGGTTTTTTTTTTTTAATATTGAGCTGCATGAGCTGTTTATATATTTTGGAGATTATCCTTTGTCTGTTGATTCACTTGCAAATATTTTCGCCCATTCTGAGGGTTGTCTTTTCAGCTTCTTTGTAGTTTCCTTTGCTGTGCAAAAGCTTTTAAGTATCATTAGGTCCCATTTGTTTATTTTTGTTTTTATTTCCATTACTCTAGCAGGTGGGTCAAAAAAAGGTCTTGCTGTGATTTAAGTCACAGAGTGTTCTTACTATGTTTTCCTCTAAGAGTGTTATAGTGTCCATTCTTACATTTAGGTCTTTAATCCATTTTGAGTTTATTTTTGTGTATGGTGTTAGGAAGTGTTCTAATTCCATTCTTTTACATGTAGCTGTCCAGTTTTCCAAGCACCACTTATTGAAGAGACTGTCTTTTCTCCATTGTATATCCTTCCCTCCTTTGTCATAGATGAGTTGACCATAGGTGCATGGGTTTATCTCTGGGCTTTCTATCCTGTTCCATTGATCTATATTTCTGTTTTTGTGCCAGTACCATACTATCTTGATTACTATACTTTGTAGTATAGTCTGAGGTGAGGGAGTCTGATTCCTCCAGCTCTGTTTTTTTCCCTCAAGATTGCTTTGACTATTCAGGGTCTTTTGTGTCTTCACACAAATTTTAAGATTTTTTCTTCTAGATCTGTAAAAATGTCGTTAGTAATTTGATAGGGATTGCATTGAATCTGTAGATTGCTTTAGGTAGTATAGTCATTTTCACAATACTGATTCTTCCAATCCGTGAACATGGTATATCTCTCCATCTGTTTGTGTCACCTTTGATTTCTTTCATCAGTGTCTTATAGTTTTCTGAGTACAGGGCTTTTACCTCCTTAGGTAGGTTTATTCCTAGGTATTTTATTCTTTTTGTTGCAATGGTGAATGTGATTGTTTCCTTAATTTCTCTTTCTGATTTTTCATTCTTAGTATATAGGAATGCAAGAGATTTCTGTGCATTAATTTTGTATCCTGCAACTTTACCAAATTCATTGATTAGCTCTGGTAGTTTTCTGGTAGCATCTTCAGGATTCTCTATATATTGTATCATGTCATCTGCAAATAGTGACAGTTTTACTTCTTCTTTTCCAATTTGTATTCCTTTTATTTCTTTTTTTCTCTGACTGTCGTGGCTAGGACTTCCAAAACTATGTTGAATGACAGTGGCAGGAGTGGACATCCTTGTCTTTTTCCTGATCTTAGAGGAAATGCTTTCAGTTTTTCACCATTGAGAATGATGTTTGCTGTGGGTTTGTCGTGTATGGCCTTTATTATGTTGAGGTAGGTTCCCTCTATGCCCACTTTCTGGAGAGTTTTTATCATAAATGGGTGTTGAATTTTGTCAAAAGCTTCTTCTGAATCTAATGAGATGATCATATGGTTTTTATTCATCAATTTGTTAATATAGTGTATCACATTGATGGATTTGCATATATTGAAGAATCCTTGCATTCCTGGGATAAATCCCACTTGATCATGGTGCATGATCCTTTTACTGTGCTGTTGGATTCTGTTTCCTAGTATTTTGTTGAGGATTTTTGCATCTATATTCATCAGTGATACTGGTCTGTAATTTTTTTTTTGTAGTGTCTTTGTCTGGTTTTGGCATCAGGGTGATGGTGGCCTCGTAGAATGAGTTTGGGAGTGCTCCTTCCTCTGCAGTTTTTTGGAAGAGTTTCAGAAGGATGGGTGTTAGCTCTTCTCTAAATGTTTGATAGAATTCATCTGTGAAGCCATCTGTTCCTGGACTTTTGTTTGTTGAAAGATTTTTAATCACAGTTTCAATTTCATTACTTGTGATTGGTCTGTTGATATTTTCTATTTCTTCGTGGTTCAGTCTTGGAAGGTTATACCTGCGTAAGAATAACCAAATTCTAAGAATTTGTCCACTTCTTCCAGGTTGTCTATTTTATTGGTATAGTGTTGCTTGTAGTAGTCTCTTATGATGCTTTGTATTTCTGCAGTGTCTGTTTTATCTGCTCCTTTTTCATTTCTAATTTTATTGATTTGAGTCCTCTCCCTCTTTTTCTGTCTGGCTAAAGGTTTATCAATTTTGTTTATATTCTCAAAGAACTAGCTTTTAGTTTTATTGATCTTTGCTACAGTTTTCTTTGTTTCCATTTCATTTATTTCTGCTCTTATCTTTATGATTTCTTTCCTTCTACTAACTTTGGGTTTGTTTGTTTTTCTTTCTCTAGTTCTTTTAGGTGTAAGGCTAGATTGTTTGAGATTTTTCTTGTTTCTTGAGGTAGGATTGTATTGCTATAAACTACCCTCTTAGAACTGCTTTTGCTGCATCCCATAGGTTGTGCATCATCGTGTTTTCATTGTCATTTGTCTCTAGGTATTTTTTGATTTCCTCTTTGATTTCTTCAGTGATCTCTTGGTTATTTAGTAACATATTGTTTAGCCTCCATGTGTTTGTGTTTTTACATTTTTTCCCTGTAATTGATATCTAGTCTCATAGTGTTGTGGTAGGAAAAGATGCTTGATATGATTTCAATTTTCTTAAATTTACCGAGGCTTGATTTGTGAACCAAGATGTGATCTATCCTGGAGAATGTTCCATGTGCCCTTGAGAAGATAGTGTAATTTGCTGTTTTTACATGGAATGTCCTATAAATATCAATTAAATGGTCTATTGTGTCATTTAAAGCTTGTGTTTCCTTATTAATTTTCTGTTTGGATGATCTGTCCATTGGTGTAAGTGAGGTATTAGAGTCCCCCACTATTATTATGTTACTGTCGATTTCCTCTTTTATAGCTGTTAGCAGTTGCCTTATGTATTGAGGTGCTCCTATGTTGGGTGCATATATATTTATAATTGTTATAGCTCCTTCTTGGATTGATCCCTTGATCATTATGCAGTGTCCTTCCCTGTCTCTTATAACATTCTTTATTTTAAAGTCTATTTTATCTGACATGAGTATTGCTACTCCAGCTTTCTTTTGATTTCCATTTGCATGGACTATCTTTTTCCATCCCCTCACTTTCAGTCTGTATGTGTCCTCAGGTCTGAAGTGGGTCACTTGTAGACAGCATATATCCGTGTCTTGTTCTGTATTCATTCAGCGAGCCTGTGTCTTTTGGTTGGAGCATTTAATCCATTCACATTTAAGGTAATTATTGATATGTATGTTCCTATGACCATTTTTAATTATTCTGAGTTTGTTTTTGTAGGTCCTTTTCTTCTCTTGTGTTTCCCACTTAGGGAAGTTCCTGTAGCATTTGCTGTAAAACTGGTTTGGTGGTGCTGAATCCTCTTAGCTTTTGCTTGTCTGTAAAGCTTTTTGATTTCTCCATCAAATCTGAATGAGATCCTTGCCAGGTAGAGTAATCTTGGTTGTAGGTTCTTCCCTTCCACCACTTCAAATATGTCATGCCACTCCCTTCTGACTTGTAGAGTTTCTGCTGAGAAATCAGCTGTTAACCTTAGGGGCATTCCCTTGTATGTTATTTGTTGTTTTTCCTTTGTTGCTTGTAATAATTTTTCCCTATCTGTAATTTTTGTCAGTTTGATTAGTATATGTCTCAGCGTGTTTCTCCTTGGGTTTATCCTGCCTAGGACTCTCTGTGCTTCCTGGACTTCGGTAGCTATTTCGTTTCCTATGATAGGGAAGTTTTCAACTATAATCTCTTCAAATATTTTCTTCGGTCCTTTCTCTCTCTCTTCTCCTTCTGGGACCCGTGTAATGCGAACGTTGGTGTGTTTAATGTTGTCCCAGAACTCTTAGGCTGTCTTCATTTCTTTTCATTCTTTTTTCTTTATTCTGTTCCACGGCAATGAATTCCACCATTCTGTCTTCCAGGTCACTTATTCGTGCTTCTGCCTCAGTCATTCTGTTATTGATTCCTTCTAGTGTATTTTTCATTTAATTTATTGTATTGCTCATCTCTGTCTGTTCTTTAATTCATCTAGGTGTTTGTTCTTTAATTCTTCTAGGTCTTTGTTAAACATTTCTTGCATCTTCTTGATCTTTGCCTCCAATCTTTTTCCAAGGTCCTGGATCATCTTCACTATCATTATTCTGAATTCTTTTTCTGGAAGGTTGCCTCTCCACTTTATTTAGTTGTTTTTCTGGGGTTTTATATTGTTCCTTCATCTGGTACATAGCCCTCTGCCTTTTCATCTTGTCTATCTTTCTGTGAATGTGGTTTTCGTTCCACAGGCTGCAGGATTATAGCTCTTCTTGCTTCTGCTGTCTGACCTCTGGTGGATGAGGCTATCTAAGAGGCTTGTGCAAGCTTCCTGATGGGAGGCACCAGTGGTGGGTAGAGCTGGGTGTTGCTCCTGTGGGCAGAGCTCAGTAAAACTTTAATCCACTTGTCTGCTTATGGGTGGGGCTGAGTTCCCTCCCTGTTGGTTGTTTGGCCTGAGGCAACCCTGCACTGGAGGCTACAGGCTCTTAGGTGGGGCTGATGGCGGGCTCCAGGAGGGCTGATGCCAAGGAGTACTTCCCAGAACTTGTGCTGCCAGTGTCCTTGTCCCCACGGTGAGCCACAACCACCCCCCATCTCTGCAGGAGACCCACCAACATTAGCAGGTAGGTCTGGTTCAGTCTCCTATGGGGTCACTGCTCCTTCCCCTGGGTCCTGATGCACCTACTTTGTGTGTGCCCTCCAAGAGTTCAGTCTCTGTTTCCCCCAATCGTGTCGAAGTCCTGCAATGAAACCCAACTAGCCTTCAAAGTTTGATTCTCTGGGAATTCCTCCTCCCGTTGCTGGTCCCCCAGGTTGGGGAGCCTGACGTGGGGCTCAGAACCGTCACTCCAGTGGGTGGACTTCTGTGGAATAATTGTTCTCCAGTTTGTGAGTCACCCACCCAGTGGTTATGGGATTTGATTTTATTGTGATTAAGCCCCTCCTACCATCTCACTTTGGCTTCTCCTTTGTCATTAGATGTGGGATATCTTTTTTGGTGAGTTCCAGTATCTTCCTGTCGATGATTGTTCAGCAGTTAGTTGTGATTCTGGTGCTCTCACAAGAGGGAGTGAGCACACGTCCTTCTACTCTGCCATCTTGAACCAATCTCCTTGTATGCATATTCTGATAAGACTGTCTTGTCTTAAATCTTTTGGGGGCATCTTATTTTGGAACGGCATTCAGAATCCAATTATTAGTGACTCAAAGAACTCCATTTCGTTATTTATAGTTCCAATACACTTTTGGCCTGAAAACAAACAACATTGGCCTTGTTGACCACCCTTTGTAATTATGGGGTTTAGGGCTTGATGATTTTTATCTTTGCCTGAAATATCAATTGTAACCACAAAGTATCAAGCTTTGCTATCACGAAGGATAGCCAAACTCATTTGCTGAAAGAAGAGTTTAAAAAATACCTAAGGAAGTCCAGCCTCATTAGAATTAGCAAAATCGAGTTTCATCAGGTGATTACACAGAGACATCAACTGTCTCTTAAGTATACAAATTTTGCATATTGTTAAAAATCATATTTTAAGCTTATAGCTTTTATACTGTATATTAATGATTAAAGAGTTGATAGGACATTGATAGCTGCAGTCAGTTCAGATTTTTGTCATTAGTTCTATGTTGAAATAATTAATTACAACTTTCAAAATTTAGCAGGTTGAAGTCAAGTTGATATTTAAACATTAATATTAATTTGCAAAACAGAATTTTAGTTGGTTTATATATGATTATAGTATAGTCATTGATATGCGATTATGGGATAAAAGGTATGAAGACATATTGTGATAACTTCATTACAAAGTAATACATTTTCTCTTGCCCACTCAGGTAATTTAATTAATTTCAATCACAAAATAGCACTCTAATTCACAACATAGTTTCATATCTTTATCCTCATTTCACAGTAGAAAGCTGTGACATATGAAAATACACTTTTAAGACTCTTTTCTGGGCTTTCCTGGTGGCGCAGTGGTTGAGAGTCTGCCTGCCAAAGCAGGGGACGTGGGTTCGTGCCCCGGTCCGGGAAGATTCCACATGCCGCAGAGCGGCTGGGCCCGTGAGCTATGGCCACTGAGCCTGCGCATCTGGAGCCTGTGCTCCGCAACGGGAGAGGCCACAACAGTGAGAGGCCCACATACCGCAAAAAAAAAAAAAAAAAAGACTCTTTTCTTTGTCAAGGCTCTTCTTAAGTTTGGTATTTTGCAATTTCAAAGCACTTTTCTTTCAACTCAGACTTCTCATTATGTTTGGTATTTGTTACCCACATTCTAAAAACCCAAGATACAAAAATTTTAATTGGTTTCCTCAAAGGCCAAAGAAAATATCAATAACAGATTCTACTAGAATAAAGTTCTTAAGATTGTGGCAAAGCCACAAAACTACTCCAAACATAATTCCCTCCATTAACTAATTATGTTTTGTAAAGAGATAATAGTCATACAGTACAACCATTGTTTTAATTCTATTTTGAAGATGGATTTTAAGTGTGAAACCACATGCATTTAAAACTTTTGTATTTATGGATGAAAAAACAGAACAAAACACCCCCAAAGTCTAACAAACCTAACACTACCATTCAAAGACCAGTGCAGAGAAAATAACATTTTTCATTTGCAGAAAATATTTTAAAATCTCACATATTTAGTAGGTATGAATAGAACACTCTTATGGGGCAAGTAGACATTTTGGATACAAGACTCCAGATTAAGCAATGACCAAGCAGACTGCTGTCAGGGCTTCTATATTGCTGTTCCCAGGTAGATATTTAGTTAAATCATCCACCAGACAAAAGAATAAACGTAAAATCCCTAAATTAAGTGTGATTCATATCTTTTTTTTATAAATGAGCAAGAAGGTAACAAGCTCATATATTCAGTGATCAATGAATGCAAAAATGAAAGATTTTAAGTTAATAAATGAATAGGAGTTCATAGAATACAATGGAATAAACATAGAATCTTGAAAGAAAATCAGGTGGTGTTTCTAGGGAGCAAATTTTATTAGGTAGGATCAAATGTACTTACATCCCTCTCTGCATTTTAAGAGAAGAACTAAATGCCTTATTTCTGAAAATAGGATCAGGACTGAAGTCAGGCATCTGATTCAAATACCCCCTCTGACACTGACCAGATGAATAATGTTTCACTTTGACCTTTCTTTGAAAACATGATGTGCAGATTTCCAATTAAGGTACATTATGTAGCTTTAATCATAGCTACCAACATCACATCAGCATGCTAGGTGGCAAAGATAAGATATTATTTGTACAGTGACATAATAAAATACAATATAGCTTTACCTTTTTAAATGGTAACACATCAGATATCACTTTATATACTCAAAAATAAAAAATAAAAACACCACATTTCAAAACCTTTAGTTTCAGTTCAACACATGGCATGCTTAATGGTTTCAGCACATCTAATGCTTTTTAATAAGTGTTAAAACTGAAAGCAAGACAGGTAGGTATTAAAAATATATTGGAACATCTTAAAATTACCAGCCCTAACAGTGGAAATAAAATGACGGCGATTAAAAGTAATAAAGGTTATTAAAAGTTAAGGGCCTTTGAGGCTAAGAAGTCATGTTAGACTGTCAATTGTTTTCCCCATGGTGGGAAATCAGTTAGAAATTAAAAAAAAATCTAGTAGTTTAGTTGTGGTCAAAGAAAGAGTCAGTGGAGGATGGGGAGGTTTCAGCAACATGCTGGTAGAAAAAAAGAGACTTACATAGTCTGGGAGGGCAGTGAAATGGAAGGCGTGGTAACCTCGCTCACTTAGTTGTCATTTTTGATTTTCAATGACATTTTTTTCATTCTTTCGCCTAGTAAAGATGACAGAAGTTCCTAATTTATTATCTGACGTCTATTCCTGTTCCTAGATTTAAGAGAGTTTAACTGTAAAATATCAAGTCATCATATCCAAATACAGACACTTTGAAAAAACTACAGCACCGATGTTGCATGCATTCAATTATACTTCTCATAACTGCATCCGCAAACCAGAGATAAGGACATGGGGGAAAGATTCAGCGAGCACAGCCCAGGAGGCTGGGGGAGAAAGGGGAAATCTGCAGGGTCTTCAGATTAAAGCAGTAGGAGGGAGGGGCTCATAACAAAGAGTCACGTTCTTCCTGAAAGGCTGTGAGCCATGGATTCTAGAAGAATGCAGAATTCAAGTCCTCTGCATGGCTCTAGGATCCATATACTCTATAGGTACAAACAGAGCTGGTCAAAATGTAAATGGCACTCCACAAGAGAGATTCTCTCATTAGATGCCTTCTGCTGCTCAGGCTGGGCTGCATTTTAGATGATGAGAGAAGGATCATTGATACTTTTATAAACATGAACCTGGCAGATGGGCTGGGCTTGAGTGAAGGGATAAAAAACTGCAGTGTAAATTTCTGTTCTGTGGGTAAATCATAGCACAGTCAGATCAGAGCAGGCAAAGTCATGGGGTCCAGACGTTTCCTTCTAATTCTCCTCTTTGGTTGCACTTCATTCAGCATGTGTTGGGCTGGCCTGCTGAAGGTGCGCAGGAAATATTTGTGAATAAATGAATGAAGAGACTGCATAACTTAAATTCCTTGAAGAGAACCACCCTGATGGGGAAAACCCTCAATTCTACAGCTGATTTGTACATTTTAAGGAGCACGAGGGGGGTATTAAAAACAGTAGAAAAGAAAAAAATAGGAAAGACTTATCGTAAGAGCAAAGGGAAAAAAAAGGAGAAAGAAGTAATATTGAAGAAACCCCCAAACAAACAATTTAATGCCAAAGTCGTCTCCAGGCACTGCAAATGTTGCTCAGTAGCAAAATACTGGAATTTGGATTTTAGTTCTGTAGTGGCAAATACCACATCTGTTCATGTGGTCTCATACAAATACTTTCCTATTCTCATTTTGCTAGATGCATGATATTTATTATTAAAGAAACTATCTCTGGAGGAGGTTTAAAGTCAAAAGGTGTCTGAAATTTAGCTAGGATTATTCACAGGATGAACAAATCTAAATAACATCTAGTTCGTTTCCATAGGTGTGCATTCACTGGATTATGTTTATTTTGAAAAACAAATCTTCTGCAAGATATTTTAACTCTAAGAGATTATTATTATTATTATTGAAGAAGCATCAAGACAGAATCATCTTAGTTCAATTAACATTGTTAAAAATGAAGGTACCATTAGCATAAAAATGTTGATGAGTGGCTTCCAGCTTTGGGGCTGGCTTTACTGTGAACTGATCTCAATATAGGATCGTTTATAGAGTGTGACCATAAGGAGAGCACAGAGAAAGGGGAAGAAAGTTCTCTGCACCCAGCTCATCAGTATGCAACTCTGCTCTCAGAGGAACACACAGAGGAGCCAGTCCTTCAAGGGCAACTTCCTCGCCTGAATGCAATCTGTCCATGCAGTCAACGAGAAGCCAGCAGCTGCTTCTGGAGGGAATCCCCTTCCAGGAGCCAGGAATCCAGGCCCATAACACATGTGGGTAAGAGTGGTTCAAGTCTGTCTTGAGAGGAGACCCACACCAGTCTAGTTCCTATAACATCTGGCTCTGTCCTCTGCTTCGGATGGACCACACATGGGTAGGTCTGAAGAAATGTAAGGACATTGTGTGAAATGCACTTGGCAGGGTTTGGGGAAAGACTGATCTGTAGGGTGTTGGCTTCTCCAAAGTTATCACTGAGAACTAAGACTACCAAGTCTATTGATGGCAAGACCCCAAAACCTAACTGGTTGCTACTCTGAGCTGCTTCTGCTTTACCTGATGAGAAGGAAATTCACATGTTCATACTGACGGCCCCACTGCAGAAGAGTACCCGCCAAGCAATTTATGAAATTCTGGTGGTTTCAAAAAAAAAACAAAAACCCACTCTTCAGACAAGTTAAATCACTCAACATGAGGTCACAACAGCAAGCCCAGGGAAGCACAGGTGTTTTCAGATTTGTTTCATACCTACATCTCACTCAGCGTTAGGACTAAACCAAGTGGTAAGAGGGAGTGCACCCAGGGCTGCAGGCTTCTGCTTGCAGGCAACTTCCGTTTTCTCCTAAGGAGAAACATTTGGCCATGTGTTCCCGCTAAGCAAGGCCTGCAAAAGCTGGCTGACCTAATTTAAAATATGAGCTCTCAATGCATGAACCTGTTCCAAGCCTTCACTATTTTTTGTTCGTTCAGATCTTATTCCATAAAAAGTCAGCCCATCTTTTTCCAGTCCTAGTGACCTGCATTCTCTCCTTCCCGGAAGCATGTCACTTCTCCTGCTAGCCTCTGCCTTAATCACTTTTATTTGTGGGACGCTAGGGAGGGGATGGGAATGCTTCGAGTAGGGAAGAAAATAACTCTTAAAAAATCCTTCTTGTTATGATCATGTTTAGATGAAATATGGGGCTTGCCATCAACAAAATTACAAAACAATTCCACTGGGAGTCCAGACGGTTCAGGGTAATTCATCTATGAAAAAGTGAACTTTAATTGTTACTCTTGGCAGCAATCTAAGAGAAGAGTGAAATATTATACTAAATATTGCCACGTGCAATAGTAAAATGCTCTTTCCTCCCTGCCAGAAGCAGTGTATGGCCCCCTTCAGACTCAGGTTTGGATCTGGTGATTTAGTTTAAATCCTCGGCTTCCCCCTCTCCAAAACCAACAGAGGTTTTCAAAAGAGTTGCATTTTTTATTAGAACCATTTGCTCTTTTTAAGTTGCCAAAAAGAAGTAAGTAAAACTAAGACTTTTATTTGGGTTAAAGTTGATTCCTCAGCTTCATTGAGGTCAATGTACTTAGTCTGTGAACCTTCTACTAAGAAGTTCATTGCAGTGTTGAACCAGCCAGTGTTTTGATCCCTTCTTCCCCCCTCCCCAAACCCAACCCCTTGGCTGCCTGGATTTATATAGTCGGGGCTGGAAGCATGGGGAAGCTAATCAAAAGGAAACATACATATGGCAAATTACATCCTGGATTTTCTAGAACAATTGAAATTTCAAATATTTTTGATGCTGCACATAACATTTGCTATTCTGGAACTAAGTGTCTTGATTTGGGCTTCAGAAAATGTGATCCCAATAGGTATTTACAATGCTTTAGATTAAAAGCTCTTTGAACACTGCTGCATTATATAGTTTACAAGCACAGAAAGGTATTTGATAATACTCGAAAGCAGAGGGACATTCTTTTTTTCTAAAAGTGAAATCTTCAGTGAAGATGTTAATCAAAGAACTCTTTTATATGGCGCTGGTTCCCTGGCATATTGACAGGTTTTGGCAAAGCATGATTAGTAAGCTGCTTGCAAATAATTTTTAAAATTACACTTTACATTTTCAGCATGAATATTTATATACATTGGGTATAATACACTAAGGATATATTAAAATCATATGTAAGATAGCCTATGTAGATAATATTATTCAGCTTCTAAATTGTTTAAGTTGGGGAAGTTAGGGCCCAGAAAAATTAAATGACTTGCCCAGGATTATTCAGCTTATTACCAATGATCTGAGGACCAGAACCATAATTTTTAAGTAGATATTCCTTATGTTACAGATAACTGTTTTTCATCCATAGGGATATATACAAAGATTATTTGCGAGTAAATTTAAGTCTGCAGATACAACAAAAAGTAATCTTTGTTGTAACTTAAATTAATGGATTAAAATTTAGATTATCTGAAACCTGAGTAAAGATACTACACTATAGGACATCTGCTTTATATAATTATTTTCTTTTGACTATAGCATATGTTATGGATGACAATAAACAAAATGGCTACCATTAGTAAGATAGTTTGAGGGAACTAGAATCCCTATCAGCCATGGGAAAAATAGTCAGCACTTATTATATCCTGTGCACACTTGCCTAAGACTGCGCATTATAAAGCTTCATAAGAACTTTTAGTTTATGTAAAGTAATGTCTTAGAATTATGCCTGTTTTTCTGTTTGTGGAAGGTTTGGAAAAAAACCAACAAAAACAAAGTATGTAGAAAAGCATAGCCTAGCAACTAACAGTGCTACCCTCAAACGAACAAAAGATACCAGCTATTATTAACTGGAAGTAATCACTCCAGAAGGTAAGGAAGTTTTAAATACATTGTTACAAATACCACTCAGATAATCAATGACAGCAAAGAATAAACTAATGAGGAGCCCCATAGGTCGACAATACTTGGAAGTTGGTTACCTTTAAAGAAACTGACCTATGATGTGGGAAGCCAAGGAAATCTGCCTTAAATGTGTTGTTTTAATTTAAAAAGAAAAAAGAAAAGGAACCTGCCTTTTTTTTTTCCTACGAAGAGGTCAAGCTCTTCCTGTGTCAGTACAAAATTTAAAGTTTCTTTGGATGGGTTCTATTTCCTGCTCTCCATTTAAAATGGGGGAAAAATAAAAATATTTTGCCTGTGACAAAATATGAAAGAAGTTCTCACCCTTAAAACCAGCAGCATTGGTTTTCCAGTCATTAGCGTTCAAATGTCCTGCACGGGAAGTCCTTACAATAACATGCTGCACGTCTCTCCAGGTCAGAAACGGACTGGGGAAAGACAAGGTAAGAATCATTGTACCAAAAAAAAAAAAAAGATGGGGGAAGCAGAGAGTCACAAGCAAATTAAAAAAGCAAAAGCAGAAGGGCAAAGTACTAAAAACAAAGGGTCAGCGATTTGGGTTTGGGATAAACAAATGCCAAATGCCGCTCTTGTTCTCAACTTGGAGAAGTGACATTAGTCTCAGGGAGGCAGAAAATGTAACCTTTAATTTGAGAAATAATGTGATATTAGTCAGTGTAAGTTTTTAAAAGGGTGAAGATTTCCAGTTTCCTCAGCAAAATGGCTCCCAATTCTGGCCCTGTCATCCTTCGTGTAGACTCTTGCATCATCATAAGAAAATTACAACAAGCTAAAATCAAAACTGAAGGGCTCTTGAACATTCCTTGTTCAGTTGTTTAGCCAGGCACTTGATTTTAATTTAACAAAGAACTTAGCAATGTTAACCATTTTGGATGGATGTGTGGGATACAGAAAAACTCTCAACTGAAACCAAGTCTTCATTTTCAGTGTTCTCAAAGGAAGAGGATGTGGTACAGAGCCCAAAACTGGGTACCCAGGCACAGAAAACTATGGGAGTGTCTTAATTTGCAATAAATAGTTATTAAATTATTGGATACCTATTTCTTATGGCTGTTGGCACTGAAGATCACAAAGACACTACTGAATGGGAGATACTTTCATCAAGGAACTGCAATACTAATAAACACACAGAAAACAAATCCAAGTACATATACACAGTTTTTTGTTCTCTTTCAAAGAACATGTTATTTACTAAAGGCATTTGGGTGCATGCATGAAATTCTCTAATCAGGATACTTATTCAATTCAGTCTTGAATGTGAGGTGTGACAATTTTTTTACTTAACTAGGAAATACGGCAACTTATCATGCATCTTGTGTAGTTATTTTCTTTGCTTCTCATCTGCCACCTTCATTTTAGAAGGATATTTGCAAATGATGGGTCGGAACATTTGGAGGAGGAGAGACAATGACATGCTACCTTCCTAGAAGTGTGACAGGGGCATGTGGTAATCTCTGTACCCCCTCGTATGGGCATGTATGCACACTGGTATCTCCCAGGCCGAGGGAGAACGTGGTATCTTCATAGCTAATTTTCAATGATGAAGCTGCACACTGCTTCACTTGATACTACATTTTCCTATCACACTCAGCATATACGTGTTTTTGAGGGTGGCCTCCTAATGAGAGGGGGCCCAGTGATCAGATTATGGTTCCTTCATTTTCTAGGTATGTGAAATTGACTTCCCAAAGTGTCAGTTTCCCCACTTAGAACCTGGATGTTAATATCTACTTTACTTCGTTGAACCAACTGAATCAAAGTATAGTTGTCCCTTGAACAACGCGGAGGTTAGGGGCGCCAACCCCTGAGCAGTCAAAAGTCTGAGTATAATTTATAGTTGGCCCTCCATAGCCACGGTTCTGCATCCATATATTCAACCAACAGTGGATCATGTACTATGTATTTAGTGAAAATAATCTGCATATAAGCAGACCTGTGCAGTTCAAACCTATGTTGTTCAAGAGTCAACTGCCATGCCAAGTACTTAACCTTGTTCCTGGTGCATAATAAACCATTGTAAGTGGTAGACAGTACATCATTTTGCTAAAGTAAGAGCCACAGCTCCTATTTAGTGGTTTGAAAATGAAGGAGATGGGGAGAGAAAAGTACTACAGAGTTCTTATACCTTTTTGTTATGTTCTCAGATTCCAAATAAAAGAGAAATATTACTGCCATTTTCAAAGTTTCCATAAGGGACAAGATAGGATCTCGACTGTTTTGTAAGGTTGCATTAATAGAAGAACTTATACGAAGGGATTAAAACCCATCCACATGAGTTTGAAAGATATGAGAAGAATGGAAGCAGAATTATTTTTGTTTTGATACAACACTTGTTAGGAGCCAACTTTAGGACCTGACAAGGCACAAAACTCTGAATAAAGGGAGGGAGGTTGTGTGATGGATCCCAGGAGGCACAGAAGTTTTGCTTCTAAAACAGTTGGCATGATTTGGCCCTTAGCTGGCTAATAATGAATCCACAACAAAATTTAACAGAGTCCATGCACTACAGTCAGGAAAATTAGGAGAATGAGTCCAGGGAAAATTCTGAATGCTACTCTCAACATAAGACATTCTAGCTCTGCCTGAAATGCGATGCTAATCTCCATTCCCTTTTCCAGTGTAGTTACTTGGGTGAGGGGTGAAAACAACAACAGAAAAGCTCAGTCTGGAAAGACATTCCAGCCCCTTATTTATGGGAAAGCAAAATCCTCTCAATTGAACATGTATGTTTTTATTTTTTCATGAGCAAACAGCAAGACCCCTAAAAGTACACTTGGATGTGATAAATATGTCTAACTCAACCTTGTAATTTTAAAATAACATTTAACACACAGTTAAAACTTTCACATTTTAAATGTTATCCTTCAGGGAAAAAAAAAAAAAAGAAAAGAAAAGAAACAACACAAGTTTCCCTGTTGCCTATCACCAGGGCAAAATTCCTTTAGAAATATCAAGCACAAGGTTCTGACCATTGGGAAACCATTTCCCTAGTGACCCTTAGCTCTAAAAATAGAATAATAATAACAGAACAGGAAACACTTATCTTGTAGCTTAAGCAGTTGTATTCAGGCAGATTCAGGAAGCCTCCTGCATTCAACTCAGTCTGAAGAAATGAGAGTTACTTGCTCTCATGCTGAGTTGCACAAACTAATTCTTCTTGGAGTGCTTGTAATTAGAAGGGAGAAATTACCTTCAGGAAATTGAAACTACACATGGAAAGGGGGCATTCAGATAATTTTACTGTGACATTTGATAATGTACAACTTCAGAAATGATTTAATTTCAAAATTTCCTGAATTTCACCAAAATAATGGGAGAAAGATAATATGGGAAACCAATGGATTTTTGAATCAGTGGTGTTCCTACCTGTGGGAGGGTAATTAATTATAGCTCAGGAAACAGCCATAGGTTAAGAGGCTAGTATCCTGAGAGGACTTTTATTTATGGGAAAGTCTGATTCACACTTTATGACCTATTTGTATTTATGCTCACAGGGATGATGTAGGAATGAAGAAGTCATCAAACGTGGGGTAAACCACATACAGAGTGAAAGAAGAGTGCCCTGTGCCGTGAACGCCACAGTCCACGATGGTAATATAGGACCTCCTAAAACTTACCCCCTCCTGCCAGTTACCCTGGACCCACACTCCAGTGGCCTCTGAAAACCAATACCCCTTTCACCGCCAAAGCACCAAAAGATTTGGGGCAAATAATAATGAAAAAGGCCAAAAGTCTAACCAACCTAGAAAAAAAGAGCAGTTTCTCTCAACTCTGAGCCCGGTGACCACCAGTCTCATAATAAGCCATCAGGAGTCATGCCACATACCCCTCAGGTTTCTTCCTGGAATTATTGACAGTTACCCCTGAATAACAATATACACTAAAAGGTCACATTTACAAATGCCTGCAAAACGTGGCTAGTTAACAATGACCTTTCAAGGCAATACAACATACATGATTTTCTGGGGACTCCTGTATATATCATCTTTTCTCGTAAGGAAGTTTTGCATCCTTTGATGACCACAAAATAATAACCAACATTTAGTGAACACTTGGTCAGGGAGAGGTACTGTAGGTTGTATATGCACTATGATTGTGTAATCTAAAAAAATCACATGATAGAGGTAAAATTTTTATTCCCATTTCATAGATGACAAAAGTGAGGCTTTGAGTTGCACACAGTAACTCAGGGACCTATAGGTAGGTCGTGGTAGAGCTACAATTCAAACCAGCTGCACTTGGCTATGATGGTATGCTATCAATCACTATTTAATACCATCTCCACATGGACCCATAAAGGTGAAATGAATGTACACACAGTGGCTTGTCAGGTGGTTCTCTAACAGCTGGATCAGGAAGCCAAGTGTGGCATGTTCTGTCCTCATGGTCATACAATTTTTGTGCCCATACTCTCTCTCTCTCAACTCAGTTGGCTGAGTTTTGTTTGCCACAGAATTCAGGAGATTCTTGAGTCCTAATTTGATTTTCAGGTTCCAAAGGCCTAACTTTGGCACATTCTATCAAGAAGGTAAACAGAAAGATACTGAACTAGGAAAAATCATACTCTTTTTTTTTTTTTTTTTTTGGCAGTATGTGGGCCTCTCACTGTTGTGGCCTCTCCCATCGCGGAGCACAGGCTCCAGACGCGCAGGATCAGCGGCCATGGCTCATGGGCCCAGCCGCTCCGCGGCATGTGGGATCTTCCCAGACTGGGGTACAAACCCGTGTCCCCTGCATCGGCAGGTGGACTCCCAACCACTGTGCCACCAGGGAAGCCCCATACTCTTTTTATAAAATAATATTTTATACTAGATGTCATAACATTGTATCTTTTCTTAACATTTGCTATGAACTTGCTTGACACGCTCACACTTGGATGTGGTTTAAAGCCTGATTAGGTAACTCTTCTCCAGTAAGGGAACCTCAGCTGAACCTCATCTCAAATACTTCTAGTCTCCAGCTGCAAAAATAGGATCATGAACGACACAATCACGACCTGGTGTTTGTATTACATTTTTGTTCTGAGCAGTTCAAAGTATTCATGGGCCCAACAACAGGTTTTAGAAGAAGCAGGACATATCCCGGGGGAGACATTCTGTCTAGTGCTTCTTGTTGGACGTCTAAGTGCAACTGCTAGCACTTAAAAAAAAAAATCCCTCCCAAAGAGTTTTCCCAGATAATTCTGCACACTTGTGAACAAACCTGTACTTGGTGGTCCTTAAAAACAAGGACCAATTTTAAATCCTGAGTGACTGATTCACCTGCATTTATTAAAGAGAAAAAAGAACTCACCTTCCCCCCCAAGCCCCCAGATGGATCTATCATCATAGGCAGTTTAAGGACAACTGATAAAAGGAAAAACGAATACACATCTTTTTATAGAAAAAGAATAGATCAATAAGAGGAGCAATAGCGAATCCCGATAATGAAAACCGTTTCCTAAACAGGACAATCATCTTTAAATACAAGAGTGATTCCATCTAAAGCAAGGATGAGCGATTATGTGAACCAGACCTATAGGGAAACAGCATGAGCAATCAGCAATCATCAAATATCCAACTTACTAGTCAACCAAAAATTCAAGGCCAAAGCAGTCTCCTTTTATGTTTCTTAAGATTGTGTAAAAGAAAAATGGGAATCAGTAGCCAGAAAATGAATGCTATTGTACAGATGCTAAATAAGTCAGCAATTATGGGAAAGGATTCATTGTGAGCTGGACGAACCAAGATGAGGCAGAAGTGTTTAAAGCCTGCAGAGATTGAGGAAAAACATTACTCTGACTGCAGCCAGTGTGTGCCAACGATGATTCAAGAATAAAATACAGACCTTTCAACAAAGGAAACCAATCTTCTTTTGTCAGGTAATGAAGAGCCCAAAGGGATCACCAGGTGGTGAGTCCCACTACGAGCAGGAGTGTATCCCTAATGGGAGTGCGTTTGTTCTGTGTTCTATATTAATTCAAAAGTCCCGGGTCTAAAGCTGGGTTGCAGTAACAGAAAACACAGTTAATAATACCTCCAGATTTAGAAATATGATTTATATTGGTGTCACCAGGATCCCTGCTTAAGATCCATCCACACCTGAATGAAAGCAGAAAAGATAAAAGAAAAAACTGGTTTGAGATCACCTAAGTCAAATTTTTATTTTACTCTTTTGTGAAACCACTCACTGATTCCCTGAATTTAGTCTAAACCAAAGGTGTGGAAATTTGGTTTATAAACACACTTAAGATAGGCCCCAATTTACAAAGAAAAATTCTGTCATTTAAACTGAAGTGCCTTCTTTCCATTATAAACCCCAGCTTATCTGTAGGATTTGTCATTATACCTGAAAGACATCAATTAAGTTTTCTGCAGCCTTAAAAATGATTATTTTGTTTGTAAGCTCAATAATCATTTCCTTGAAATACTTCGTTATGTAAATGCTTATGAAATAAAACCTGATGAGTGGTCAGCCAGAGGTACACTAAGTTGAGATCACATGCACTGAAGTCAATTCATGATCATGGAACTTTCTTTCCACCTGCTCTTGTGGTACACTCAATTCCCTCTGAGAATATTACCCTGAGACTATAAATTCTGGCCATTCTAAAGCCCTCTCTCCTAAAAGGAACCCTCTTACACTGTTGGTGGGAATGTAAATTGGTGCAGCCAATTTACTATGGAAAACAGTATGGAGGTTCCTCAAAAAACTAGAAATAGAGTTGCCATATGATCCAGCAATCCCACTCCTGGGCATATATCTGGAGGAAACTCAAATTCGAAAAGATACATGCACCCCAATGTTCATAGCAGCACTATTTACAATAGACAAGACATGGAAGCACCTAAGTGTCCATCAACCAAAGAAGATGTGGTGTATATTTATACAACAGAATGTTACACAGCCATAAAAAAGAATGAAATAATGCTATTTGCAACAACATGGAGGGACCTAGAGATTATCATACTAAGTGAAGACAGACAAAGACAAATATCATATGATATCACTTATATGTGGAATCTAAAAAAATGGTACAAATGAACTTAATTACAAAACAGAAATAGATCCACAGATATAGAAACCAAACTTATGGTTACCAAAGGGGAAAGGTTGGGGTGGGGGAGGGATAAATTAGGAGTTTGGGATTAACATATACACACATATATAAAATAGATAACCAACAAGGACCTACTATATAGCACAGGGAACTATACTCAATATTTTATAATAACCTATAAGGGAAAAGAATGTGAAATGCATACATACACACACACACACACACACACATATATAACTGAATCACTTTGCTGTACACCTGAAACTAACACAACATTGTAAATCACCTATACTTCAATAAAAAATAAAAATTAATTAAAAAAATAGGCCTCTGTCTTTATGCAACCATAACCTGGAATCTAAATCCGACTCTCATTTTTGTCCCCAATCTTTGAAATTGTTTGAAGTAGACCAAATGTGTTGGTATGAGAGCTTCCTCCCTAAGTTTATCCTGGTGAAGCTGGGAGAAACTCAAGTCTGGGAAAGAAACTGGAGGACACAGGTCACTCCCCCTTTTCTGCTAATTTTGTAGGCTATCTAACACTGGGCATGAATAAATACATAATTCTAAGCTAACTGACCTTGTCCTGCAGAAGGACACTGTGGCCCCCATTATTTATTTCTAATTAAAACTTAAAAAAAATAAATTTATTTATTATTTTTGGCTGTGTTGGGTCTTCGTTGCTATGCACGGGCTTTCTCTAGTTGCAGCGAGCGGGGGGCTACTCTTCATTGCAGTGTGCGGGCTTCTCATTGCGGTGGCTTCTCTTGTTGTGGAGCACGGGCTGTAGAGCGCACAAGCTTCAGTAGATGCAGCATGTGGGCTCAGTAGTTGTGGCTCACGGGCTTAGATGCTCCACAGCATGTGGGATCTTCCCGGACCAGGGCTTGAACCCTGTCCCCTGCATTGGCAGGCAGATTCTTAACCACTGCGCCACTAGGGAAGCCCTCTAATTTAAATTTGTTCTCAAAATAATAATAAACATAGTTTCTAATCACATGAGAATGGTATAAATTGTGCTTTAGAGTCAGGAAGACTTGGGGTAAATTATGACCTGCTACTTAATAGGTCTGTCACCCTAGTAGACTATTTACTAAAATTCTCTGGACTCAGTTTCCCACCTGAAATGTGGAGACAAATTCATTAGCTCAAATTTTTGGTTGCAAGAATTTGAGGTAATGAATATAAAGTGCCTGGCACATGAAAGGCTCTCAAAGACAGCAGTCATTATGATTACTTAAGATGAACAACCTATCATCCCAGAAAAATTCAGAAGAACCACTTTCTGAATTTATACTAGCATCTGATGAATTATCATTTAATTAAGCTAAGTTTTCCTCTATGCTCCTAAATTTTCATAGTATGTTTTTTAGTTTCTGTAATAGATGAACAAAATAGCATCTTCAACACCTTGGTATATTTCTGCTTAGTGAAATAATAATGCTACTAAGATGTGTCAAAAAGCTCTGGTTTTAAAAGCTGATGGTGGAGGCAGCAACTGGTTGGGAAAGAACTGTTTGTACCCACTGTGATTGTGACAAACCCTCTCTATTTGTGGGAAGATCTTCCCTTTTGATGGTTGGCCATTGATGTGATGATGTGATGATGTGATGTGACGGTGAATTGTTCTTTGGTTTGATATCCTAGTGCTTTTCAAGTACCAAATGTTAGGATGAAGACTTTGAAAGTACTTATTCGCTTAACTGAACTACCAGACTGAAGTGTTTTGAAACTTTTTCTACATAGTTCGAGGATCTGCAGAGTTCTCACCTCAAAAGCCAGCAGGTGAACCCTTGGACAGGCAACAAAAAATATTTGGTTGCATCTCTGTTATCACTATTATTTTAAATTACTTTACAGCATTTTCTCTCATTATTTTTTTCCTATTAAGTACAAAGAATTAAAATGATCCTTTTCTACATGCTTATGTTTTTAAACAAAGGTTTTCAAAGTTCAGCTTTAATTTTAAACTTAAATGAAAATGACTAAACATTTTGGATTCTAGAATTTTAAGTAAATGTTATTCTATTTTAGACACTCCTGGTTCATTATGTAAACTCCTAGCAATCTTTTTAATTATTAGACTTCAATAGTAACGAAAAATATTTTTCAAAAATTTCATGCTACACACACACACACACTCCGAGGAAGAGATCAACTGAGATGAATAGAAATCTATTACAACAATTTTGGAGGTATTTTAAATAACCCTATGGCTGATGTGACTGGACTGAAAAAAATAATGTTTAACTTTCCCGTACTTCACATTAAGAAAACAAAGCTGGCTTGTCACCTAAAGGAAAGTAGAGAGAATAAAAGTAACAAAACCCCTCAAACCTCAGCCCTGTTTCCCTGTCTCCCAAATTAAAGACCCAAAACATTAATGGGCTAAAAATGCAAGAACATAATTCCCTACCGGACAAGAACTCCTTTTTTATTTTCAAGGCAGCCCACATATTAACTCCGATATCTCTCCTGTCCCTATTATCAGTGTCTCAATTCCCAGAAACTGTGGCAGAAAATAGAGGACAAATTCCAACTTTCTTTTCTATTGCCTCCCCTACTCTATATGTTGGGATGCCAAAATCATGTCTTTCCAGTGAGGGGTGCACAAGAGACAGAGTTGTGACTAATAAAACATAAGTGGGAGTCTACTGAGCAATTCTGAGAAAGTCTCTGCTTTCCTACCGCAGGCACTGCCTAATCCTCCTTCACTCTTTCCTTCCTCTTTTTACCTGAATGTGGATGTGATGGCTGGCACTGCAGCAGCCATTAAGAAAAAGTCAAGAGATAACACAGACTTTGGCCTTGGTAGCCTTGAGCTTCTGAACCAACATCTTCACTTGCGGATTTCTTGTTGTACCAGCCACACTTAGCTATTAAATACAATTCCTAAAATATGTATCTCCAAAAGTACAGAGTATTAGATAGCATTTCTTGAGTACTCACTGTGTGCCAGGCACCTTGTCAAAAGTACTCCATATTTCATTTATTTCTCACAACAATCCTATGAGACAGGTACTATTATTATTTTTATTACTAAAATAAGGAAATCAAAGCTGGGAAAGTTTAATGATCCTGTTAGGGTCACATGATTAGCAAAAGCTGAAACTGGCTACAGGCAGTCTGATGCCAGAGCCCTAGGTCTGACCTATTCCATCACCGTGTTGTCTTGTACTGGAGAAGGCACCAAAAGGGGAAGAGTCAGGGTAACAATCATTGTAGGGACTGGCCAGCAAGCTTCCAATTTTTATAGTAGGGGTAGGAAATGATCCTGTCCTCACTCAGCATCCTCACTTTGGATGGATCTCTACCAGAATCTCAGAGTTGACTAGGGGTTTTGTCCCTCATCCTACAATTCAATGGCAGATTTGAGTAGGTCTGTGCCTGGATGCTAGTTAGAGCAGTTCATCATCACACCTTTTTTGAAGCCAGAGTTTCTCATTGAGAATTTAAAAAAAAACAAAGCAAAGAAACAAAGAAAAAGAAAGGAAGGAAAACAATTTTTAAGGTAAAAGAAGCAGAAGAGTGCAGGATGGTCCTTCAAGATGGCAGAGAAGAGGTGGAGATCGCCTTCCTCCCCACAAATACATCAGAAATACTTCTACATGAGGAACAACTCCTACAGAACACCTACTGAATGCTGGAAGAAGACCTCAGACCTCCCAAAAGGCAAGAAACTACCCCCCGTACCTGGGCAGGGCAAAAGAAAAAAGAAAAACAGAGACAAAAGAATAGGGACAGTACCTGCACCAGTGGGAGGGAGCTGTGAAGGAGGAAAAGTTTCCACACACTAGGAAGCCCCTTCAGGGGCAGAGACGGGTGGTGGGGTGGTGAGGGGAAGCTTCGGAGCCCAGAGGGAGAGCACAGCAACAGGGGTGCAGAGGACAAAGCAGAGAGATTCCTGCACAAAGAATTGGTGTGGACCAGCACTCACCAGCCTGAGAGGCTTGTTTGCTCACCCGCCAGGACGGGTGGGGGCTGGGAGCTGAGGCTCAGGCTTTGGAGGTCAGATCCCAGGGAAAGGACTGGGGTTGGCTGCCTGAACACAGCCTGAAGGGGGCTTGTGCACCACAGCTAGCAAGGAGGGAGCCTGGGAAAAAGTCTGGAACTGCCTAAGAGGCAAGAGACCATTGTTTCGGGGTGCGCAAGAAGAGGGAATTCAGAGGGTCGCCTAAATGAGCCCAGAGATGGGCGTGAGCTGCAGCTATCAGTGTGGACCCCAGAGACGGGCATGAAACGCTAAGGCGGCTGCTGCTGCAGCACCAAGAAGCCTGTGTGCAAGCACAGGTCACTATCCATATCTCCCCCCCCGGGAGCCTGTGCAGCCTGCCACTGCCAGGGTCCCGTGATCCAGGGACACCATCCCCGGGAGAACACATGGCGAACCTCAGGCTGTTGCAATGTCACACTGGCCTCTGCCGTTGCAGGCTCGCCCCACATTCTGTACCCCTCCCTCCCCTCAGCCTGAGTGAGCCAGAGCCCCCTAATCAGCTGCTCCTTTAACTTCCTTCTGTCTGGGTGAAGAACAGATGCCAGAGGGTGACCTACATGCAGAGGCAGGGACAAATCGAAAGCTGAACCCCAGGAGCTGTGTGAACAAAGAAGAGAAAGGGAAATCTCTCCCAGCAGCCTCAGGAACAGTGGATTAAATCTCCACAATCACCTTGATAGTCCCTGCATCTGTGGAATACCTGAATGGACAATGTTTTTACTACTTATTATCATTGTTGGATTTGTTTATTGGTTCGGTGCTCTCCTCTTTTTTTTTATTAAAAATTTTTTTTATTAATATTAAAAAAATTTTAAATAACTTTATTTATTAATTTTTTCCTTTCTTTCTTTCTTTTTCTCACCCTGTTCTTCTGAGCCATGTGGCTGACAGGGCCTTGGGGCTCCAGCTGGGTGTCAGGACTGAGCCTCTGAGGTGGGAGAGCCAAGTCCAGGACACTGGACCACCAGAGACCTCCTGGCCCCATGTCATATCAATTGGCGAGAGCTCTCCCAGAGACATCCATCTCAACGCTAAGACCCAGCACCACTCAACGACCAGCAAGCTGCAGTGCTAGACACCCCATGTCAAACAACTAGCAAGACAGGAACCCACACCCACCCATTAGCAGAGAGGCTGCCTAAAATCATAATAAGGTCACAGACTCCCCAAAACACACCACTGGACGTGGTCCTGCCCACCAGAAAGACAAGATCCAGCCTCATCCACCAGAACACAGGCACCAGTCCCCTCCACCAGCAAGCCTACACAACCCACTGAACCAACCTTACCCACTGGGGGAAGACACCAAAAAAATGGGAACTACGAACCTGCAGCCTGCAAAAAGGAGACCCCAAACACCGTAAGTTAAGCAAAATGAGAAGACAGAGAAATATGCACAGATGAAGGAGCAAGGTAAAAACCCATCAGACCAAACAAATGAAGAGGAAATAGGCAGTCTACCTGAAAAAGAATTCAGAGTAATGATAGTAAAGAGGATCCAAAATCTGGGAAATAGAATGGAGAAAATACATGAAACGTTTAACAAGGACCTAGAAGAACTAAAGGGCAAACAAACAATGATGAACAACACAATAAATGAAATTAAAAATTCTCTAGAAGGAATCAATAGCAGAATAACTGAGGCAGAAGAACGGATAAGTGACCTGGAAGTTAAAATAGTGGAAATAAGTACTGCAGAGCAGAATAAAGAAAAAAGAATGAAAAGAATTAAGGACAGTCTCAGAGACCTCTGGGAAAACATTAAACACACCAACATTCGAATTACAGGGGTCCCAGAAGAAGAAGGGAAAAAGAAAGGGATTGAGAAAATATTTGAAGAGATTATACTTGAAAACTTCCCCAATATGGGAAAGGAAATAATGAAGTCCAGGAAGTACAGAGAGTCCCATACAGGATAAATCCAAGGAGAAACACACCAAGACACATATTAATCAAACTATCAAAAATTAAATACAAAGAAAATATTAAAAGCAGCAAGGGAAGAGCAACAAATAACACACAAAGGAATCCCATAAGGTTAAGAGCTGGTTTCTCAGCAGACACTCTGCAAGCCAGAAGGGTGTGGCAGGACGTATTGAAAGTGATGAAAAGGAAAAACCTACAACAAAGGTTACTGTACTCAGCAAGGACCTCATTCAGATTTGACGAGGAAATTAAAACATTTATAGACAAGCAAAAGCTAAGAGAATTCAGCACCATCAAACCAACTTTACAACAAATGCTAAAGGAACTTCTCTAGGCAGGAAACACAAGAGAAGGAAAAGACCTACAATACCAAACCCAAAACAATTAAGAAAATGGTAATACAAACATGCACATCGATAATTAACCTTAAACGTAAATGGATTAAATGCTCCAACCAAAAGACATAGACTGGCTGAATGGATACAAAAACAAGACCCGTATATACGCTGTCTACAAGAGACCCACTTCAGACCTAGGGACACATAGAGACCTAAAGTGAGGGGATGGAAAAAGATATTCCATGCAAATGGAATTCAAAAGAAAGCTGGAGTAGCATTACTCATACCAGAAAAAATAGAATTTAAAATAAAGACTCTTACAAGAGACAAAGAAGGACACTACATAATAATCAAGGGATCATTCCAAGAAGAAGATATAACAATTGTAAAATTTTACGCACCCTACATAGAAGCACCTCAATACATAAGGGAAATGCTAACAGCCATAAAAGGGGAAATCAACAGTAACACAATAATAGTAGGGGACTTTAACACCCCACTTTCACGAACGGACAGAACAATCAAAATGCAAATAAATAAGGAAACACAAGCTTTAAATGATATATTAAACAAGATGGACTTAATGGATATTTATAGGACATTCCATCCAAAAACAACAGAACACACCTTCTTCTCAAGTGCTCATGGAACATTCTCCAGGATAGCTCATATCTTGAGTCACAAATCAACCTTCGGTAAATTTAAGAAAATTGAAATCATATCAGGTATCTTTTCCGACCACAACACAATGAGACTAGATATCAATTACAGGAAAAAAACTGTAAAAAATACAGTTGGAGGCTAAACAAAATGCTACTAAATAACCGAGATCCTTGAAGAAATCAAAGAGGAAATCAAAAAACACCTAGAGGGCTTCCCTGGTGGCGCACTGGTTGAGAGTCTGCCTGCCAATGCAGGGGACCCAGGTTCGTGCCCCGGTCCGGGAAGATCCCACATGTTGCGGAGCGGCTAGGCCCGTGAGCCATGGCCACTGAGCCTGCACGTCTGGAGCCTGTGCTCCACAACGGGAGAGGCCACAACAGTGAGAGGCCCACGTACCACAAAAACAAAACAAAACAAAACAAAACCTAGAAACAAATGACAATGAAAACATGATGGCCCCAAACCTATGTGATGCAGCAAAAGCAGTTCTAAGACAGAAGTTTATAGCAATACAACCCTTCCTCAAGAAACAAGAAAAATCTCAAATAAACAACCTAACCTTACACCTAAAGCAATTAGAGAAAGAAGAACAAAAAAATCTCCAAAGTTAGCATAAGGAAATAAATCATAAAGACAAGATCAGAAATAAATGAAAAAGAAATGAAGGAAATGATAGAAAAGATCAATAAAACTAAAAGCTGGTTCTTTGAGAAGATAAACAAAATTGATAAACTATTAGCCAGTCTCGTCAAGAAAAAAAGGGAGAAGACTCAAATCAATAGAATTAGAAATGAAAAAAGGAGAAGTAACAACTGGCAATGCAGAAATACAAAGGATCAAGAGAGATTACTACAAGCAACTCTATGCCAATAAAATGGACAACCTGGAAGAAATGAACAAATTCTCACAAAAGCACAACCTTCCGAGACTGAACCAGGAAGAAATAGAAAATATAAACATACCAATCACAAGCAGTGAAATTGAAACTGTAATTAAAAATCTTCCAACAAACAAAAGCCCAGGACCAGAAGGCTTCACAGGAGAATTCTATCAAACATTTAGAGAAGAGCTAACACCTATCCTTCTCAAACTCTTCCAAAATATAGCAGAGGGAGGAACACTCCGAAACTCATTCTACGAGGCCACCATCACCCTGATACCAAAACCAGACAGAGAGGTCACAAAAAAGAAAACTACAGGCCAATATCAGTGATGAACATAGATGCAAAAATCCTCAAGAAAATACTAGCAAGGAGAATCCAGAACAAATTAAAAGGATCATATACACCATGAACAAGTGGGATTTACCTTGTAGAATGCAAAGATTCTTCAACATACAGAAATCAATCATTGTGATACACCATATTAACAAACTGAAAAATAAAAACTATATGATATTCTCAATAGATGCAGAAAAAGCTTTCAAAAAATTCAACACCCATTTATCACAACTGTCCAGAAAGGCATAGAGGGAACCTACCTCAACATAAGAAAGGCCATATATGACAAACCCACAGCAAACATCATTCTCAATGGTGAAAAGCTGAAACCATTTCCACCAAGATTAGGAACAAGACAAGGTTGCCTACTCTCACCACTATTATTCAACATAGTTTTGGAAGTTTTAGCCACAGCAATCAGAGAAGAAAAAGAAATAAAAGGAATCCACATCAGAAAAGAAGAAGTATAACAGTCACTGTTTGCAGATGACATGATACTATACACAGAGAATCCCAAAGATGCTGCCAGAAAACTACTAGAGCTAATCAATGAATTTGGTAAAGTAGCAGGATAGAAAATTAACGCACAGAAATCTCTTGCATTCCTATACACTAATGATGAAAAATCTGGAAGAGAAATTAAGGAAACATTCCCATTTACCATTACAAGGAAAAGAATAAAATACCTAGGAATAAACCTACCTAAAAGGGCTTCCCTGGTGGTGCAGTGTTTGAGAATCTACCTGACAATGCAGGGGACAAGGTTTGAGCCCTGGTCCGGGAAGATCACACATGCCGTGGAGCAAGTAGGCCTGTATGCCACAACTACTGAGCCTGAGCTCTAGAGCCTGCGAGCCACAACTACTGGCCTGCATGCTACAACTACTGAAGCCTGTGCACCTAGAGCCTGTGCTCCACAACAAGAGAAACCACCACAGTGAGAAGCCTGGGCACCGCAATGAAGAGTAGCTATCACTCGCTGCAACTACAGAAAGACCGTGCGCAGCAATGAAGACCCAATGCAGCCAAAAAAATTAAAATAAATCAATTTATATAAAACAACAACAACAACAACAAAAACCTACCTAAGGAGACAAGATACCCATATGCAGAAAACTATAAGACACTGATGAAATAAATTAAAGATGATACAAATAGATGGAGAGATATATCATCTTGGATTGGCAGAATCAACATTGTGAAAATGACTATATTACCCAAAGCAAGCTACAGATTCAGTGCAATCCCTATCAAACTACCAATGGCATTTTTCACAGAACAAGAACAAAGAATTAAAGAATTTGTATGGTAACACAAAAGACCCTGAATAGCCAAAGCAATCTTGAGAAAGAAAAACAGAGGTACGGGATCAGGCTCCCTGACTTTAATCTATACCACAAAGCTACAGTAATGGTACAGCAAGGTACTGGCACAAAAACAGCAATATAGATAAATGGCACAGGACAGAAAGCCCAGAGATAAACCCATGCTCATATGGTCACCTTATTTTTGACAAAGGAGGCAAGAGTATACAATGGAGAACAGACAGCCTCTTCAATACGTGGTGCTGGGAAAACTGGACAGCTACATGTAAAAGAATGAAATTAGAACAGTCCCTAACAACATACACAAAAATAAACTCTAAATGGATTTCAGAACTAAATGCAAGGCCAGACACTATAAAACTCTTAGAGGAAAACATAGGCAGAACATTCTATGACACAAATCATGGCAAGATGTTTTTTGACCCATCTCCCTGAGTAATGGAAATAAAATCAAAATTAAACAAATGGGACCACTTCAAAGCTTTTGCATAGCAAAGGAAACCATAAACAAGACGAATAGACAACCCTCAGAATGGCAGAAAATATTTGCAATGAAGCAACTGACAAAGGATTAATCTCCAAAATATACAAGCAGCTCATGCAGCTCAATATCAAAAAAACAAACAACCCAATCCAAAAATGGGCAGAAGACCTAAATGGACATTTCTCCAAAGAATATATACAGATTGCAACAAACACATGAAAGAATGATCAACATCATTAATCATTAGAGAAATGGAAATCAAAACTACAATGAGGTATCACCTCACACCAGTCAGTATGTCCATCAACAAAAAAATCTACAAACAATAAATGCTGGAGAGGGTGTGGAGAAAAGGGAATCCTCTTGCACTGTTGGTGGGAATGTAAACTGATACAGCCACTATGGAGGACAGTATGGAGGTTCCTCAAAAAACTAAGAATATAACTACCATATGACCCAGCAATCCCACTACTGGGCACATATCCTGAGAAAACAATAATTCAAAAGGAGTCATGTACCACAGTGTTCACTGCAGCACTATTTACAACAGCCAGGACATGGAAGCAACCTAAGTGTCCACTGACACATGAATCGATAAAAAAGACGTGGCACGTATATACAATGGAAAATCACTCAACCCTAAAAAGAAACGAAATTGAGTTATTTATAGTGAGGTGGATGGACCTAGAGTCTGTCATATAGAGTGAAATAAGTCAGAAAGCAAAAAACAAATACTGTATGTTAACACACATATATGGAATCTAAAAAAAAAAAGGTTTCTGAAGAACCTAGGGGTAGAACAGGAATAAAGACACAGACATAGAGAATGGACTTGATGACATGGGGAGGGGGAAGGGTAAGTTGAGACAAAGTGAAAGAGTAGTATGGACATATATACATTACCAAGTGTAAAGCAGAAAGCTAGTGGGAAGTAGCCACATAGCACAGGGAGATCAGTTTGGTGCTTTGTGTCCACCTAGAGGTGTAAGATAGGGAGGGTGGGAGGGAGACACAAGAGGGAGGGGATATGGGGATATTTGTATACGTATAGCAGATTCACTTTGTTATACAGCAGCAACTAACACAACAATGTAAAGCAATCATACTCAATAAAGACGTTTAAAAAGGGGGGGGGAAGAGAAGAGTGCAAAGGACAGGAAAAACAAAGGAAAAGAGAGAAGAAAGCAGTAGAAGAAAAACAACAATAATATGGAGTCCATGGAAAAGATAGTGCAGAAGGAATCAATCAATCAATCAATAAAGCAAGTTGAGATATCAAAATAGAAGCCTAGAGAAAGCAAGGTTACAAGGAGTATAAAGTGGTATTAGCAAAAGCAGAGTTTGCACTGCAGGGAGTAAAGTGATACAGATATGGATATATTGAGTGGATGTAGAGAATTGAAATAATGATGTGGAATACAAATGTAAGAACTTTCCACGATTTTTTTTTTTAGGAAAATAATGAAGAGATGACAAGGAAAGACAAAATGATAGATTTGGAAGACAGAAAACAGAAACCTACTTCAGGATACTAGCTTTGTCTTCCTCTGAGGACTGATATGTACTGAGTCTTTACTCACCAGATGTTCTATTTTGTGCTTTGTATACCTTACTTCACTTAATGTATATAGAACAATCCCATGAGGTAGACAACATCATTACTCCCTTTTTACAGATGTAGAATCTAAGGCTTCAAAAGGTTGAACATCTTTCCCAAAGTCATATAACAGTGAGAACTAGAATGGGACTTTGAAGCCAGGTCTCTTAGACTACAAAGCCCAAGCTCTGAAACCCCACGGCAGACTTTATCAACAATCAAAATCACGCGTGATTTAAGATGTCCAAGGGAGGCTGAAAGGACACAATATATTTCAGGAAATATTAAGAGCTGCATCCCATAGACTCATCCTAAAATATATAAATAGGTATACACACACACACACACACACACACACACACACATTCATTACAAACACAAATGAAAAGAAAGCCATTCGAGGATTTAAAAAACAAAACAAAATAGGATTTATCTCTTAAGACTTTCTCGGCAAAGCTCATTTCAGGAGACAATGAAAGGTCAGAAAAAGCTATTGAAATGAACCCAAGAATTTTATACTGAGCTCCTTGTCCATCGTTAGTAAATGCACAAGACACACATCTGCAGGGCTGAGAAAGTATACTAACCCACCTTTCTACAAACACACACTCTGAAAAGCAAAATAAAACAAATAATTTAAAGAGCTATTTCAGCTGATGAATAAAAACATCCAAATTAAAAACCCTAGAATGGGTAGTTGTTAGTAAGACTTACTGATGGCTCTAAGATAAATTAAACATAGAGTTGATCATTGTTTTCACACAATTCTTCTGAAAAGAAAAGAAAAATAATGATAAGAAGTAAATTAACTAAAATAGTCTGTTGTGTAAATCCAAATTATGAGATTAAAGATGGAGAAGTGAGTATAGATGGGAGAAGTAAAGCAAATGTAAATCAAGTTCATATAGCAAGGAGTCAAGAGATAACTTCTTTCTTATAAGATAAATATTTATTTTAAAATACCACTACTGTATACTTGAAAAATGACATTTTAAAATTATTAAAAAGTGAAATTTCTACCTAAAAAATAAAATATAAAAACTAAACATTAAAGAATGGGCAGAGATTTTTCCATTACACACACATACACACACGAATGGATGGCAAAATTAGTTGCAAACAATATAGCATTTTAGACAGAAACACTGAAAAGGACAAGAAAGTATAATTTAGCTCTACTTACCATGAATATCTAACAGTATAAAAGTTGTGCATCAAAATATATGGATCAAAGACTTTAAGATAAAAGAAGTAACTGATAGAACCACACTATTGTTCAGATAATTTAATCAATTTATTTCAGGAGAAAAAATACAAAGGATTTGTTTACATAATAGATATAATTTAATAATATTAAAATATATGTCCTACAAAGAGCAACTTTTTCACTTAAGTATTCATGGATCACCTAAAAAGTTTTTGGAAGAAAAATTGAAGGTATACTAGGCCAAAAGGAAATCTCAATAATTGTTCTAAGGAAAAACAATACCTCTCAAACCACTAGTGCGGTTAATTATCTGACCTTATTATCTGACCACAATACAGTGAAAAAAAAAAGTCAAATAGTAAATCTCAATAGAAACAGTTCCTTAAACACTTAACGGTACTATTTTCAACTGTCATTCTATCAAAGAGGAAGCCAAAACATCATTAGGAAATAATGATATGTAGCCAAAAGTATGCTCCGAGGTAAATGTCCACATTTAAAAATTGTATTAATGTAAAAGGAAAAATAAATGAACCATGATTCAACCAATAAGAGTCATAAAAGAACAGAGTGATCCTAAGGAAAATAAGAAAGAGTAACAAAGTAAAAAAGGACAAAGGAAAAACAGCATTACTAAATAATAAACTGGCCTTTTGAAAAACAACAAGAACAAAAACATCTAAGAAAATAATATATATATTATACAGATAACATTAATATAATGACATTATATGTAATACAATATATAATCTAAATAATAATGTTGTTAATGAAAAATATTGCCTGCTATATCACCAAACAAAGGATGTTGCAGCCATCAAGCCATCACATTACAGCCATCCCTGTGGTGAGCCCTGAGGGAACTCAGGATAGAAACATAATGCCCATCATCATCAGACACTGTACCACACCCCCCCCACTGGCCCCAGATAGCTGAGGTGCATATCAAAGGAATGATTTCAGTCAGCCCAAACTCTTGTATCTTCCCATATACAGAAAGGCACTAAATTCCTTAACTTGAGATATCTGGTTTTCTTTAATTAATAGTAATCTTTTGATGTTCCAACTACCTGGTTTTTGTTGCAAAAACTCCTATATATACTGGCTCCCCACCTTGCCTCTTTGGAACATCTTTCAGAGTTATTTGAGGTGCTATGTTCCACGCTGAAGTCCCCAGTTTTATCCACTGAAGAAAACATTAACTCTCAACTTTTAGGTTGTGCATCTGTTTTCAATTGACAATATATAATCTATATATAAGTATACATAATAGGGGGCTTCCCTGGTGGCGCAGTGGTTGAGAGTCTGCCTGCTAATGCAGGGGACGTGGGTTTGAGCCCTGGTCTGGGAAGATCCTACATGCCACGGAGCAACTGGACCCGTGAGCCACAACTACTGAGCCTGCGCGTCTGGAGCCTGTGCTCTGCAACAGGAGAGGCCACAACACAACAGTGAGAGGCCTGCGCACCGTGATGAAGAGTGGACCCCACTTGCCACAACTAGAGAAAGCCCTCACACAGAAACAAAGACCCAACACAGCCAAAGATAATAAATAAATAAATAAAATGTGACACCTTAAAAAAAAAAGTATACATAATGGTATTACATACAGTTATATTACAGTTAGATATATATAACTATATATATAATTGGCTAAACATTTTTTTAAAAATCTTATAAAATGGACATGGTTCTGGAGAATATAAATAAAAAAAATTAAAATCGAGAAAAGTTACCAAAGAATTACCTTTCAAAAAGGCTTTAAGGCCAGATGGTTTCCTTCAAACTTATAAGGACAGCAATCCCAAGTGTCTCCAGAGAAAGAAAAAGTTGCAAAATTTCACAATTTTTACATCTCTTGATATCAAAAACTGGCAGAGAGAGAGGCCAGTTTCAAGGTCAAACAAATCTGGGTTAGGAAGCCTGGCTCTTCATTTATTTATTTATTTATTTTTAATTTTTTTTATTTATTTATTTTTTTGCGGTATGCGGGCCTCTCACTGTTGTGGCCTCCCCCGTTGCGGAGCACAGGCTCCGGACGCGCAGGCTCCGGACGCGCAGGCTCAGCGGCCATGGCTCATGGGCCCAGCCGCTCCGCGGCATATGGGATCCTCCCAGACCGGGGCACGAACCCGTATCCCCTGCATCGGCAGGCGGACTCTCAACCACTTGCCTGGCTCTTCATTTATTACCTGCACTACCTTCTACATGAGGAACAAATGAAAAAACCATAAAGAATACTTTAAAAGATTCTGTTTATCTGCCATAAGTACACAAGTAGTATTGCCAAGCTGCTGTAGCAATAATATAGAACACACACACACACACACACACACACACACACATTATTCAGTAAAAGAAACTATAAATTTCTACTAAGAAAAAGAAGCACAAATAAAATATTCTAAAGCCAAACCAATAGCATATTAAAGAACTAAATTTAATTTGTGAATATAAGCAGAAAATATATTAAGAAATCTGTTATTCTAATAAATCACATCAACAATTTTAGTATGAGCACTATATATTAATCTCAACAGACACTGAGAAAACACCCAAATCCCATTCCTAACAAACCTTTATAAAACCAAAAATGCTGCATAGACACAATAAACAAAAGCAAACATCCACAAAAAGTGAAAAAAAAAGGTAAAAAAATCCAGGGAAAATCAAGACCTATACATGAAAGCCTACTGTCATTCTTGACATTTAACATTTTAAATGGTTAGCTAATATAATAGAAATATTAATAGTGATATCAGCTTCCATAGTTTTAATACTCTCCATATGCCTAAATTTATTTAATCCTAGCAACAATCTTGTGATTCTGGGTTACTACCCCTAATTTCAGATGAAGAAACTGAAACTGAAGGTTAAGAAACTTAATTTTCACTTGTTCAAGGCTACGCAGGTAGCACTGGTGTACAGACAGGTTTGGAACTGAAGTCAACCTGATTCCAAGAGCTAAACGTATAATGACTAATTTGTACAATAAGAACAAACATGAAAAATACTCAAATGAACAGAGATAAGTATTACTATTGTCAGATACTATGTATTCTTCAAAAAAAAAAAACAACCCTCAAGATAATCAGTTACATGTGAATTAAAGGGGCAAGAGATAAGAAAAATATACAAAAACAACAGCTCTGTTATAAACAAGCAATAATCAGTTAAAGGCATAATGGTAATAGCAAAACAAACAAATATTTACTACTCTAAAAATATATCTAATCCCAAAAGTATGGGACTAAAGACACGCCTAAAACTTTGGAAAACCAACTGTTATAAAAAGGCCAAGATTCATATAATTGTCATAAATTGTCGCTGGGATTGTTTTTGGAACACAGTAATATGGTGCTTAATTTTATCTGGAAAAATGAACAGGTAAGAATGTTTAAGAAAATGTTTAAAAAGTGGGGTGATACTATAGTGTCAAAAGAATTAATAGAATAATAGAACAGGAAACTCTAAAAGAGGCCTTCATAAATGCAACAATTTGAATGAAAAACATTGTTTTGGCAAGGGGTGGATACTTAACAAATGACATTGCGCAAATGGGACCTCTATAAAAATTCAATTTAGATCCTCACACTGAACACCAAAATAAATTCTATTTGGTTAGATATTAATATTGAAAAATGAAACAAGAAAACACTAGATGCAAATGGAAGTTGGAAGTTAATAGATTTTGAGATAGGAAAGGACTTTCTAACCTAAGAGTTCTTTTTTTTTTGTTTTTTTTTTTTTTTTTTTTTTTTTTTTTTTTTTTTTTTCTTTTTTTTCTTTTTTGCGGTATGCGGGCCTCTCACTGTTGTGGCCTCTCCCGTTGCGGAGCACAGGCTCCGGATGCGCAGGCCCATCGGCCATGGCTCACGGGCCCAGCCGCTCCGCGGCATATGGGATCCTCCCAGACCGGGGCACGAACCCGTATCCCCTGCATCGGCAGGCGGACTCTTAACCACTGCGCCACCAGGGAGGCCCTAACCTAAGAGTTCTTAACCTGGGGTATAGGGATGAACCTATGGGACAGCAAATCCCTTGCTATGTATGTTTGGGCTTATTTTAGGAGAAAGCATACATAACTTTCATCAGCATACAGAAGATTCTCCAGGATATACAAAAGATTAGGTATGACTAATTGAAGAACTTATAGAGGACACATATATTTGACTAAATAATAACTAAAAAATAGATATTAGCTGTCTATGTCAAAACAGTATGAAGAAAACTTGAAAGCAAATGACAAATTGATAAAATATTTGTAATAACTATGGCCAGGAGGTAATATATTGACTATATACTGATAAGAAAAATATTATCAATGTGAAAGATTAGTAGATGATTTGTAAAGAATTCATAGCATTAGTACCCTTGAGTGACTCTGAAACACATTTCTGAAACTCAATTTTAATATTAATTCTTACAGTTTGGGAATTTCTAATACCAAATTTCCAACAAGTGAACAGAGACAGCACCCACAAAAACCTGAAACCTTCTTCAACCTAATTTTCCTTGGTTGCAGGTTAGATGAAGCATTTTTTGGTTAAAAAGTATAATAAAAAAGTTAACGGGGAAGAAATGACAAAATGCACAACAAAATCTGAAGGGAAAGTGACATGCAGATTGAAGATAGTAGAGTAGGAAATATTTTTACAATAAATATTGTATAGATTAAGAATATTTGGACCCAGAATTATAGTATTGGGAGTTACTGCACTATTCAAGCATAAAAGTCACTTAAAATTGATTTTTGGGGGAGACTTTCGATTTTTGCTTATATACTTCATGATTTATATTCTTCTTTTCAAAGAGCATGTATTATTTTAGTGATAATAATCTAGTTATAAAAATAGTCCTCCTTGTAGAAAATGGACTTGAGGACACAGGGAAGGGTAAGGGTAAGCTGGGGCGAAGTGAGAGAGTGGGATGGACATATATACACTGCCAAATGTAAAATAGATAGCTAGTGGGAAGCAGCCGCATAGCACAGGGAGATCAGCTCGGTGCTTTGTGACCACCTAGAGGGGTGGGATAGGGAGGGTGGGAGGGAGACTCAAGAGGGAGGAGATATGGGGATTGTATGTATATGTATAGCTAATTCACTTTGTTATAAAGCAGGAACTAACACACCATTGTAAAGCAATTATACTCCAATAAAGATGTTAAAAAAAAAAAAAAGGTCCTCCTGCTAATGATATCGGTGGCTATGGGATTGCTCTTCCTAGGATCTTTCAGTGTTAAATATTTATTTGCTTCTAAGAAGTTAGTGACAAAGGGCATCAGTGGAAGATTGGTAACTTTTAATTTTGCCAAATAAGGACAACATCATTTCACATAATTAAGAAAATTTTATATCAAAATAGTATATAATTTCCAAATAAGTCACTTAAAATTTTTTAAATTAAAAAATACCTTTATTTTTAAACTAAGCTATACTGCATTACTATTATTCTTCTCTGCCTGGTGATCCTCGAACACTCTCACTAAATAGCATCTCTACAGACCAGATGGTCTCTGGGCAACCTTCCAATGTTATGATGTCTCAGACAAACTGATAACAATTATTTTATGTTCCAGGTATGGTATCACATGTAATTGAGAGTTTTAGCACAATGAAAATTATAAAATTGAACACATCTGCTATGGAAAACAAGGCTATTACATGTCAACTCCAATGGCACCTAAACTCAGAGCAATGAATAAGAATTCAGCATGACTAATACAATCACTTCCATATCATGCTCACTCCAGGAAGCTCTCTACAATATTCTTTCAAGTAGGTTGTAAAGGTTTCCAACAGCTAAATACCAAGCAGACTCCTCTGAGAGCCTACCTTAAATATCACTCAAATTCTCTTTCTTCCTCCCAACATTCCTCAGTTGTGTACCAAGTTTTTCAGATGTACTGGGGGTGCCCACCGAAGACAGAAAATTAAGGTTTTTGCTGTATTCTTTCTGACTGGATGAACAATTTTAATCTCTGAAGTGATGTCCAACAAGTTTCATATACAGGCATGTTTCTAAATTTGTTGTAGGAATTTTTAAAAATTATGGATCATTCAGGGTTTTCTCCTTTTCATTTGACCTTCTGTTACCTACTTGGCCATGACTGAATCACCAATGCATGAAAAAAGGAGAAACTTGGAAGAATTGTAGGTAGAACTTCCGGGTAAGATGGCGGAAGAGTAAGACGCGGAGATCACCTTCCTCCCCACAGATACACCAGAAATACAGCTACACGTGGAACAACTCCTACAGAACACCTACTGAACGCTGGCAGAAGACCCCAGACCTCCCAAAAGGCAAGAAACTCCCCACATACCTGGGTGGGGCAAGGCAGGGGGATTCCCGCACAGGGGGGCGGTGCCGAGCGGCACTCACCAGCCCGAGAGACTTGTCTGCTCCCCCGCCGGGGCGGGCGGAGCTGGAGCTGAGGCTCGGGCTTCGGTCAGAGCGCAGGGAGAGGACTGGGGCTGGCGGCGAGAGCTCAGCCTGAGGGGGGCTGATGTGCCACAGCTGGCCGGGAGGGAGTCCGGGAAAACTCTGGAGCTGCCGAAGAGGCAGGAGCCTTTTTCTTCCCTCTTGGTTTCCTGGTGCGCGAGGAGAGGGGATTAAGAGCGCCGCGTAAAGGAGCTCCAGAGACGGGCGCTGGTCGCGGCTGAAAGCGCGGAGCCCAGAGACGGGCGTGGGACGCTGGGGCTGCTGCTGCTGCCGCCAAGAAGCCTGTGTGCGAGTGCAGGTCACTGTCCACACCACCCTTCCGGGAGCCTGTGCAGCCTGCCACTGCTGGGGTCCCGGGATCCAGGGGCGGCTTCCCTGGGAGAACGCACGGCGCGCCTCGGGCTGGTGCAACGTCACGCCGACCTCTGCCGCTGCGGGCTCGCCCCGCACTCCGTGCCCGTCCCTCCCGCGCCCCTCCCTCCCGCCCGGCCTGAGTGAGCCGGAGTCCCCGAAGAGGCTGCTCCTTTGACCCTGTCCTGTCTGAGCGAAGAACAGACGCCCTCCGGCGACCTACACGCAGTGGCGGGGCCAAATCCAAAGCTGAGACCCAGGAGCTGTGAGAACAAAGAAGAGAAAGGGAAACCTCTCCCAGCAGCCTCAGAAGCAGCGGATTAAAGCTCCACAATCAACTTCATGTACCCTGCATCTGTGGAATACATGAATAGACAACAAATCATCCCAAATTGAGGAGCCAGGAGTCAGTGCTGTGCCTCTGAGGTGGGAGAGCCAACTTCAGGACACTGGTCCACAAGAGACCTCCCAGCTCCACATAATATCAAACGGCGAAAATCTTCCAGAGATCTCCATCTCAACACCAGCACCCAGCTTCACTCAACGACCAGCAAGCTACAGTGCTGGACACCCTATGCCAAACAACTAGCAAGACAGGAACACAACGCCACCCATTAGCAGAGAGGCTGCCTCAAATCATAAAAAGTCCGCAAACACCCCAAAACACACCACCAGACGTGGACCTGCCCACCAGAAAGACAAGATCCAGCCTCATCCACCAGAACACAGGCAGTAGTCCCCTCCACCAAGAAGCCTACACAACCCACTAAACCAACCTTAGCCACTGGGGACAGACACCAAAAACAACGGGAACTACGAACCTGCAGCCTGCAAAAAGGAGACCCCAAACACAGTAACATAAGCAAAATGAGAAGACAGAAAAACACACAGCAGGAGAAGGAGCAAGATAAAAACCCACCAGACCTAACAAATGAAGAGGTAATAGGCAGTCTATCTGAAAAAGAATTCAGAATAATGATGGTAAAGATGATCCAAAATCTTGGAAATAGAATAGACAAAATGCAAGAAACAGTTAACAAGGACCTAGAAGAACTAAAGACGAATCAAGCATCGATTAAAAACACAATAAATGAAATAAAAAATACTCTAGATGGGATCAATAGCAGAATAACTGAGGCAGAAGAACGGATAAGTGAGGTGGAAGATAAAATAGTGGAAATAACTGCTGCACAGCAAAATAAAGAAAAAAGAATGAAAAGAACAGAGGACAGTCTCAGAGACCTCTGGGACAACATTAAACGCACCAACATTCGAATTATAGGGGTTCCAGAAGAAGAAGAGAAAAAGAAAGGGACTGAGAAAATATTTGAAGAGATTATAGTTGAAAACTTCCCTAATATGGGAAAGGAAATAGTTAATCAAGTCCAGGAGGCACAGAGAGTCCCATACAGAATAAATCCAAGGAGAAATACACCAAGACACATATTAATCAAACTGTCAAAAATTAAACACAAAGAAATCATATTAAAAGCAGCAAGGCAAAAACAACAAATAACACACAAGGGAATCCCCATCAGGATAACAGCTGATCTCTCAGCAGAAACTCTACAAGCCAGAAGGGAGTGGCAGGACATACTTAAAGTGATGAAGGAGAAAAACCTGCAACCAAGATTACTCTACCCAGCAAGGATCTCATTCAGATTTGATGGAGAAATTAAAACCTTTACAGACAAGCAAAAGCTGAGAGAGTTCAGCACCACCAAACCAGCTTTACAACAAATGCTAAAGGAACTTCTCTAGGCAAGAAACACAACAGAAGGAAAAGAACTACAATAACGAACCCAAAACAATTAAGAAAATGGGAATAGGAACATACATATCAATAATTACCTTAAATGTAAATGGACTAAATGCTCCCACCAAAAGACACAGACTGGCTGAATGGATACAAAAACAAGACCCATATATATGCTGTCTACAAGAGACCCACTTCAGACCTAGAGACACATACAGACTGAAAGTAAGGGGATGGAAAAAGATATTCCATGCAAATGGAAACCAAAAGAAAGCTGGAGTAGCAATTCTCATATCAGACAAAATAGACTTTAAAATAAAGACTACTAGAAGAGACAAAGAAGGACACTACATAATGATCAAGGGATCAATCCAAGAAGAAGATATAACAATTGTAAATATTTATGCACCAAACATAGGAGCACCTCAATACATAAGGGAAATATTAACAGCCATAAAAGGAGAAATCGACAGTAACACAATCATAGTAGGGGACTTTAACACCCCACTTTCACCAATGGACAGGTCATCCAAAATGAAAATAAATAAGGAAACACAAGCTTTAAATGATACATTAAACAAGATGGACTTAGTTGATATTTATAGGACATTCCATCCAAAAACAACAGAATACACATTTTTCTCAAGTGCTCATGGAACATTCTCCAGGATAGATCATATCTTGGGTCACAAATCAAGCCTTGGTAAATTTAAGAAAATTGAAATTGTATCAAGTATCTTTTCCGACCACAATGCTATGAGACTAGATATCAATTACAGGAAAAGAGCTGTAAAACATACAAACACATGGAGGCTAAACAATACACTACTTAATAACGAAGTGATCACTGAAGAAATCAAAGAGGAAATTAAAAAATACCTAGAAACAAATGACAATGGAGACACGACGACCCAAAACCTATGGGATGCAGCAAAAGCAGTTCTAAGAGGGAAGTTTATGGCAATACAATCCCACCTTAAGAAACAGGAAATATCTCGAATAAACAACCTAACCTTGCACCTAAAGCAATTAGAGAAAGAAGAACAAAAACATCCCAAAGTTAGCAGAAGGAAAGAAATCATAAAAATCAGATCAGAAATAAATGAAAAAGAAATGAAGGAAATGATAGCAAAGATCAATAAAACTAAAAGCTGGTTCTTTGAGAAGATAAACAAAATTGATAAACCATTAGCCAGACTCATCAAGAAAAAAAGGGAGAAGACTCAAATCAATAGAATTAGAAATGAAAAAGGAGAAGTAACAACTGACACTGCAGAAATACAAAAGATCATGAGAGATTACTATAAGCAACTCTATGCCAATAAAATGGACAACCTGGAAGAAATGGACAAATTCTTAGAAATGCACAACCTGCCAAGACTGAATCAGGAAGAAATAGAAAATATGAACAGACCAATCACAAGCACTGAAATTGAAACTGTGATTAAAAATCTTCCAACAAACAAAAGCCCAGGACCAGATGGCTTCACAGGCGAATTCTATCAAGCATTTAGAGAAGAGCTAACACCTATCCTTCTCAAACTCTTCCAAAATATAGCAGAGGGAGGAACACTCCCAAACTCATTCTACGAGGCCACCATCACCTTGATACCAAAACCAGACAAGGATGTCACAAAGAAAGAAAACTACAGGCCAATATCACTGATGAACATAGATGCAAAAATCCTCAACAAAATACTAGCAAACAGAATCCAACAGCACATTAAAAGGATCATACACCATGATCAAGTGGGGTTTATTCCAGGAATGCAAGGATTCTTCAATATACGCAAATCAATCAATGTGATACACCATATTAACAAACTGAAGGAGAAAAACCATATGATCATCTCAATAGATGCAGAGAAAGCTTTTGACAAAATTCAACACCCATTTATGATAAAAACCCTGCAGAAAGTAGGCATAGAGGGAACTTTCCTCAACATAATAAAGGCCATATATGACAAACCCACAGCCAGCATCGTCCTCAATGGTGAAAAACTGAAACCATTTCCACTAAGATCAGGAACAAGACAAGGTTGCCCACTCTCACCACTCTTATTCAACATAGTTTTGGAAGTTTTAGCCACAGCAATCAGAGAAGAAAAGGAAATAAAAGGAATCCAAATGGGAAAAGAAGAAGTAAAGCTGTCAGTGTTTGCAGATGACATGATACTATACATAGAGAATCCTAAAGATGCTACCAGAAAACTGCTAGAGCTAATCAATGAATTTGGTAAAGTTGCAGGATACAAAATTAATGCACAGAAATCTCTGGCATTCCTATATACTAATGATGAAAAATCTGAAAGTGAAATCAAGGAAACACTCCCATTTACCATTGCAACAAAAAGAATAAAATATCTAGGAATAAACCTACCTAAGGAGACAAAAGACCTGTATGCAGAAAATTATAAGACACTGCTGAAAGAAATTAAAGATGATACAAATAGATGGAGAGATGTACCATGTTCTTGGATTGGAAGAATCAACATTGTGAAAATGACTCTACTACCCAAAGCAATCTACAGATTCAATGCAATACCTATCAAACTACCAATGGCATTTTTCACAGAACTAGAACAAAAAATTTCACAATTTGTATGGAAACACAAAAGACCCCGAATAGCCAAAGCAATCTTGAGAACGAAAAACGGAGCTGGAGGAATCAGGCTCCCTGACTTCAGACTGTACTACAAAGCTACAGTAATCAAGACAGTATGGTACTGGCACAAAAACAGAAAGATAGATCAATGGAACAGGATAGAAAGCCCAGAGATACACCCACGGACATATGGTCACCTTATCTTTGATAAAGGAGGCAGGAATGTACAGTGGAGAAAGGACAGTCTCTTCAATAAGTGGTGCTGGGAAAACTGGACAGGGACATGTAAAAGTATGAGATTAGATCACTCCCTAACACCATACACAAAAATTAGCTCAAAATGGATTAAAGACCTAAATGTAAGGCCAGACACTATCAAACTCCTAGAGGAAAACATAGGCAGAACACTCTATGACATAAATCACAGCAAGATCCTTTTTGACCCACCTCCTAGAGAAATGGAAATAAAGACAAAAATAAACACATGGGACCTAATGAAACTTCAAAGCTTTTGCACAGCAAAGGAAACCATAAACAAGACGAAAAGACAACCCTCAGAATGGGAGAAAATATTTGCAAATGAAGCAACTGACAAAGGATTAATCTCCAAAATTTATAAGCAGCTCATCCAGCTCAATAGCAAAAAAACAAACAACCCAATCCAAAAATGGGCAGAAGACCTAAATAGACATTTCTCCACAGAAGATATACAGACAGCCAACGGGCACATGAAAGGATGCTCAACATCTTTACTCATTAGAGAAATGCAAATCAAAACTACAATGAGATATCATCTCACACCAGTCAGAATGGCCATCATCAAAAAATCTAGAAACAATAAATGCTGGAGAGGGTGTGGAAAAAAGGGAACACTCTTGCACTGCTGGTGGGAATGTGAATTGGTACAGCCACTATGGAGAACGGTATGGAGGTTCCTTAAAAAACTACAAATAGAACTACCATATGACCCAGCAATCCCACTACTGGGCATATACCCTGAGAAAACCATAATTCAAAAAGAGACATGTACCAAAATGTTCATAGCAGCCCTATTTACAATAGCCCGGAGATGGAAACAACCTAAGTGTCCATCATCGGATGAATGGATAAAGATGATGTGGCACATATATACAATGGAATATTACTCAGCCATAAAAAGAAATGAAATTGAGCTATTTGTAATGAGGTGGATGGACCTAGAGTCTGTCATACAGAGTGAAGTAAGTCAGAAAGAGAAAGACAAATACTGTATGCTGACACATATATATGGAATTTAAGAATAAAATGTCATCAAGAACATAGGGGTAAGACAGGAATAAAGACACAGACCTACTAGAGAATGGACTTGAGGATATGGGGAGGGGGAAGGGTAAGCTGTGACAAAGTGAAAGAGCGGCATGGACATATATACACTACCAAACGTAAGGTAGATAGCTAGTGGGAAGCAGCCGCATAGCACAGGGAGATCAGCTCGGTTCTTTGTGACCGCCTGGAGGGGTGGGATAGGGAGGGTGGGAGGGAGACGCAAAAGGGAGGGGATATGGGAACATATGTATATGTATAACTGATTAAATTTGTAAAATAAAAAAATAAATAAATAAAAAATAAAAAATAAATAAAATTAAAAAAAAAAAAAAAAAAAGGAGAAACTTGGTTCATGTTGCAATCAAACAATAACTCCGTAAAAACTCACAAAACCCAGGTATAAGTTGGATCACTTTAAAGACTCCTGTCAAAATGTATCATCTCATTGATGGCCTTGCCTTATCCTTATTTGCTATTCTTCACTCTTTTCTACTCTTACTCCACTTTCTGTCACAATATTATCCTTTGTTTTATTTTTTTTCCCTTTCATAGCAATTAATGTTAGTATTATTATCTTTAATATATGGAATGTATGCTCTACTAGAGCCAGGTCCAAAGCATCACATACATTTGTACTCATTCTGCTCTACCATTCCTGGCATCTCTGGCATGGAACATGCATGTCTTGCTCAGATGTATTTTAGTTCCAAGCATACTGCCAGGGACATACTGAATCACATCACAACTATGGTGCTAAAGATTACAACCATGACTGTAAGATGTAATACAGTTTCAGAGATGTGAAAAAAATGTTTATTTCAAAATGAAGAAATGATGGTAAGAAGCATGACTCAATAAATATTTCTTGAATGAATTAATCAATATTTAGAGTTAAGACTAAACTTGTTGGCATTATACCCCACTAACTCCAGTTACTTGAAGAGATATCTATCCATACTTTTTTTTTTAACATCTTTTTTGGAGTATAATTGCTTTACAGTGGTGTGTTAGTTTCTGCTTTATAACAAAGTGAATCACCTATACGTATACATATATCCCCATATTCCCTCCTTCTTGAGTCTCCCTCCCACCCCTCTATGTGGTCACAAAGCACCGAGCTGATCTCCCTGTGCTATGCAGCTGCTTCCCACTAGCTATCTATTTTACATTTGGTAGTGTATATATGTCCATGCCACTCTCTCACTTCGTCCCAGCTTATCCTTCCCCCTCCCTGTGTCCTCAAGTCCATTCTCTACGTCTACATCTTTATTCCTGTCCTGCCCCTAGGCTCTTCAGAACCATTTTTTCTTTTTTTAGATTCCATATATATGTGTTAGTATACGGTATTTGTTTTTCTATTTCTTACTTCACTCTGTATGACAGACTCTAAGTCCATCCACCTCACTACAAATAAATCAATTCCATTTCTTTTTATGGCTGAGTAATATTCCATTGTATATATGTACCACATCTTCTTTATCCATTCATCTGTCGATGGATACTTAGGTTGTTTCCATGTCCTGGCTACTGTAAATAGAGCTGCAATGAACACTGTGGTACATAACTCTTTTTGAATTATGGTTTTCTCAGGGTATATGCCCAGTAGTGGGATTGCTGGGTCATATGGTAGTTCTAGTTTTAGTTTTTTGGGTTTTTTTTTGTGTGTGTGTGGTACGTGGGCCTCTCACTGTTGTGGCCTCTCCCGTTGCGGAGCACAGGCTCCGGACGCGCAGGCTCAGCGGCCATGGCTCACGGGCCCAGCCGCTCCGCGGCATGTGGGATCTTCCCGGACCACGGCACGAACCCGTGTCCCCTGCATCGGCAGGTGGACTCTCAACCACTGCGCCACCAGGGAAGCCCCTAGTTTTAGTTTTTTAAGGAACCTCCATACTGTTCTCCATAGTGGCTGTATCAATTTACATTCCCACCAGCAGTGTAAGAGGGTTCCCTTTTCTCCACACCCTCTCCAGCATTTATTGTTTGTAGACTTTTTGATGGTGGCCATTCTGACCGGTGTGAGGTGATACCTCATTGTAGTTTTGATTTGCATTTCTCTAATGATTAGTGATGTTGAGCATCCTTTCACGTGTTTGTTGGCAATCTGTATATCTTCTCTGGAGAAATGTCTATTTAGGTCTTCTGCCCATTTTTGGATTGGGTTTTTTTTTTTTTTGATATTGAGCTGCATGAGCTGCTTGTAAATTTTGGAGATTAATCTTTTGTCAGTTGCTTCATTTGCAAATATTTTTCTATCCATACTTTTGAAAAACCAAAGGGAGAGTTCCTTCCCTCCCTTCCTTCCTTCATTATACAAGTATTTGATTGCCTACTATGTGCTAAACATTGTTATTATTGCTGGGGCTACTGCTGCATACCCACTTTCAAGACAGCTTACAGTTGGGATGGGGGTGTTCTTTTGATCTATGGGCCACTTGCAAATGAATCACCCAAACTATCCTGAGGACTCTGAAATCTGCATCTTTAAACAAGATTCAGTAAGACTCATATGCACATTAAAGCTGAAAAGAGAATCTTCAGATAAACAACAAGGTCACACTGTATAGCACAGGGAACAATATCCAATATCCTTTGATAAACCATAATGGAAAAGAATAAGAAAAAGAAGGCACATATATGTATAACTGAATCAGTTTGCTGTACAGCAGAAATTAACACAACATTGTAAATCAACTATACTTCAATTAAAAAACAAAGAATCTTCAAAGTATAGCTCGAATCCCTCTTCTTTTGTAAAGTCTTCCTAAATCATCTCTGTTCAAAATTTCATCACCCTTCTCCATACTCATGGCCCTTATACTTCACAGCAGCCATTTATAATTAACCATGTCTCGTTATAGCTCTTAAAACACATGATGTAGTGTGATGGTGGGCTCCGGTGTCACACTGCCTTGAGTTCAATTTCCAGATCTATCACCTCTTGCCTATGCAAGTTCTAAGCCTCCAGTTCCACATCGAAATATGGTGATGTTGCCTACTTTATAAGCGCTGCGTTGAGGATTAAATGAGATGACCAATGACAGCACTAAGTTCAGTATTTGGCATAGAGTAAGAATTCAATAAAAGTTGGCAGCTGCTTTTATTTTTCATCATTTTACTTTTCATTTTACCTTCTTGCACTCTTACACACTATTTCCACACTCAGTTGGGGCTGACGGCAAGAAGAATCTTTTGCCTCATACACAGTATGTCACAGTCAGATGTGCTATGATTTTTATTGGGTAGGATGACACTACCAGGCTTTGCAGGCATCTTGTTTTTCTGGCATATGCAAAGAACATAAAACTTTACTTCATCTCAGTCGCACATATGGTTACTCAATAAGATTTAGAATCAGAATGAATAGAGAAATGAAAACTTAATCCTAGATGGTAAGAAATAAGCCCATCTTCTAAGCACAAAATGTCTTTCTTTTTGTCTTGCATGTTCTATTTCAGGTATCATAGTTTATTTTACTAGAAATTTGTTGCTTTGAGCTTGACACATCAAATGCCATAAACAACTTGTTGACGTCAGGATGAATAAATCTTATATGCTAGTGAAATGACATGCCTTTCAATCTGTCAAGTATATTTATCTTATTTATTTTTTTCTCATATTGATAATGGTAAAGTGTATTATGATTAAAATTCTTTAAAAAGAGGGACAGAAAGAATGCTGGAATCAGCTAAATACAAAAAACTAGATGCTAGTGTCACTGGGAACAATTATGCTCTTCTGAACAAATGACACAAAAATCTCCTAGAAGCAAAAAATTATAGGTCAAGAAAATGTGGGCACAGGCAAGATTGATTCAAAACTCAGCCCAAGAACACTTGGTGTAAAAATAGATTTGAATTTTAACTGCATTTCAATATAGAGCTGAGGAATATATTTGAGAATCTTCAAATACAAAGATAGTGATATTCCAGGAAGCCATACAATAAGTCATTTTGCAAAATGTACTGAAATATGCTTTGATTAAAGTGATTAAGCAGCAGATTATGATGTGAAACTATAATGAACCCTGGAAAAAAAAAGTCAGCTTCTCCTATCCCTAGCAAGAAAAATTATATTTGATAGTATTTGGGGTGTTACCATAGACACTATCAAGAACAAAAATTTCTTGGCAATGAATATAATCCACAAATCCTCAAGAGACTAAATTTAAATACTAGGTTTTACATACTTCTTATAAACTCACTAATACACTAGTAGATTGTCTAAGAAATTTTATGGGATAACTGCATAAAAATTAATTTGCTATTAACATCTTATTTAAATTAAAGGATGTGGCAGTAGATGAGCAATTTATAATGTAAATAAATCTATTCTCTTTATGTTCTTTCTCTTTTTAAAAATGTAAATTGTCTCAGACATTTATAGCAATCATGATCTTAGTGAAAAGCCTTTTCTAAGGAGTAATTCATAAATATTTAGGAAGCTGATGCACCAAAGCCCAGTCAGTAATTGTAGGAGAAATTTGCTATAGGTCTTGTCACAAGACCTGTAAGCCCAGGGACCTTGTTCCATTGGGTATTTATGCTTCTTCTAATTCTCAGAATCCCATGGGAAGAAAAGGGTATCTATTTCAATAAATGGTATGCAATCCACCCAAGAGCTCAGCTGAAGAACTAGAACTCAGCCTTGAGTTTTTCCTTTACCCCAAAGCCCATGATCTAATTCTCTCCCTGTTTGCTGTACATGCAAAATGTATAGCAGATCTATCCATTTCTCTCTATCCCCATCACCATCATCTTGACCAGGCTATCCCAACCTCTCCTGATCTACAGAACTAACTTCCAAAATGGTTTACCTGCCTTGCTCCCACACCAGGACTTCTCCAAGGAGAATCTGGAATGATCTTTAAAAATTTTCATCAAGTCATATCTCCCTCCTTAAAAGACTCCATAGGTCTCTTATCATGCTTACCTACTATGACGCCATATGTATACTGGACTTTTCCAACCCTCTCCTCACTTTAGCCATACAGATCTTCCTACTCCTCAAAGCCAGTAACCTTGTTCCAACCACAGGGTCTTCCGAGCTGGCTCTTCCCTCTCCCTGGAATGCACAGGCCAGCTCTTTACAAGGCAGGCTTCTTTTTTTTTTTTTTTTCTTTTTGCGGTATGCGGGCCTCTCACTGTTGTGGCCTCTCCCGTTGCGGAGCACAGGCTCCGGATGTGCAGGCCCAGCGGCCATGGCTCACGGGCCCAGCCGCTCCGCGGCATATGGGATCCTCCCAGACCGGGGCACGAACCCGTATCCCCTGCATCGGCAGGCGGACTCTTAACCACTGCGCCACCAGGGAGGCCCAAGGCAGGCTTCTTCTTATGTTTCAGGTCTCAGCTAAAATATCACTTCCTCCCAGAGGTCTCTCCTTAACCACTGTATGTAAAAATATCTCCGTTACTCCCCATTATTCTACTGTTTTTCTCAGTACTTATTGTTTGCTTTTTTACAGACTGCCTCACCAAATAGGATGAAAGTTCCACCTCTGTCAATCCAACAATCAATTCACAATACCTAGCATAGGAACTGACAATCAGTGGACCATTAATACATGTCTGTTGAATGAATGAATGATTCCATCTAAGGTCTATGTTACCAACAACCTTAGTCTCTTTATATACCTTTCAGAGATGAGAAAAATGAGATCAGAAGTTTCCTTCCAAACACCCCTCTTCTACACCGACTCTTTTTTTGGTGGACTTAAACTGGGAGAAGCTTCCTACTTTGTGTTTTCTCCGAGTGGTGTCATTTTTACAGAATTCTAGGCATAGTGTCCTTTCAGATGGGATTCTTGTCAAGGTGGTGGAGAGGATGGCATATCATAGATAATGATATAATTGCTATGAAATCAGTCAAATCCCAGAGGACACTGTAAAGACCTTTCCCACCCCCAATCTTTCAGCATTACTGCTTAGGATAAATCACAATTTGAATATTTAGAACATGAGACATTTCTAATATATGACATATGACACTTGAAAATGATATCTGACCAGCTCTACAAGGAAAAACTCTGGGGACTGCAACAAGACTGAGAATTACTCTTCTTAAGAAATAGTCTTTATTACTACAGTAATAAGAGCAAAATACATTCAGTGAATAATCACCTAATAGACTCATTCTCTGTTCTCAGTTCAGTCTCTGGGCAACTCAACCATCCATCAAGTTTCTTAGTTTCCTCAACTCAGGAAGGGGATGGAAAACACTGGCTAAATCTCCAGATAATACAAGGTGAATAAGCCTGTTGACCAGGGCTTTTCTAGAAATAAAGGATACCTTTGGAAGCTGCATTGTTTTAAGCCATGGACCATCAGTTAAGGTACAAAGTTGAGTCCAGTGAGAATTGGCTTCTACATAATTTGAACTTGCAAAGTGCTAGAGGACACAGTGTATTGTCTGTGTGTGTGTAGACATAACAAAGCTATTTTCATGCACAGTCCTGGCAGAAAGCCCGTGGTAACTGCTCTGTGAGTCTGGTTACAATTATGTTACTATAGGGAACAATCCAGGACAGTACATCCTTTCTCTGTCCACTCAGCCTCACATGGAAATGTGTGCTGTTTCTACCGCACAAACCCCTTTTTCAGCTCTCCTGCCTGACTACATTTTAATTTTCTTCACCCTCCTTACAGTATATGGCAGCCATTTATGCCAGAAATCTCAGCTAAATTCTAAGCCAGAACTACAACATTACAATACAGGAGAAACTCTAAGAGTATGTGAAAGGAAGGACATGTGTAATAACTCCTTCTTTAACCTGTAATTATACAGAACCTGAGCATTTATGCCTGTATTCTCACTATCTGTGCACGTGCTAAGTTCTAATTGAAATAAATAAAACTCTCCTAAAAGGAGAGTTGGTATATCCTCTGTTATTTTACCTTAATCACCAAATGCATTTGTGCTCCCCGCCCACTGCAACATTTCATACAGCTGAATGTGGCCCTTGGGAGAATTTTTAATGGAAAATTTTATACTGAAATGTGTTTTTAATTAAAACAAAACAAAGAAGATAAGAACAGTTTACAAGATATCAGGCTTAAGATGCTAACTCCAATATTTAGAAATGTTTATGCCTATCATATCTTTCATATGTGGCCTCCCTTCAAGATGGTCAGTTCTAGAACTTTGAAGCCCCTCAATTAGTTACTTTAACTCAGTTTGTTAAAAACTCCAGACTTCCTTTCAACTGTCTTAGGTATTAACTTCTCACAATAATTGCATCCCAAAGATTTTGGGCAGTGGCCCATTTTTTCTTGCACTGGAAATATATATAGGTAAGAGAGAGACTATAATGAAAGGTAAAACAAAGATATAAAGTGCTTGATGAAGGGGAACTGCATAACATTTATATAGATGGACTTTTTAGGTCTTACAGAAATGCAGATGATAAGTTTAATTTCCTAAGAAAGAATTTTCGGGATAGTTTTCTGAAAACAGCATATGAGGTGAATCTTCCTGTGGCCCAACGCATCTTTAATTCTTCACACGTTGATCTTTCCATGTCTCACGTTAACTCTTCCACTGAAGAATTCAGTGGAATTTTAGCTTCTTCTGGAAGCTAAAAGAGGGAATACCATCATGTCTTTATTTTACCCAGGTTAAGCCCAGTTCTAAGGAATGATAAGTAAACTGGGTAAGAGATGGGCTGTGGCAGTGTGTGAGAGGAGTCACTATGCAACACCAATGAGAGAAACTGAGAGGTAAAAATAATATATAATATTGAGCAATTCCGTTAACCTCATTTCCCTTGTACCAAAAATAAGAAGGTTGGAATAGATGGATTAATTTAATGTTTGTTTAGAATTGAACTTGTTCAAAACATGGTGTTTAAGGTGTCATAGAGATTATACAAATGCTATGGCACCAAGGTTCCAATTTGGATCATCATTGAGTCTGACTGTTTCAATTTTCATCCAAATCCTGCACGTCCCACCACCTTTCCACCAAAACTATTTCACAGATTTTCTTAAATTATTTGTGCATGAATGCAGGTGTCCATATGCCCCCTAATGATATTTTAAGATCCTCTGAAGGCAAGTGACATAGTTTACATATACTTGAATGATGTCCTGCCTAATTCACTTAGCTCTTAGCATGATGCTTTAAAAATTATTTTTATCTCTAGGCAGGAAACACAAGAGAAGGAAAAGACCTACAATACCAAACCCAAAACAATTAAGAAAAATGGTAATAGGAACATACATATCGATAATTACCTTAAATGTAAATGGATTAAATGCTCCAGCCAAAAGATGTAGACTGGCTGAATGGATACAAAAACAAGACCCATATATATGCTGTCTACAAGAGATCCACTTCAGACCTAGGGACACATACAGACTGAAAGTGAGGGGATGGAAAAAGATATTCCACGCAAATGGAAATCAAAAGAAAGCTGGAGTAGCAATTCTCATATCAGACAAAATAGACTTTAAAATAAAGACTATTACAAGAGACAAAGAAGGACACTACATAATGATAAAGGGATCAATCCAAGAAGAAGATATAACAATTGTAAATACTTATGCACTGAACATAGAAAATGCTATGTAACACGATAATAGTAGGGGACTTTAACACCCCACTTTCACCAATGGAAAGATCATCTAAAATGAAAATAAATAAGGAAACACAAGTATTAAATGACACATTAAGCAAGATGGACTTAATTTATATTCATAGGACATTCCATCCCAAAACAACAGAATACACTTTCTTCTCAAGTGCTCATGGAACATTCTCCAGGATAGATCATATCTTGGGTCACAAATTAAGCCTTGGTAAATTTAAGAAAATTGAAATCATATCAAGTATCTTTTCCGACCACAACACTATGAGACTAGATACCAATTACATGAAAAAAATCTGTAAAAAATACAAACACATGGAGGATAAACAATATGCTACTAAATAACCAAGAGATCACTGAAGAAATCAAAGAGGAAATCAGAAAATACCTAGAAACAAATGACAATGAAAATACTACAACCCAAAACCTATGGGAGGCAGCAAAAGCAGTTCTAAGAGGGAAGTTAATAGCAATACAATCCTACCTCAAGAAACAAGAAACATCTCGAATAAACAACCTAACCTTAAACCTAAAGCAATGAGAGAAAGAAGAACAAAAAAACCCCCAAAGTTAGCAGAAGGAAAGAAATCATAAAGATCAGATCAGAAATAAGTAAAAAGAAATGAAGGAAATGATAGAAAAGATCAATAAAACTAAAAGCTGGTTCTTTGAGAAGATAAACAAAATTGATAAACCGTTAGCCAGACTCATCAAGAAAAAGAGGGAGAGGACTCAAATCAATAAAATTAGAAATGAAAAAGAAGTTACAACACACACTGCAGAAATACAAAACATCCTAAGAGACTACTACAAGCAACTCTATGCCAATAAAATGAACAACCTGGAAGAAATGGACAATTTCTTAGAAGGGTATAACCCTCCAAGACTGAACCAGAAAGAAATGGAAAATATGAACATACATATCACAAGCACTGAAATTGAGACTGTGATTAAAAATCTTCCAACAAACAAAAGCCCAGGACCAGATGGCTTCACAGGTGAATTCTATCAAACATTTAGAGAAGAGCTAACACCTATCCTTCTCAAACTCTTCCAAAATATAGCAGAGGGAAGAACACTCCCAAACTCATTCAACAAAGCCACCATCACCCTGATACCAAAACCAGGCAAGGATGTCACAAAGAAAGAAAACTATAGGCCAATATCACTGATGAACATAGATGCAAAAATCCTCAACAAAATACTAGCAAAGAGAGTCCAACAGTACACTCAAAGGATCATACACCATGATCAGTGGGGTTTATCCCAGGAACGCAAGGATTCTTCAATATATGCAAATCAATCAATGTGATAAACCAAATTAACAAACTGAAGGAGAAAAACCATATGATCATCTCAATAGATGCAGAAAAAGCTTTCGACAAAATTCAACACCGATTTATAATAAAACCTCCCAGAAGGTAGGCATAGAGGGAACTTACCTCAACATAATAAAGGCCATATATGACAAACCCATAGCCAACATTGTTCTCAATGGTGAAAAACTGAAACCATTTTCTCTAACATCAGGAACAAGACAAGGTTATCCGCTCTCACCACTATTATTCAACATAGT